>NC_134695.1:70086295-70446087 GCF_050947455.1 Rhinoderma darwinii
ACTCTATGGTTACAGGATTCAGTGTTGTAAAATATAGACAAAATTAAGAAAAAGATGGTTTTGTTTTTTGTATACAGCTCCTATGCAGACCTATGTGTCTTCGTGGTTACAGTCTACAAGCCCTGTGAAGTCTGATCCTGCAGTCATGTGTTACTTTGCTCCCTTCAGGTCAATCGTCTTGATGATAACCTGCAGACAGTAGAAGGGTTGGTTTGTAGTATGTAACCATGGAGACAGATAGGCCTGCATAGGAACTATATACACAAAACGGTATAAGATTTTTAATAGTTTTTGCAAAGTTGCTTAATTTTGCTGCAGTACCAGGCATAGCCACAACCAAATGTGAGACTCCTTGATACAGCTGATAAGTGGGGGTGCTGGGTGTCGAACCCCCACCGATAAGATGTTAATTGCCTATCCTATATTACACCCCCATATAAACGGATTTTCATATTGCTGAGTGTCCCATTGTACCTCTCCAAATTCCTCATATAGTTCTTCCATGTACGTGGTCCCCTCTCTATCGAGAGAGATCTCGCCATGTAATTCGGACTGGTCACTCTCACTCGTTTTTCGGCTCTGCTCAGTTTCAGACTCTTCTACATTGTCCTTTTCTGACTTGTCAGATAGGGCATCATTTTCTAGAGCAGATTCATGAAGCCTAAAAAACAAAAAATGTATTTGTGAAATCTCGTAAAATGCAGATTGAAGATTTGATGTCAGAGTAAATATTACAGCTGGAATCCTGCTACATTGTGTCTGGATACAAGGAATGAAATTACACTAACAAGTGTCAATAATGTTTTTGAGGTCCTTACACTATACGGCTGCGTTAGCTGTTCATGTGCTGCCTGTGACATGGGGGGGACACTGCGGTAATTAACTATTTTCTTTCTTAAGTCTCTACCTTTGGGTGCTGCTTACCTGCTATTGGTTTTCTTGTGATTGACTTTTTTTTTTTATTATTATTTTTTTATTTAGCTCTGTTCCATTAGGATTAGGGCACAGCTATGATCAGTGACTCCAGCTTAGCGGCATTGTCTAATGGGAGTCTGAGGTAGTCTGAAGGCTGCTGCTTCTTTGTTCCATCCTATGCTTTACATTGCAGCGCTGCTTGATCAGAATGACTGCTATCTAAAAGTACAAGCCCACCACAGGCTCAGATAGAGTGTTGATTTCCAATACAGCAAGGACAGAATGATTTTAAACTACAAGTAACTAAAGGGATGATAATCGTTAATAAGGAGCAAGCGTTATTTAAACAGATGTCTAGGAGAGAGGTCTGTTGAGACCCCTAAAACATTAAGGTTCGGTAGAGTAAGTTTGGCTTTTTAGGTACAGGCCTGAGGATCTTACTGGAAGAGTTCCTGCTCGGAGATGGTAGATGCTTGCAGTAATGTGTACAGACTTTTGTGGGTCATATCAGGTGGGGTGATGGCATCTCCTTCCTTTCCTTGCTTGGGCAAATTAATCTTGAAGAGACTGGAGCACCGAAGAGCCAATTCCAGAGCGTCCATCCAACAGCGTCCTGAAACACAAGGAGTATAAAGGCAAAAGTTTAAGCAGGTATAATCACTAATAGTAATAGAATGTTATCAGATTATCAGATACTTGTCGGCAGATCCAGACAATTTTGTTAGGATCTGTTGACAATCCAATGACCATGGTGGCCCTTAGACATTAGTTTGCTGGCAGATCCCTCCAACTCTGACGATCAATATCTCACGTCTTTGCTCAGATACAGGTCATTCCACCTAAGTTGGCCAACCACAACAAGAGCTTGACCAAACATGAATGTAATTTCTATTGGTAGAGGTAGATAAACGGCTTCTGGACACATCTGGCGCTGCTTTTCTTTGGAGGAACAAAAAATAGCTGGAGTTAAAATGTAACCTGTTTAACCCCTGGTCCTCCAATGGGAGACTTGGTGGATAGTCAGGCCATCCTTATAAAAATGAGATTGTGGGTGGATCCCGACAGATACAATTTCACTGAATCTGATAACCTGGTAGCGCCTTACTATGTATCAACAGACACGTTCCAACAAATAACATTGGAGCAATTAATTTCTTGTAAAGTTCTATCTTACCGTCAGATTCGGAGCTTGCCCTGAATATTAAGTAGCTACTGGGAAGAGGTAGAGTAATGGAACCAACATTTTCACCTTTGGGACCCTAAAAAGCAAGAATCATAGTCAGCATTCGGTGTTTATAGGACAGACCATGGGAAAATTGCCATAAACCCTAACTAGCACGTTCCATTGATCGTAATACTGTTGTCTTGTAAAAAAGGGACATTTGGGCCCCCTCAAGAACCAGTGTATAAACGTGAATGCAGCTACCAACCCCCTATAGTAGCATAGATTGTCTACTGTCCAGTTACTTAGTGCATTATTCATTTTTTTTATGATTCAGATTAGGAAAGTAAAACAATTTACCTTAACTGCCCAAATAGACTGATCCAGCGGGTGATAAAGTTTAAAACAAAAGCCGTCTTTCTTAGTTGGTCTCTCAATCAACTCGCAGGAGTGGAGCATTAACGTTCCCACCCACTGCCCAATCTTTGGTGTTTTGTATATCAGTAGCAGTCCCGGCTTCAGAACACACCACAACTTAGTCCAGCTCTTCAATGTGCCACGAATCTGAAACAGCCAACAATGACTCAAAGGATGACTTCTGTAGTCCTAAAATACAAGGAGCTCTCTGTTATTCAGCTAAAGGAGTTTTCCACTTGGACTAATCCCAGCAAGTTTGCTGGTGTTTAGAGGATCATGGAAGGTGCCGCCACTGGGACTGAGGATAATAAAGCATTACAGGGCACCCTCTGACATCAATGACTAATAGAAGGGGTACTATTGGTGAACCACATTTTATTGCAGCCATGGTCTTAATAGTGGTTGTCCACAGAGCAAACCCTCTGCCCCCTATGTACAAGAATATAACTACTATAATTCTGCCCCCTATATACAAGAATATAACTACTATAATACTGCCCCTATATACAAGAATATAACTACTATAATACTGCCCCTATATACAAGAATATAACTACTATAATACTGCCCCCTATATACAAGAATATAACTACTATAATACTGCTCCCTATATACAAGAATATAACTACTATAATACTGCCCCTATATACAAGAATAGAACTACTATAATACTGCCCCTATATACAAGAATAGAACTACTATACAAGAATACAACTACTATAATACTGCCACATATATACAAGAATATAACTACTATAATACTGCCCCTATATACAAGAATATAACTACTATAATACTATTCCCTATATACAAGAATATAACTACTATAATACTGCCCCCTATATACAAGAATATAACTACTATAATACTGCCCCTATATACAAGAATATAACTACTATAATACTGCCCCCTATATACAAGAATATAACTAGTATAATACTGCCTCCTATATACAAGAATATAACTACTATAATACTGCCCCTATATACAAGAATATAACTACTATAATACTGCCTCCTATATACAAGAATATAACTACTATAATACTGCGCCTATATACAAGAATATAACTACTATAATACTGCGCCTATATACAAGAATATAACTACTATAATACTGCTCCTATATACAAGAATATAACTACTATAATACTGCCCCCTATATACAAGAATATCACTACTATAATACTGCCCTTATATACAAGAATATAACTACTATAATACTGCCCCTATATATAAGAATCTAACTACTATAATACTGCCCCCTATATACAAGAATATAACTACTATAATACTGTCCCCTATATACAAGAATATAACTACTATAATACTATTCCCTATATACAAGAATATAACTACTATAATACTGACCCCTATATACAAGAATATAACTACTATAATACTGCCCCTATATACAAGAATATAACTACTATAATACTGCCCCCTATATACAAGAATATAACTACTATAATACTGCCCCTATATACAAGAATATAACTACTATAATACTGCCTCCTATATACAGGAATATAACTACTATAATACTGCGCCTATATACAAGAATATAACTACTATAATACTGCTCCTATATACAAGAATATAACTACTATAATACTGCCCCTATATACAAGAATATAACTACTATAAAACTGCCCCCTATATACAAGAATATAACTTCTATAATACTGCCTCCTATATACAAGAATATAACTACTATAATACTGCTCCTATATACAAGAATATAACTACTATAATACTGCCCCTATATTCAAGAATATAACTACTATAATACTGCCCCCTATATACAAGAATATAACTACTATAATACTGCCCTTATATACAAGAATATAACTACTATAATACTGCCCCTATATACAAGAATATAACTACTATAATGCTGCCCCTATATACAAGAATATAACTACTATAATACTGCCCCCTATATACAAGAATATAACTACTATAATACTGCCCTTATATACAAGAATATATCTACTATAATACTGCCCCTATATACAAGAATAGAACTACTATAATACTGCTCCTATATACAAGAATATAACTACTATAATACTGCCCCCTATATACAAGAATATAACTACTATAATACTGCCCCTATATACAATAATATAACTACTATAATACTGCTCCTATATACAAGAATATAACTACTATAATACTGCCCCCTATATACAAGAATATCACTACTATAATACTGCCCTTATATACAAGAATATAACTACTATAATACTGCCCCTATATATAAGAATATAACTACTATAATACTGCCCCCTATATACAAGAATATAACTACTATAATACTGTCCCCTATATACAAGAATATAACTACTATAATACTGCTCCCTATATACAAGAATATAACTACTATAATACTGCCCCCTATATACAAGAATATAACTACTATAATACTGCCCCCTATATACAAGAATATAACTACTATAATACTGTCCCCTATATACAAGAATATAACTACTATAATACTGCCCCCTATATACAAGAATATAACTACTATAATACTGCTCCTATATACAAGAATATAACTACTATAATACTGCTCCTATATACAAGAATATAACTACTATAATACTGCTCCCTATATACAAGTATATAACTACTATAATACTGCTCACTATATACAGGAATATAACTACTATAATACTGCCCCTATATATAAGAATATAACTACTATAATACTGCCCCCTATATACAAGAATATAACTACTATAATACTGTCCCCTATATACAAGAATATAACTACTATAATACTGCTCCCTATATACAAGAATATAACTACTATAATACTGCCCCCTATATACAAGAATATAACTACTATAATACTGCCCCCTATATACAAGAATATAACTACTATAATACTGTCCCCTATATACAAGAATATAACTACTATAATACTGCCCCCTATATACAAGAATATAACTACTATAATACTGTCCCCTATATACAAGAATATAACTACTATAATACTGCTCCTATATACAAGAATATAACTACTATAATACTGCCCCTATATACAAGAATATAATTACTATACAAGAATACAACTACTATAATACTGCCACCTATATACAAGAATATAACTACTATAATACTGCCCCTATATACAAGAATATAATTACTATACAAGAATACAACTACTATAATACTGCCACCTATATACAAGAATATAACTACTATAATACTGCCCCTATATACAAGAATATAACTACTATAATACTGCCTCCTATATACAGGAATATAACTACTATAATACTGCGCCTATATACAAGAATATAACTACTATAATACTGCTCCTATATACAAGAATATAACTACTATAATACTGCCCCTATATACAAGAATATAACTACTATAAAACTGCCCCCTATATACAAGAATATAACTTCTATAATACTGCCTCCTATATACAAGAATATAACTACTATAATACTGCTCCTATATACAAGAATATAACTACTATAATACTGCCCCTATATTCAAGAATATAACTACTATAATACTGCCCCCTATATACAAGAATATAACTACTATAATACTGCTCCTATATACAAGAATATAACTACTATAATACTGCCCCCTATATACAAGAATATAACTACTATAATACTGCCCCTATATACAAGAATATAACTACTATAATACTGCCCCTATATACAAGAATAGAACTACTATAATACTGCTCCTATATACAAGAATATAACTACTATAATACTGCCCCCTATATACAAGAATATAACTACTATAATACTGCCCCTATATACAAGAATATAACTACTATAATACTACCCCTATATACAAGAATATAACTACTATAATACTGCCCCTATATACAAGAATATAACTACTATAATACTGCCCCCTATATACAAGAATATAACTACTATAATACTGCTCCTATATACAAGAATATAACTACTATAATACTGCCCCCTATATACAAGAATATGTCTACTATACTACTGCCCCCTATATGCAAGAATATAACTACTATAATACTGCCCTTATATACAAGAATATAACTACTATAATACTGCCCCTATATACAAGAATAGAACTACTATAATACTGCCCCTATATACAAGAATAGAACTACTATAATACTGCCCAGTATTGTAGTGGTTATATTCTTGTATATAGAGGCATTATTATAATAGTTATGTTCTTTTATACAGGGAGCAATATTATAGTAGTTATATTCTTGTACATATATTATAGAACTACTATAATACTGCCCCCTATGGACAGGAATAGAAACACTATAATATTGGCTTTCTACCATCCATTGAATAAAAGGTTATTACTATTATAATATCTGGTTGTGATTTATTTAGTGTGCTTAAAATAAAATACATATATGCCAGTTTTATAGTGATGGATTTTCTGTATTCTGGGTGATTTGCTGCGCCTATATTTCATGTACATGCACAGAAGATCATAAACAGATGCAATAATAATGTCTCTCCAAAGCAGCTACTGTTTGTTCGTAGTAACTGAGCTACATTGTATTATGGACACCCTATAGAAGCATTACAGGGTTTATGGACAAGTTTTTTTTTAATGATTTACCTTCAGCCAGTCAGCCACTATTACCACGCTGGGGTCTTTCAGGGCACTGAAGAGCTGTTTAGTGGCTCTCTTCTTCTCCTGCCTATAATTCTTTTTCTGCACCTGTGTAACAATAGACAACTGGAAGATTTATCATCAAATAGTAGACTCCCTGCTCTGGACTTTGGCCCTATAGTAAAACTGGATACTGTAGTCATGTTTTACTCTCATCTTCTATGGTCTGTAGGTTATTAAAAAGTGGAGGCAGAGAGAGTTTGGTAACACCTGACTGCAGCATCAGAGTACACAATGTTTATTTGTAGTCGGTAACCATGGAGACATATAGGTCTTCATAGGAGCTGTATACACAAAACATTAGCAAATTATTAAATCTAGACCAGGTTGCTTTATTAGATTTTTTCGATGCATTTAAGCAATACAAAAATTGTTTCAAAGCAGGACATTTACTGTTCTACAGAGCCCTTTCATCTTGGCAAATAAACGGTGATCCGAGGTCACAGATTTTACCAATTTGATCCTCTTTCTTGTATCTGTGACATATGAGAAAATCATTTTGAGGAGATCTCCCCTTTAAAGTGAGTTACGACCTTTTAACACCATGTAGTTTTAAGGTTGATCATTCTATGATGATTAATTTCATAATATATCTTTACATCAGTTGGAGTGCTATTTTTCTGATACAAAGCTCCAAATCACCTGCACAGGCAAGTAAATGATAAAATTCTGCTTTCCTGCAATCACCACTAGAGGGAGCTTACTGTATACTGTGTTATAAACAGTCTGCAGTAAGCTCCTAAACTCCCCCTAGTGGTAATTGCAGGCAGCAAAAATGTTATAATGGACTATGTCTATGCAGGGGGTTTGAAACTTAGTATTGGAAAAACTGAGTTCTGTCCACAATAAAGATTTAGACTAAACGGGGTGAGCATTCATAAGTTGGTTATTTTTGTTAACATTATTATACATTGCAATTGGATAAATCACTTTTAATAAATAGGAAGCAAGAAAGGTTAAGTATGAGACGTTAATCTTTGAGACAATGCTGTGATATTACCCAGTGGCTACTCTATTAAGACTGAACGTAGGTGAATGTTTCACTGTCCTGATGCATTATTATCCTGAGGCTTTTCGGCTTTTCTTCTCCTCACAATCAGGTAGGTGGCCAAGAAACTGATTAGCTTCTCCCAACAGGAGGTCTTATATCCAGATCTCGCCCACAACAATTACCTGGTGTAGAGGCTGAACCCTCAGATGATCCAGGCACTGAGAACAGGCAGGTATTACAGGACGCTGCAGTCATACTGGTTGTTTCTATTGTCACACATTCTAGTGGATTATGGTTACATGTTGCCTCTTACCTTGAGGGTGTCCATCTTGGCTGACTTAGATGTGGGTGATAAGCATTCCTTGTCTGTTCCATTGCAGAGTTTATAATCCGTCTATAAGACATGGGTCATACATTAGGTTTTACCATTACAGTAAGTTATTACAATAACATTTTTATCCAGTCACAGATAATCTCTTTCTTTATATATTTTGCAGGTATGTTCAGTGAAGCTTCACCTTAAAGAGGATCATTGTATAATATAAAGTTCTGCTACTTTGTGTTTCAAGTTCCTAGATCTTTCTAGATTTTCAAGATCTCTATTTGCAGTCAATGAATGGAAACAGTCTTGTTTCTACGGGCTGATCTCTCCTGGCTTTGTTTACATGTGCATCTTTGCTTTCTTTTCATAACAAAATGCAATATTCAGTCCTGGACCTGCCGTACGATGGATACCAGCGGTGCCGACGGATCTGACAGAATTTGCAACGGAACCCGACGAACCCCATTGTTAGTCAATGGGGTGCGTTGGGTGCTGATTGCATCCATCATATGGAGTCTCCAATGCAGATGTGAACAGGGTCTAAGAGGTTCTAATAATTGCATAAAGCCCCAAGATATACAGAGACCCAACTATAACTCTTGATTGCATTGTAACAATACCTTTTGTCTCGGTTATTTAAGTTGCATGACCGAGAAATTGAAGTTGAAGTCCCCCAGCACCGCGGTCGCAAGGGCCAGTGAGGCGGGTATTTGAAGTGTAAGTGCTGCTTGGCTCTCATCACAAAAGGCTTGCAGCCCTTTCCTCTGTTCTGAGTGACAGCTCTTGTGGTCTCCTGATTGGCCATTAGAGCCGTCACTCAGAGCAGAGTGCGCCACTTGCAACTGCGGTGCCAGGGGAATTAAACGTTGGTTTCTCGGTCATGCAGCTTGCATGACAAAATGTATAATTACAATGCTCTCCTCCCCCCCTATATCGCGCAGTCAGCAGTTTTGAGGCCTCTGCTGACAGATTCCGTATAATTTAAAAGTAATATCCATCCGAGGACCGTGTCTTTAAGACCCTAGCAAACGTCCTTGATAACTAACACATCATAACCCTCATGATCCTGTTACAACTCGGAACCAAGTAGATCTCGACGGTCCTGAGTAACCCTCTTGTTTTCTTGCCTTTAGTAGTCTATTTTATGATTTATCATGTATTTAAATGTGTGTGTGCATATATATATATATATATAAACATATTAGCTAATAGACTGTTAGGCTATGTTCACACGGCGTATTTTGCAGGAGGAATATCTGCCTCAAAATTCCATTTGGAAGTTTGAGGCAGATTTTCCTCTCCCTGCACGCCGTTTTTCGCCCGCGGCCATTGAGTGCCGTGGGCATAAAACACCGCGAAATACGCTTTCTCTGCCTCCCATTGAAGTCAATGGGAGGTCAGAGGCGGAAACGCCCGAAGATAGGGCATGTCGCTTCTTTTTCCCGCGAGGCAGTTTTACTGCTCGCGGGAAAAAGACGCCGACGCCTCCCATTGAAATCAATGGGAGGCATTTTCGGGCCGTTTTTGCCGAGTTTTGCGACGCGGTTTCCGCGTCAAAAAACTCGTCAAAATACTCCGTGTGAACATAACACAATACTAGTAAGGCTAAGATTATTGGTTTTTTTTGCTTAATACTTTCATATTGTATAAATGTGTATTGTTTATTTAAAACTTTCAATAAAACTATTTAAAAAAAAAAAAAAGTTGCCTACCCCAGATCTAGAGCTATAAATGTATATCATTTACAGAGATGAAGGAAAAAGATATACATCACTTGTGTTTTCTACACGAGAACTAGAAATGTATTCAAACTGATTTCTATTTGCTACGGTTTCATCCACGCTTTATGTATGAAATAATTGTACAAATTGTTAACATTTCTTCAAAGAAGTTCTCCAATATTAAAAGGACATATCCCAAAAATGTAATGCTGTTCTGTCCTTATTTATTGTAATACTTCTTTAATTGTATTTTAAGGTAAAACCAGGGCTGCACAGTAACTTGATCCCCTTTTTGCCCCTTCTATACAGAACAGCAGCTTTACCGCAGCCGTGACAGCAACACTTCTTGTTTTAGGTTGAACTGGAAGCAACACTGTAGAAAAGATGCACAATGAGATGTACGAGTCAACACATGTCCTTTGGCCCTAAAGTTGAGCTGCTACAGTTCTTGTCCATGTCTAGCCTCATACTATGTACAATTTCCAAATAATACCACTTTGCAGAGCTCAAGTATTACCACCATACAGTGCCAAAATGATAGATCCCTACAGTGCTAAAGTAATACTGCCAAACAATTCCCTAATAATACAGCCAGACAGTGCTTAAGTATCACCAATACAGTGCCCAAAAGAACAGCCATAGCACCTTCAAAGGGTTTTCTGATCTCATAAATTGATGGTATATTTTAGCGATATTCCATCACTTTGAGCGGTGGGAGTCAAACTGCCCGATCCCTACCA
Organism: Rhinoderma darwinii; assembly: GCF_050947455.1. Lineage (NCBI taxonomy): Eukaryota > Metazoa > Chordata > Amphibia > Anura > Rhinodermatidae > Rhinoderma > Rhinoderma darwinii. Next base: position 70,097,219 of record NC_134695.1, read on the forward strand.
ACTCGAAGAATACCTGCAGTCAGAAACCCACCAATCAGAAAGTAATGGCATACCTTAGAGATATACCATCACTTCATGAGATGGGGAAATCCATTCTATTACCACCACAGTGCCCAGAAAATACAGCCATACAGTGCTCACATAATACCACCATGCAGTATGAGTATCTACAGATTCAGAATTGTTCAAAAACAAATGTCTATCAAGTTGAACCAGAGGAGGATAGAGGACATAATATCACTAGGCAGTGCTCAAATAATACAGCCATACAGTGTTCAAGTAATACCACCAGACAGTGCCCAGATAATGCTGCCACACATAGCAAAATATATGTTGCCATATTAGCTCACCAGTAAGTTAGAGAGCAGCTTTCCATGACAGCAAGGACCAATCCGCCAGTGAGGAAAATAAGATTTCCGCACATAGACCAGGGCAAGGGAGCCCCCATAAAGTGGGACTCTGAAAATTTAAGAATGAAAAACGTTATTTATTAATTAGAGGTGAGTAACATCAGAGCCGACCTCCTTTCTTCTAAGCAGAAAGGGGGCGCTATTGCTACAACAACCCAAGAAAATGGTTAGGGGGGGGGGTTATGTGCCAGCGCCATAGATGTCATGTGTTCATACCAAGAAGGGGATAACGTGAATCTCGGGACATTAGTGCAGCGTTAGTATTGTGAATCACGGCTCCATTGTGCGGCCTCCTCCTGATTTAGCTGCTCAGCCTGAGGATTCTGCTGTTCTCAACAGGACTAAAGAAATTAACTGCGACACGTCCCTGCTGGTTAAATGTCATTGGGGAATTTCATACAAATGTTCCTGCTTCTCTCAGCAGAAAATGCTCCACATTGCAGCTCCTTTCCAGGCCAATCTATAAAAGACTCTTTAATATAGATGTAGAATTAATCAATGTATCTGCTGCATGGGGTCACAGTCCCGTCATCCGTGGCTTATAGTCGGGAATATTGTATAACTATGATACAGTTCCAAGTAGAAATGTACACATTTAGTTACATTAGATCATATCTTCTAGACCAGTCACAACCAAAACTTCATACATAATGCAGCAGTATCATACAGAATCTAAATCTCCGGCCGTATGACCGCACATCTCACTCACGGCTGGTTTGGGCTCTGGGTGCACTGCTTTCGTGCATTGTGGGAGATGTAGTGCTTACACTAGGCACAGTCTAATCTCCCACAATGCTGTGGTGTTCTCCCATGCAGAATTAGAGCACTTCGACTAAGGCCTCATGCACACAGCCATAGCCGTGTGCATGGTCTATGATTACTGCACGGATAGACGCGGAGTGCCACCAGCATTTTCAGGCCACGCTCCCATTATAAAGTATAGAAGCACAGTCCGTAAATGTAAAAAAATAGGACATGTCCTATTTTTTGCGGGTCATTTCTACGGCCCGGTAAATATACGGATCCGTTATTGCGGATAAAAATTATGGTCGTGTGCATGAGGCCTAAACTGATAGGAGTGTGTCTCAGCAAAGTGCTGACAGGTTCCTCGTTTCTAGTCTGGTTCGCAACACCACCCATTAGGGGCATTAAAGAGGATTGGTCACCTCTCCTGATATATTTATTTTTAGTAAATACTTGTTTTCCCCATGAAATAACAATTCTGGAACATATTTTATTAGTAATTTGTGTTGTGCCGTTCCTCTATTACTCCTCCTAGATATTTATGAATAAATTGACAACTGGGTGTTGTCATTCCCCTTGTTAAAGGGGCGTGTCCTTACAGTCTCACTCTGCCAGCACTGATTGGACAGTGTCCGTCTGTCTAGGGACACACCCCCAACTGTAACACCCAATACATACATTTTTAGGAGGAATAACAGAGGAATAGCACAATGTAGAGTTCTATCAAAATATGCTCCAGAATTGTTATTTCTTGTGGAATACAAGTATTCACTAAAAATAGACATGTCAGGAGAGGTGACTGGTCCTCTTTAACGGCCCACTGCTTGTTTGCCCCCGTTCCTATTCTATGCAGGAGAGAAGAGCAATATGGCCAATTTTTCCCCATTGTTTGCAATATCAAATATGGAGATGGGGCCGTCCCATCAAACTCAATAATTAATGACTTCAGTAAGCTCCCCCTAGTGGTGGCTGCAGGCAGTCAGAATTGTATCACTTCTGTCTATGCAGGAAATTTAGAGCTTTTCACCAGAAAAATGGAGCTCCTTACTATTAAGAAATTAATCCGCACAGAATGTTGGACCTAAAAATAATGTTAAAAGGTGGGAGGAGGGTCAGCACGATGAAAAACTACCCAGACCTGGAAAATGCCGGCCTCTGGTTAACGAATATACAATGATGAGGGTTACATCATTCTAGAATTCTCCGGCTTTTATCTCCATGGTTTTTATTCGTCTCCTGCCTCCCAGTCCATTATAAGCTCCTAGTATTATGTACAGCAGTTACATTCTCATGCTGCCGGTTTGCAGTTCTCGTCATTTGGATTTTCACAATAGTTTTCCAGGTGCAGTCGTCCAGACAGAGGTAATTACCCCGAAATAGCGCCATTTTTAACACGACTTCACAAATTAATACCAGGGAAATTGTAATTGAAAGCTAATTATGAAATTGTTCTCTCTGTTACAGTAGCCGGGGTTCTGCAGTTTCAAGTTTTGACTGATTTTTAATAAGTTCTGGGATGATCTAGGAAAATTAGCAAACCGAGAATCTCCATTATAACACATAAGAAGGAATTTCACAAATGGAGATCTGCAGGCATCATAAAAAGAGGGAAAGCACAGGAACCGTGTAAAGCTGATGTCTAATGGCGTCTGAGGTGCCCTGTAGTCTGAATTTCACCTACAGCTGCTTTCTCGTCCCCCTTGCTTTACACTGCAGCTGTGCTTGTTCATGTTAGCTCATTTTCATTACAGCAATCACAGAAAGATTATAAACTAATGAACTAAAGAAGATACTTCAATGGATACAATGACACAATTAAGCCTATTAGGAACATATAGATGTCACAGACGGGGTCCCCCACTTGGGCTCCCCTTCTATGAGCCAGAATAGAAAGCCGCACTCGCAGACTTAGCATGCCCATGCATTACATGGATGACCATTCCGCGGCCATTTGAGGAGGCTGGAAGCGGCTTCCACCGATGATAACAGTGGATCGCTGGAGGGAGAAAAGCCGACAGCTTAGTGAAAAGGGGATGTACCAACTAGATAACCCTTTGTCAAAATTACTGGACCTCTGTTATCAACATGTTAGGAATTTCTAATCGCTAGTGATCAGCTGCTTTCACCAGGAGAAACTACTTAAGTCCCTGCAGCGTCCCCTGCAGGGCAAATGTAGTATTACATGCTGCCCATTCAAATGAATGGGTGACTCTGTAATACATGGCTGGCCGGGTCCTCCAGAGTGGGAAACATTCTGTGAAGTGACTATAGAGGGTGTTCTGAGCGCATCACAATTATATCCATGTGGTCATGTGACATAGATGTGCTACACATGTGAATGCATAGAGATTATATCACAGGGACGGTACACCATGGGGGCACCATGATGGGAGATATAGAAATCCTCTTCATGTTTTCTGCCTACGTTTAACCTATACGCTGGGAAAAAGCTCCGGACGTATACGTTAAACGTGCATTGGCATCCATCACCCATAGTCTATTATGGGATGTTTAACATATACATCATGTGCTCTTATGACCCTGTTCTTGACCTATACATTACATGGATACCATTATAGATTATGGGTGACCGATTATATCTGTTTAATGCATCCATCACCCATAGAATAATATGTCATCAAAGGCTTTAGAAAAGCCCATGACATGTACGTTAAACATATAGCGTCATTCATAAGCTTCCATGTTTTAAAAAAACAGAACATGTATTCCACGTGGTATATTTTTTTTGCGGGATTCGGCCACATGGAAAAAGTTTAGTCTACTACGCTATTCCATCCTTCAAAAGAAAAAGGTATACTGACGTATACCAGCCCGACAGAGGCCAAAAGGAAGCTCTTTTGGCCTCAATTAGGCTAATGGAGTCCTATGGACACGTTTAGCTGTACACTGGGAGCTTTCGCAACGCAGCTAAACGTACATCACAGATGTGATGTGAACAGGGTCTTAAACCACAGAACATAAATATAAATTTACTTTCCAGCCATAAAGGAAAAGATCGTGAAGTTGAATCAGAAAATTGGGACTATGCATTTATAATGCTCAGGCACGCGCTGCAGCAGAACAGAGGACACTTTAATATGAGAATTGTGCCAGTCTCACCACTACTATCAATATTTTATCCTTATGAGTAAAACGTAATAATAATACAATGTAGCATTTATTGACAATGCGGTTAATTAGCATTTTTTCCAGGCTGGAAGTTGTGGCTATGAATAATGCATGGGCACGGCGCTGGGTTATGTACAGTATGTTTACTGCAGAGACACTGACATGAATTATTTACACTCAGGACCTGGAACATTCAGTGCTAAAACAGATTCTGCTGCAGTCTCCACGATGAGGCCGGACCCTGAGCTTTCAGAGCTTTATTAAACCCGGCCATTACGGTAACATTTCCTTATAGTGCCGTTTATTGCGCCTCAAAATTTGGAAGGATGTTTCATGTATTCCGTTTGCCAGGACACAAAGGAGGCAGCCAGTTATCTGGGCTGGAATAATATCCATGATAATGCGTCCAAGCAATTAAAGGGGATACTAGATTTGAAATGGGCTGTACAAGGTTAAAGAAAAAGTCTAAAACAGCGCCACACTTGTACATAGGCTGTGTCTGGTATTACAGCTCAACCCAATTACATTGAATGCCTGATAAAATCCATGGACAAGAGTGGCGCTGTTTCTGGAAAAAAGTAGAAGCAGTCGTATTTTTCTAATGTCATACAACTCCTTTAAGAATAGGGTTTTAAGGGCTTAAAAGACATTACACGAAAAAGGGGTCTGTTATGTTTTTTTTGTCTACAAACAGCATCATTCTTGTCCATAGGTTATATTTGGTATTCACTGTAATGTGGCTGAGCTGCAATACCAGACACAGCCATATAGACAAAAGTGGCGCTGTTTCTGGGAAAGAAAAAAGCAGACCCTCCCCTCAAATCTCATACAACCCCTATAAAATACAAAAATGATACACCTTGTAATATACTTATGTTAACAATTCCATTCTCACGCTATTACCACGCTATGCCATTGCTATTGGTGAAATTTCCCACAGTCGGCACTGATTGGTCATTGCAGTCACATGACATCATATTTCACATTTAATCATCACATTTATAAACAAACGGGACCGGAGAGCGGCGACACAGGAAAGGGACAGAATTGATAGGCCGACAAGGTTTATTATTTTGTATATTTTTTAAGCCCATAACACCCTAATCTTAGTGTAGTTCTAGTTACTAAAAAAAACTTTACTTCTCTCATATCCGGAACTACCCTCTTAAAACATGGAAAATCCATTTGAGATAGGGCTGTGCTAGTGTTTGCAGCATATCTGTTATGGGTGTGGAGAAGGGAGAAGAGCTGCATTCATTGCAACAGGTAAGTGCAACTGGGCACTGTCCACTAGATTACCAGGGTTTATAGGTTTAGCCACTAGTCCTCCAGGGGCAGGAAACGAAATCTCATGGACACGAGGAGGGGGGGGGGGGGGATTAGTAGAGGGTCAATGTTTACACACCTTGGATTTGGCTGTATCCCTTGGGTAGACGATAAGCTTTTAACCCACTTGTTACGATACACTTGCCGAGCTGGTTACTACTTATCCATCTTGGGTGCAACTGTATGAAGGGGAATCTATCCTACAAGGTGGAAATTCATATAAATGTAGCGGAGCCTGTTATTGTGTGTGATGCTGGTAATATAGGGGTATGTAGGGTCGGGGAAAATATGAGTTTGAAAGTTGGTACTCCAGAACCTTTTAAGATAAGTGGGAGTCGAAATAAGAGCTTCTTGGCCCCTATCTCTTTTGCCTTAGTTCCTAACTTACATCACAAAAATAATCAGGCTGAGAGGTATGAGGCACAGGGTTTCTTAGGTGAATATTGACCATCCCATAATGTCTCTTGTGTACATGCCATAGCTACATGCTTATCAATACACATCTCTGGTACCTTACTAGCAGCATTTGGAGTCAGCGGAGCTTCATCCTTCACAATTGATGAACTGTTGTGTTCTGTATCTTTTCCTGTAGAAGAACAATAAAAAAAAAAAAGATCAGACGATGTCCATGAAAGAGCCATAATTAGCATAAACATAAGGCCACAATAAGATCCGTCAACAGCAGCTAGCCAGCTTGTTGCTTTCCAGGTAACAACACATTTATTTTCTACGTTGCACTCAAAGCCTAATTGATCCAATTATCTGGGAGCAACAGGTTACTTCATATACTACTGGAGCACCCCACTAACAGGACAATACCCACCTGTATTAAGAGCATTCATATCATGATCAGCTCCAAACGACAAGTTACGGGTCAGCTTGGTACTGTCGTTCTTCTGAGGTGTAATGGCGGTTGGACACAAGGAAAATCTGCGCCGGAGGAAGTTCTCCTCCTTCATGTTGTGCGCTGGAGAGGTTTTCTGAAAATACAAATTGTAAATAAGGTTACCCTTAAAAGGCAAGTGTGGGAAATTACGTTATTCACAAGATGCACCCGTGAGATCACGATCAGTCATGTACTCGGCAAAGAAAAAACTTCCAGGAGATTTGTAATACATATTCATTTCCTGCTGTTTTCATTTGTCTTAAAGAGGCTCTGTCACCAGATTCTCAAATCCCTATCTCCTATTGCATGTGATCGGCGCTGCAATGTAGAGAACAGTAACGTGTTTTGTTTTTTTTAAAACGTTCATTTTTGGCCAAGTTATGAGCTATTTTATATATATGCAAATGAGCTTTGAAATGGACAACTGGGCGTTTTGTTTTTTTCATTCTGTCCAACTGGGCGTGTATTGTGTTTTTAACTGGGCGTGTTTACTTGTTTTACTAACTGGGCGTTGTGAATAGAAGTGTATGATGCTGACGAATCAGTGACCAATCAGCATCATGCACTCCTCTCCATTCATTTACACAGCAGCATCGCGTTCTTACTAGAACGATGTGCAGCCACATACACAAGTGTCCTGATAATGAATACACATGACCTCCAGCCAGGACGTCATGTGTATTGAGAATCCTGACACTTCTGAATCTTTTCTGTGAGATTTCCAGCAAGGGAAACAAAATCTCGTTTACCTCGTAATCTCGCGAAATTACGCGTGGTTTGCTGGAATCTCACAGAAAAGATTCAGAAGTGTCAGAATTCTGAATACACATGATGTCTAGGCTGGAGGTCATGTATATTCATTATCAGGACACTTGTGTATGTGGCTGCACATCGTTCTAGTAAGAACGTGATGCTGCTGTGTAAATGAATGGAGAGGAGTGCATGATGCTGATTGGTCACTGATTCGTCAGCATCATACACTTCTATTCACAACGCCCAGTTACTAAAACAAGTAAACACGCCCAGTTAAATACACAATACACGCCCAGTTGGACATACGAAAAAAAACACGCCCAGTTGTCCATTTCAAAGCTCATTTGCATATATATATATATAAAATAGCTCATAACTTGGCCAAAAATGAGCGTTTTTCAAAAAAAAAACAACACGTTACTGCTAATCTACATTGCAGCGCCGATCACATGCAATAGGAGATAGGGATTCGAGAATCTGGTGACAGAGCCTCTTTAAAGTCAATTTTTAAGATGTGCAGAGTGGGGGGAAAAATCTCTTGCTTTATGGAAACCATCAACAAGCTGATATTGGCAGATCTTTCCTTGTTATGTGTCTCTATTTGGGACTTTAAATGAAACGGATTTCCTGCTCGCCAGCAAATTTCTCTTATTTCCTTTTGTAAAATATGGGTCTGTGCTTGGGAAGTGCCGTAATAGAAAAATTGTGGCTAGTAAACCATCATATTAGCACATTTTCCCAATTTAACAGTTTCAATCAGGCTATGTTAAGCTGAACTACAGGTGTATTAACTGCACAAGTATTACAAATGAGGCCATAATAAGATCAGTCAACAGCATATAACCTTGTTACCTCATAGATAAGTTAGCAACACTTTTTCCACATTGCGCTCAGTAGAAACAAACTGGAAAATAACTGCAAAAAACATATATAAAAAAAATATTCCGCAAACAATCGCCAACATCATTATATAGAGAGCACTATAATCCATCAACATTGGCCTCAGCCTCCAGACTCAACCTACAGAGCCATTAATTGCAGCAGTCGACACGTAATCTATGATTATATTGTTCTGGAGAATATATACGATTTGCAGCTCAGAACACTTAGACCCAACTGCTGAATATAGTAACAATCCACATTTCTCCTATGACTAATATAAATGACTGCGCAGCTTCGCCGACACCAGATTATTGCTTATAAAAAGCCTCTAAATTTAGACCTTGAGCAGCAGCCACATATTTACTAAAAAGTTGAGTTTCTAACGAAACCTCAGTCTGTGCCCATGCAGTGCAGAGTAGTCAGTTTGTCAGTGCAATGCCATGAGGGTGCTGACAGACATTGATCTTATACTGACCCGCGGGAATGTGTGGGTGTCACGTGAGAGCCACATACGTCATTGGCCGCTGTCACACAAGTCAGTTGTAGTTGAGATGCATTATGGGTAAAAGGTTTCCGGCAGAGAAAAACTTTTGGATGAGTCACAATTGTTTTTTCATGAATTATCCAACTTAGAATTCTCCTTAAAAGTAAAGCGTTTGAGCTAATTTGAAGAAAATGTTAAAGGAATTTTAGAGAGACACCATTTGTATTCAAACAACTAGATATAATCTACATGAAGAAAAATTGAGCCATTTGGTAAATACATTACATTATCTAGTGCTGATCATGAGTATACTGTATTAAGCTCCAGAGCTGCATTCACTACTCTGCTGGTGGAGTCACTGTGTACATTCATTACATTACCTATCCCGTATTATACTCCAGAGCTGCGCTCACTATTCTGCTGGTGGAGTCACTGTGTACATACATTACATTATTTATCCTGTACTGGTCCTGAGTTACATCCTGTATTATACTCCAGGGCTGCACTCACTATTCTGCTGGTGGAGTCACTGTGTACATACATTATTTATCCTGTACTGATCCTGCGTTACATCCTGTATTATACTCCAGAGCTGCACTCACTATTCTGCTGGTGGAGTCACTGTGTACATACATTACATTACTTATCCTGTACTGATCCTGAGTTACATCCTGTATTATACTCCAGGGCTGCACTCACTATTCTGCTGGTGAAGTCACTGTGTACATACATTACATTACTTATCCTGTACTGATCCTGAGTTATATCCTGTATTATACTCCAGAGCTGCACTCACTATTCTGCTGGTGGAGTAACTGTGTACAAACATTACATTACTTATCCTGTACTGATCCTGAGTTATATCCTGTATTATACTCCAGAGCTGCACTCACTATTCTGCTGGGGGAGTCACTGTGTACATACATTACTTATCCTGTACTGATCCTGAGTTACATCCTGTATTATACTCCAGGGCTGCACTCACTATTCTGCTGGTGGAGTCACTGTGTACATACATTATTTATCCTGTACTGATCCTGAGTTACATCTTGTATTATACTCCAGAGCTGCACTCACTATTCTGCTGGTGGAGTCACTGTGTACATACATTACATTACTTATCCTGTACTGATCCTGAGTTACATCCTGTATTATACTCCAGAGCTGCACTCACTATTCTGCTGGTGGAGTCACTGTGTACATACATTACATTACTTATCCTGTACGGATTCTGAGTTATATCCTGTATTATACTCCAGAGCTGCACTCACTATTCTGCTGGTGGAGTCACTGTGTACATACATTACATTACTTATCCTGTACTGATCCTGTGTTACATCCTGTATTATACTCCAGAGCTGCACTCACTATTCTGCTGGTGCAGTCACTGTGTACATACATTACATTACTTATCCTTTACTGATCCTGAGTTACATCCTGTATTATACTCCAGAGCTGCACTCACTATTCTGCTGGTGGAGTCACTGTGTACATACATTATATTACTTGTCCTGTACTGATCCTGAGTTATATCCTGTATTAGATTCCAGAGCTGCACTCACTATTCTGCTGGTGGAGTCACTGTGTACATACATTATATTACTTGTCCTGTACTGATCTTGTTTGATACTTCAGATCTACAGTAGAATTTAAAGGGTAACTAAACAATCAACAAACTTCTGACAGAAGTTTTGATTGGTGGGGGTCTGAGCACTGAGACCCCCACCAATCGCTAAAACGATGCGGCAGAAGCGATCATGTGAGTGATCAGCCGCTTCGTTTCTGTTCTGCTTTTTCCGGAAAGCCGATGTATCAGAGTACGGGCTCATAGACTTTCTATGGAGCCTGTACTCCGCTACATTGATTTCCGGAAAAAGCTGAACAGAAACGAAGCGGCTGAGCGCTCGCATGAGCATTTCCGCCGCTTCAATTTAGCGATTGGTGGGGGTCTCAGTGCTCCGACCCCCACCAATCAAAACTTCTGAAATGTCACTATGACTCGTCAGAAGTTTGTTGAACGTTTAGTTACCCTATAAATGACAAAAATATTACAATTTGTTATAGACATTTGAAGCACATTGGCCATTATTCTTAAGGGTCGGAAATCCCCATTAATTCTCAGTATTTGCTTTTTATTTACCTGTGCCATTTTTTCAGGGCTGGCAGTAGCACCAGGCAAACTTAGGAAGACGCCAGGGCACACTTGGCTTGGGGGTGCCAATGCCAGTCTCTGTAAATGTGCTCTAGACTTGTCAAGCTGAGGGTAGGGTAGACGGGGGTCCCACTGTTACTCTGTCACCCAAGTGCCCGCATTCTCCATGCACTATGGGTCTTTTGATCGGCCTGCAAATGTTTGAAGCTTGCATATAGCTGGTCACAAATCATTCATTTTCTCATTAGTATACATTTACTTATATAAAAAGCTTGTTTTCTAATATTTCCCTCCTGCTGTATAATGAGCAGGATATGGAGTCGGTGCTGGAACCAGCAGTTCTATAATGTGTTATTCTAATCGGCTGATGCTCCTCTTGTCACATAAATAAGTCTAAATAGAACAAGATAGAAGTGGATCCCCATATGGACCCAAATCCCGGCCAAGCAGCCTCATGACTGTAGACTAGCATATGCTCTGATTTACTAATTGCACGATTTCTGCTGCATCAAGAATATCAACACCTGCAGCTATGGCGGCCTGGAAGACTCCCTCACATGTCACCTTTATTAGTCACATATCAGGAGCCATAAATCTACTATTCCCTGTACTGAGGTACAGTCAATGTGTATTCTCCAATAGGAGATCTCTAAAAAGGGGCGAAACCAGCATAAAACAGAGGAAATGCTAAAAAGTTGTATATTTGTAGACAGTGGAGCAAAGATTAAACACTAATCCTGGAAGCTGCGAGGGCAGGCGGGGATATGATCTAGAACGACATTTATTATTGCTGTTTATGGATTACCAGCAAGACATTAACCCTCAGCATTTCAACCTCAATATAGGAATTGTAGATAATATACTGGGAATTAATCATACACAAAAATGGATGAATGGATATAGATAACAGATATTAGAAATAAAGATAGATAGATATGGGAGATAGATAGATAGATATGGGAGAGAGATAGATAGATAGATAGATAGATAGATAGATAGATAGATAGATAGATAGATAGATAGATAGATAGATAGATAGATAGATAGATAGATAGATAGATAGATATGGGAGAGAGATAGATAGATAGATATGGGAGAGATATAGATAGATAGATAGATAGATAGATAGATAGATAGATAGATAGATAGATAGATAGATAGATAGATAGATAGATAGATAGATAGATAGATAGATAGATAGATAGATAGATATGGGAGAGATATAGATAGATAGATAGATAGATAGATATGGGAGAGATATAGATAGATAGATAGATAGATAGATAGATAGATAGATAGATAGATAGATAGATAGATAGATAGATAGATAGATAGATAGATAGATAGATAGATAGATAGATAGATAGATAGATAGATAGATATGGGAGAGATATATATAGATAGATAGATAGATAGATAGATAGATAGATAGATAGATAGATAGATAGATAGATAGGATTCCCGCAAATATACAGGAATGTGTCCGTCGGCCATAGAAATGAACGGGTCCGTAATTACGGACGAAATCTACGGTCATGTGCATGGGGCGTTAGGGAGAGCTTCATAGGATTCAATCAGTGAGCTGAGCTCCGGGCTATATCACAAGGTGTCATCTATGGTTTTGCATAGGTTACTTTATGTATACTGGTTACTTATACTGGTTACTTATACTGGTTCCTGCTTATACTGAAACTGGTTACTTATATTTACAAAATGCAACATTTTTCCTTTTTTCCGCAGCACAGACATCCCCGCCGCTCATAGTGATACCTGGTTAGGAGCTGGTTACATAACGCTGCGCTCAGGCCCCTTATGTCAATCTGTTCCAGACAGGTTCTGTTACATAGAAACATGTAACCTACATAGTCAGTGAGGTGAAATAATTGTGGCTCTGTGCTTGGCCCAGTAAATGGCTACAGGGAGATGTGAGACACAGGACAGGCGATCAGCATCCTGCAAAGACCTGAGAGGCAGCGACAGACGCCATATTTATTAATTACAGGGGCTGTACACTGAGAAGCGCACTTATAAATAATAGTTCTGCAAAAAACATCAGGTCATGTTTCACCTCAGACATATTTATTAGAATGTCTCACATGATAAATGTCTCTACCGCTGCAGATTGTTTAACACCTACTAAGATAGTTGGGCTAATACATGAATATAGCAACTCAAATGAACTGTGTGATATACGAATATGAACACCTATATAAGAAATCACATATGAACCATTACTAGCGAAAAATAGGCAATATTCTATTGAAAGACAAAATCATTAAAAATAAGTACATTGGCAGTAGCATTACCCATAGAAAGAGGATCCCCACATAGGTTGGGTCCCACAGCCTCTATAGTAAAGTGCAAATAGTGCATGCAAAGACTGGTACATAAGTAATACAATCAATATGGATAGAAACCATCTAAAGCAAAGTAATATAAAAAAAAACCAGACAACATAAAGGTACAATTAAGGAGGCAAACAGACCAGAACTATGTGAGGATCAACCCCAACACGTGTTTCGCACGTAGCTTCTTCCGGGGGCTATACCAAGGGGCACAGATATGTGGGTATATAAAGCACAACCCACCAATGAACGGATAAAACCAGATACAGATAGTTATAAAATGCGCACCAGCTCTAACAAAATGACCACATTTATTATACATACACAACCATGGCCAGCTCATAGTTATATGGACGATCATGGTCCGCTAGAGTGAGAGCCTCCGTTTGCAGCAGTTCTCAGCTCTGGCTAATAAATGTCCATGTGCCCTAATACCCTAGATGAGACAACCCCTTTAAGTAATAGAGAGGAAGGGAATTGCACCATTACCAAAAACTAATTATCACTTTATGCCCCTATATTGCCCAATTTTTAAATGCCCCATGCCCTTCTCTTTCTGGGTCCTACTCTTCACATGGTCTGACCCAGTGCACCTTCACACAACAAGAGCCAGGGCTAGTGGGTGAGGGGGGACAACGCCACTTTTGTCTATGGGTCAGGTCTGGTATTGCAGTATTTAATACCCAGCCCATAGACAAATGTGGCGCTGCTTCTGGGAAAAAAAAGTCGAACCTTTTTGAAAACATTAGACAACTTCTTTAATTTTTCTTTAAAATAAATTCTTATAAGCCAAACATTTTTCTGTCCTTGTCCTGGGACAATGTTGACACATGGGAGCTCAGGTTCCCCAATGACAGTAATCTCCAGTGGATTCCTGTATTTACCCCCCCCCCTCTCCTCCATCCCTATGGAGCTGGTTACATTGTAGTTCTGCACAGAACGAGCTGTATATTAAATGATACAATTATATATCCTGGAATACGGAGAAGAGTAACAAGTCATAATTGCACTACTGGGAGCCGGATCCCTGTATGGACAAGTCTGAGATCTTCAGAGACGTGAAAACAGCAATTAACACATCAACAACTTAACAAGTGAGTAAACAGCCATAAATGTCTTATCTGAACAAATCTGACAGATTCCTGCCACAGGAATGATGTAAAGTAGAAGCAGCAGAACCTGTACAACCTACAGAAAATATTGTGCCAAGTAGAGACATGGCTAAAAGTATGTGCTGCCCTCTTCTGAATATATCTCCTCCATATGTGTTTTTTTACATCTCAATTCAAATACCATGGGCAGTAATATGGAGTCCCCCCCCCCCTATCCCTGCTGATAGCATAGCCCTAACATTTCTGGAAAGGCTTTCAACTAGATTGAGAAACATGGCTTCCGGGATTCAGGTCCATTCAGTCACGTTGGATGATGTTCCAATCAACCTCAAAAATGTTGAGCAGGTTTGAGGTCAGGACTCCATGCAATCAACTCCTTGAACTTTTTGAAGCTGTTTGGATGCTCACAATTCTCTAAAATGTCAGTGTACGGTGGTTTTTTGGAGGCCAAACTATGAAAAATGACCATTATCCTTCCTCCACTAAACTTTTCAGTTGACACTAAGCATTAAGGCAAGATGAGATTCATATATCGGTCTTCTAGGGGGAGAAGTGTGGTTTATCACTCCAGAAAAAAACATATTTGGTCAGCATTTTCTGTGTGGTCTACTGTTACAGCTGTAATTGCTCCTGGATGTTTACAGGTGACCGGACCGCTAGCAAGTCAAAAATGTTATGAAATGACTTGTTAGAAAGGTGGTATCTAAAGACTATGGTAAAAGTCACATATTCCTCACAGATGTGCACAGAATCCATTCATTGTGCTGGACTTTCCATCTTTCCTAACCCAATAGGAGAGAAGTGTGGCATCTGGATCAGACTTGTTCTCCTCTCCATAATTTCTGACATTTGTGGAAAGGGAGTGCCATGGGCTGGTCTTATCGCCCATGGAGATTGGGCCAATCTAAGCTAGGGAACCGCTCTTCGTCAGAGCATCTGCATGGCCTGATTTCTCTTAATGATGGGGACTTGATGGTTCTGCCTGATATAGAGACAAGACAACCAGAGATTCCAAGTAATTAATAAAAGATCTAGCAAAAAACAACAACTATTTTTTTAGGACAAGCACAGTAATCTTTCATGACTCCGGTCAATTTGAGAAACTCTCTTTCGGAGGCATTGAAGAATCGCCCCTCTTTATAGGTTCCAGATCTCTGCTAGGTCTTAAACAAAGAATATGGTAGACTTTTCAGTGGTCAAGAAGAAAATTAGGAAAATCAAGATTAACAAAATGTTGTCAAGCTTAGATTGAAAAGATTAGTGAAAGTCGAGAAAGTCTGGAAACCTTTGATAAGTATGAGGCTAGATGGACTTTTCCACCCATTTCCTAACTCTCATCTTTTTTCTTTCTTTCCTTCTCCATTATCTTTTCTCGAGTTCTCTTGTATTTTCTGGTCTAACCAGGTTAACTCATCCCCGCGCTCCAGTGACTATTCCCCACTGGCGATAATGGCTTCCCTGCCTTTAGCCGTCTGCTACGTCAAGTTGCCGTAGCAACTGCAACCTTACTTGACCCCTCCTCGATCCAGTGATGACCTCCTGCTCGTGGCCGCGGCTCCCCGCTTCCAGGCTCATCGGGGTACTGTGGCAACTGGTGTGCCATAATGACATCAGTCCCGGTAGCAAATTGTTGTGTTTTACCATAACTCTGACCACAGCCTTGCCCTTGGATTCTGCTTTCGTCTTGCTCCTTCGGATTTGTCGTCTGATATTTGTAGTCCGATCTCCTGGTTTTGACCTGTCTCCTGTTCATGTCTTTGTCTCATCCTCTGGTTTGTCACATCCTGGCCGCTCTTCTGGTGAAGACCCCTTGTACCATTCCTGACTTCACCTCTACTTCTCTCCAGATGTTCTAAACTGCATACCCGCTACCAACTAGTGACTACTCTGGAGACTGTGACCTGGGAATACGACCAGTAAAGTCCATACCTTCTTGTGAGGGGTTAAGGGTGAAGAACGGAGACATTTAGAACGGAGAAATTTAGCCAGTGCCAAACCAATTGTGGAATGGTGAGAATTGGAACAGCAGGTAATTTAGGACATCAACCATTCTTACCATTACCATTCTTTAAATTGTTGCTACTCCCCCACCCCGGAGGTGATCATCTTTTCTTCTTTATTGGCCCCTGGTTGGTACTCCGGGTAGTCATAGTGCTAGCGTACGGTTAGTAAGATGAGTAAGAGGCACGGTGGGTACGTCTTGTTGACTTCTTTTGTATCTGTCAGAACTTCTTCTAAATATTCAATAAAACTGATGAACTAGAGAATATGACAGAACAATTCATTACGTATTGGTTGGAAAGCTCCTATAGGAAATGTATGAATCTGAAAATTGGATGAAGCCCTCTGACAATCTCATGGGACTTGTAACCTGTTAATTAAAAACACCATCTATTTGCTCTAAGCTGAAGATCCAGGAAATGCGGTCAGGGAGCAGAATCCATACAGATTTATGGACTGTGACGTACATTATCCCTGGGCCTGGACTTGGCAGAGGGGTTACATTATTTCAGCTCGTGGATGTAATTTGTCAAGTTAATGAAGCGGAGCCATACGAGAGACCTAGATGTGGCACTTTTTTTTTCATTTTAAATCCCACTTCCAATGATTATGACATCGGCCCCAGAATCTCAAACCTGCTGGTCTCGCTGCACCAAGTCACTATGTAGACAGCGGAGCAAAGATTAAACACTAATCCTGGAAGCTGCGAGGGCTGGCGGGGATATGATCTAGAACGACATTTATTATTGCTGTTTATGGATTACCAGCAAGACATTAACCCTCAGCATTTCAACCTCAATATAGGAATTGTAGAAAATGCAGATAAATATACTGGGAATTAATCATACACAAAAATGGATGAATGGATATAGATGACAGATATTAGAAATAAAGGTAGATAGATATGGGAGAGAGATAGATAGATAGATAGATAGATAGATAGATAGATAGGGGATAGATAGATAGATAGGGGATAGATAGATAGATAGATAGATAGATAGATAGATAGATAGATAGATAGATAGATAGATAGATAGATAGATAGATAGATAGATAGATAGATAACCACAAATGTGTAGCATTATGAGCTGTGCCAAGTGACAAACTCAGATCTACTTCATCTGTGTATTGTAGTAATAACATTAATTACTCATCTCATTCTTCTCTATTGACTTAAACCTGCCAAGTAGCAGACCCTGCAGCCATATTGGTGGTCACCCATCTCTCCCAGATACAAATATCATAAGCAGACGGGTGAATAGATTTGATAACAATTCAGCATCTCATTCGTATACTACTGTATAATATAGAGGAGATCCTATGTCGCCTATTGTAACTTGTAAAGTCCTGTGTGTCAGTGAATGAGGTAAAACCGAGCAGATGAAAAGTGTTTTATTCAGTTGTTAAATCGTACGGCTGAAAATCCTTTAATCTTTTCATATACGGTAAAAAGTGGACGATTCCTTCCTGATGTTATAATCCCACAACCACGACTCCAGGATGAAAATCCCTTAATCTTTTAAAATAGTATAAAGGGGATAGCTAGACGCTCACCATATAGAGAAACCCACCGCTTCACTGTCAATCTGATTCTGTCTTAAAGGGGATCTCCTCTTTGGACAATCCCTCCCTGTTAGAAATGCCCCCTGAAAACAAGCTGATAACAGGGTGTCCTGCTGCGGACACCCCTAGCGATCAGCTGTAAACTGTTGGGGAACCAGGCAAGTGTTTTCATTGCCCCTGCAGCGCCACCACAGGAGAAATTAAGTATTACAAAGTTCCTTTTGAAATAAATGGGCTGTCCATGTGTAAGAAAGTGGGGACTTCGGATGGTATAAGGTTTGGTGTTGCAGAAAGAATGGTAGAGAGACAGGAGGTAGTTTCAAATTTCAAACTATTTCAAGCCAGTGCCATTGGTGCCCTCGGCCACACGTATAACCACTTCTTCCCAATATGGGAGGCACAACAATTAGAGACGGTTCAGGAGGGCTAAGATGGCTGGAGAACAATCGTAATGCCATAGACACGGCCAAGGGTGCCCCTCCCTGATGCAGGAGTTAATCTGGCATTAAGGCCTAGTACTTAGCAAAATGGCTGCTCACCACTTGCTATTCGTGGGCCGACTGCTGCAAGCACCCACCGCTGCTCACGGACACCACACAATGGGGAGACTTCAACCTCAATCTCCTCCCGATACTGAACGTGGTTTGATTTATACAAAAAACGCCGGCCCCAGGCCCAGCGTGACTACGCAGAATAGCCACGCTCCGCCATCATCTCCCTGAAAATAGTAGCAAACGGCATCTGGGCCATGGCATCAAACTATTTAAAGAGCCAGCAAGATAAACACAATTTGCTTTTCCTGCAAATAAAGCAAAAGATGAAGTGCAACATAAGCACAAGATGTACAAATGCAGTACAACCCCTGAAGGCCACTCCGCCGTCCAGGGCAAGGTCAGCCTCTACGTCAATGTATAGAAATCTCGTTTGAATGTTGATCTAGTTTGATCGCCACTTTTGGATCACTAGGGAAAGGTTTCCTTTTTAGCGCAGATTGGTTCATGCCTTATGGGTATTATGGTTTGTTTTTTTACCTTTCTCAGGATAAATAGGGATTAAAAAAATGCTATAGTTTACGCATATCCCTTCCCTTTTGCCCATCCTTTGGTTGAACTTGATGGACAGATGTATTTTTTCAACCAAACTATTTTACTATAAAACACACAAAAAAAAATACAGGTTGCTTGCTACAGAGGTGGAATACAACACAGTGGCTGAATTGACCACTGCGTCCCTGCGTATCAATTTACAATGGACCTAAAGTTCAATAGCGTGTAAAGTAACAATGCCCCTATAAATTTTGGGGATTTATCCCCCATACTTAACACATGTACGGCATGAACATGATGGGTTCTCTTGAGCAAGAGACGCTCTTCGTAACCAATCTCCGATTCGACTTAGGCCTTGTTCACATGACGTTAAAAAAACTACTATGTGTAAACATGTCAAATATGCTAGCGGTTTTTGTAAAGCACTGTTTAAACAACAGGCGTTTTTTTAACGCATTTTCATTGTGTTTTTTGACGCGTTTTGTGCACTTTCTTCGGCGCGTAATTAGGACTGCCACATTGACTATGGGAATTAGGCGTAATTTCGGCAAAGGATTGACCTGACACTTTTTTTTTACGTGACATGGTTTTTAAACACACACGGGAATATAAAGCGTTGTATGCACTAACGGCGCGTATTCCCATTGAAGTCAATGGAAAGCTTAAATCATGCGTTTTTTTACGAGTTTTTCGGCACGTAAAACACATCGAAAAAGGCGTCAAATACACATCGTGTGAACAGGGCCTAATAGATTGGGAAAACTGAAATGGAACTACCCTTTCCTTAATAGGGTGTATGATAATGGGTTTCCTAAACTAGACAACCACTTCAATATACACCGTGTTAGAAATTATCTATAGAGATCAGCACAAAAACAATTCGGAGGGGTTCAGAATTTAAATAGACCAAGGCTGACCCTACATAGAACACGGTTCTTGTCTCCAACCCTATCCACTCAGGGTCTGATATTTTGGACGATAATGAGAGAACTCTATATCTGCTCGGCACCACTAGTAACATGACGGCCTCAGTCCTTACTCCACACTGGTTAGGAATTCAACATCTCAATAACAACGCAGCTAACAGCGGGGTGGGGGGGGGGGGGGGGGAGTGGGACCAGCCTCGGCTCCGACACCTCAAGATTCATCTCATTAGTGTTCTGCAACCTCCAAACTATTTGCAGCCGAGAACTTCCCATGTCTTTGGTCGGGACTGCACCAATTTATAATGAATCTCCTGACAGCCGGAGACAGTCTCGAGTCTCACCCCAGCAAAGTACATTTCTCATCATGGAGAATTTGCTGTCAAGAAGACGAGGTCTTTCAGATATTTACCATGAGAACTTCGATAAGGACACTTCACGGATTACAGAACCGCGCAAAGAATGGGAATTGTCACCAGGTTGCCCAAGACAGCCCGTCGATGATTAGAACTATAGGAAATTTCTTCACCTGCATAAAAAACAAGTCATCAGCGAACAGTATGTGTTGTATCTTATACATCACAGACCTCCCAACGGGACTAATGGCAAAATACCAGAATTGTCGCTGTCAAAATCTCAGACGCTAGCGGTTCTGCCATGTGAGACCAGTTGTCCCTATAAGGAACGGTTGCATGCAAAAGAGTTCTTAAAAGAATTGTCCACTTTTGACAATACCTTTTTGTTAGAAGGGTCCTCAGACGATAAGCTGATTATACGCTGTCCCACTGCTGCGATCCCCAGCAATCAGCTGTAAATTGTTGGTGAACTAGGCGGCAAATGTTTAATTCTTCTGCAGCGCCACCACAGGGGAAATAAGGCATTACATGGTGTCCACTGAAATCCATGGGCTATGTGCATAATGCATGGATGTGCCGGTTTCTCCAGAGAGAAAAAGACCCTCTTTGTAGCCAATGTGGCTAATAAATGGAGGTCCTTAATGGGGGACTCCCTCTCGAAGAATTACCCAACAGGGAATTTGAAAATGTTTTTTTTTAAAAAAATGGACAGATTAAATTCCTTGTTACCTCAGTGGCAGATGTTGGAGGAATGTCCGTTGGGCCACATATGTATTATGCATTCGGTGGATCAACCAATCAGCTTTATAGGGGTTCTCCAGAACTATGTTACGATCTAGCCAAAAAGGGAAGTTACATATATAAACTTTTCCCATGGGCAAGACATACAAACGGTAATCCTTAAATTAGGAGTTAGAATAATGTTACAGATTAGAAATCTCAAGAATAGTGCTGCCAGTGGTACGAGGGGCGGGGCTGTGACAATCTCTCAGTCTTTTGCCACTGCTCAGAAATGTAATATTAATTACCAAAGGAATAAGAATCTTGTGACCACCTGATATACATTTTTATTGTTTTCCTGGGTAAACCATGAATAAAAAGAATATGGATATTGGATAAATAAAATCTAGGTGAAGTTATATTTTGAACGTTTTAAAATCTCAACGTTTTACCACGGTGTTGATTTTAGGTCCAACATTCTACGCTGATCAATTTCTATTTTCTTTATTGAGGTCGGCACTGTTTTTCGGTTACAGGGCTGTAAATCACCTGCATAGACATGGTTGTAAATTATACAATTTTTGCTGCCTGCAGACACCACTAGGGGGAGCTTAGGAGCCTACTGTGTTCTTATTATTGAGTTCAATGTATAAATGTATGTAGCAAGCTCCTAAGCTCCCACTAGTGGTGGCTGCAGGCAGACAGAATTGTAACATTTACTTCCATGTCTATGCAGGGGATTTGGGGCCTTGTATAATGAAAACAGAGCTCCAACACAATAAAGATATATTAATAAATTATTCAGCACAGACTTTTGGACCTATTTAGATTAAAATAACAAAATTTTGTTTAAGGGTGGACATTCCCTTTAAGTCTAGGAAGGCTGTACTGTATAATGAAGAACACCTCAGAAGTCTCTACTTACAAATCTTGGCATAGGTGAGACTGTTACATGCAGAGACTATAAACTAAAGGTGTCTGACATTAGAGTAGGAAATCCAGACGTTTAAGGTAAAATTAGATCGTTTTAAGAAATGGAGGTGAATGGGTGGGACAGGTCAGAGATTCTGTGTGACTGGCACTGTTGTGGAGGGCAGTATTATGGGGGTATAAACTGTTACTGTGTCATGTCTAGCAGAGGCCTGAGAGAGCGGTGAGGACTATGCAGTTCATGAGAGTTGTGAAACACCCCCAAAGTGTAAATCCACCTGGCAGACATTTATTGCATATAAAGTCGATATACCAGAAATGTCTCAGATGGTGAATTTTCCGCAATGAAATCCGTTGTGGAAAATCTGCAGGATTTCCGCTACGTGTGAACCCGGCCTATTAATTCTTTCGCTGTCGGGACAATTTTCACACTTTTATTTTAAAATTAAAAAAAATCAACTAATGCCCCAATACCCATATATTTTCAGAATTTAAACATCTGTTACATTGTAAAAATGACACCTAGCACGTTACATTCATGGGCGCCTTCGTGCAATTTTGCATCAAATTGATACGTTTTGTTATGTTTGTGGCTAAAAATTGGACCCAAGCAGATCCTGAGTTCATATATGCCATTTATATCTATATGCAGATCTTTACATAATCACCAGTCGACAAATGGCATGATTAGGCGCAGCGGGTAAATACATGTGTAACTGCTCACCTTGCCACCCCTTTAGTAGAAAAAAATACCCCCTATATATTATAGTCAGAGAACACATGTCCTCTCTTATTCCTAAGAGGAATGATTACATAGAGAAAAGTTCCGGTCACTTGCAGCTTTCCCGTTCTAGCCCTTATATTCTAGTAGTGACAGTATAAGGGTTAATTCATAATAGACAGTAGCAGTCTATAGATTATAGAAGGAATGATCTGTACATTATAGACCGAGAATTCACATTACTAAACGTCATTTACCCCTCAAAAGAGAAAACTCACCTGGTAGATGCTAATGGGACTCGTCTTCATCTTGTCTTTTTTCATCTTAGCTCTTCTATGGATTCCCCGGTTATAAAGACAAAACCTACAAAGGTGTCAACCACAGAGACCATTACAGCTCCCTATGGGGTTGTCACCTATAAAAAGCAGCGGCTCGCTGTGCTGGAATAGTTCTAAGCTCTCTCTCCTCCATGATCTCACGCCTCTATGAGAACAACATGATATTCATTATAGGAAGCCAAAAAGATCTCCTGCACTGCCTGAGAACACGTGCCCGAAGGAATGGGTGAAGTAGCAGATGGAGAAAGTTTTTTTTCTGCAGCAAAAGACTTCCACAGAAGAAAACCCTATTATAAACCATTTTCTTTTAGGGCTCAGTGCACATCTGCGTCGGAGGCTCCGTTAGGGGCCTCCGTCGCAGTTCCGGTCAAAATGCAGGAAGAAATAGGACACCCTCACGCAAACCCATTCAAGTCAATAGGTTCTTTCAGGCGCAATTAGTGTCCATGATGCAATGACCCCCGGGCACTTCCGTTTTTCACTCTGCTGTTCCTATGACTGAAAAACGACATAACGGGCAAAAAATAGCGCAAATTTTAACAAAGCCTTACTTGAGAAATCATGGTTAACAAAGACTGAGCAGAAACCGAATATAAAAGTTAAAATACATTAGAATGCAGCTATTACAAAACTGACCCATAAAAAAAACCCATTGACAAACATTTCCAGTTAAAGTGTCCTCAGATTTATAGTATATATCCGGTGCCAGACTGATAATATGCCGCATTGTTAGCACTATATGGCGCATGTCTAATAAGAGCTTGGAAAATCTTAATATACTGGAGCTAATGGCCCAAACTAAATACTGAAATCAGTCTGTCTATGACAATGACGGATTAAGGTGTAACGATGTAGCAGAGCTGTAATATTTATTGAAGTTTCTTTAGTTCATTTCTAATAACACAGAGCTATCTCAATGAGTTGTGTTGGATGACCAACACAGTTTTGCTATAAGTGGATACATTCTGACCAGTGGATGTGCCTTACACTTATTTAGACAGATTTGCTGTACAGATGAAGCAGAGCTAAATTTGTCATTATTCTACTCCTTTTCAGTGACAAACTGGTGATACACTTAGGCCCCATGCACACGAACATAAAAATGCCCGTAATTATGGCACGTTTTTACGGGCCCATGGACTTCTATTGGCCACGGGTACCTCCCCGTATGCTTATGGGAAGGTGCCCGTGCCGTTGAAAACTATAGAACATGTCCTATTTCAGGCCGTAATTACGGCACAGGCAGGCCCATAGAAGTCTATGGGGCTCACGTAATTATGGGTGACTACGTGTGTGCACCCGTCATTATGGGAGCGCTGCTAGGCGTCGTCAGGGGATAGTCACTGTCCAGGGTGCTGAAAGAGTTAAACGATCGGCAGTAACTGTTTCAGAACCCTGGACAGTGACTTCCGATCACAATATAGATCAACCTGTAAAAAAGACGTTCATACTTACCCAGAACTCCCTGCTTCTTCCTCCAGTCCGGCCTCCTGGGATGATGTTACAGCCCATGTGACCGCTGCAGCCAATCACAGGCTGCAGCGGTCACATGGACTGCCGCGTCATCCAGGGAGGTCGGGCTGGATGTTGAAAGAGGGACGCGTCACCAAGACAACGGCCAGGTAAGTATGAATTTCATTTACTTTTACTACGAAAAGGGCTGTCCCTTCTCTCTATCCTGCACTGATAGAGAAGGGGCTGCCGATTAGTGCAGTGCAATTTTGCAGCGAAAACGTGCCCGTAAATACTGGTGGAATACGGGTCGAATACGTGTGACCAAGGACCCGTATTTACACCAGTATTTACGAGAGTAAAAAAATACGTTTGTGTGCATGAGGCCTTAGAGGGGAATTTATTAAGACTGGCGTTCCATACTCTGCCATACTCATGATGAGCTGTTATACTCAGCTCTGCTACATCTACAATACATTCTTATGGTCGGATGCCCCTTATAGTAAAAAACAAACAAACAGAATTTCTAGTAAAGCCGTGTCCTCTACAGCATCATGCACACGACCATATTTTTGCAGCCACAAATTATCCTCATTTTTGCAGATAAATTGTGGACCCATTTTTTCCTATAGCCCCATGCACACGACTGTAATTTACACTGATCGGTGCAGGGGCCGCAAAAACTCAGGACAAATCATTTTACGATCTGGATTTCCGGATTTACCAATACTGGTGAATTGTTGTGGATCCGTGAGTCCGGATGACACATGGACGCACAAGGGTTTTGTGAATGTGCATGTGGCCTTATAGTCAGGTATTAGGGTCTTCACCCTCCTGAGGTCTAGGGGGAAAATGTGTGGCCATCTCTTTCTGTTTTCCCCTGCAACCCGGCCACCCTTCTTCGGAGGGGAGGTGCGACCTTGACGCAGGCTCCTAGGTGGACACTGGAGTGGCAGCCCAGGTAGAAGCCTAGGAGTGTGTTTGGGTCTCCCTAAGCTTCGGCGAGGAGGGGGATCATCGATCCTCGATCCACTAGGCCTATGGTTTGGAGGGTCGGGGAATGGTTATGCGGGGCCTCTCTCTTTTAAGAGAAAGGCTGCGATAGACCACATCCTTGTGCACTTTTTGTGTGGCACCTCTGCACTTTTTATGCACTTGAGTGATAGAAAGCACGGCTCAGGCTTTCAATAAAAAAAATAAATAGTGTCTTCTCACTTTGTGACCCTCAAGTGGCATTAGATAAATAGAAATCAAGAATCCACAGTCCATAAGCTGAACAACTGAACTCACTAGGAGCGTAGATGATCCCTGGAGGGCTGGGACTGTATTGATCAATGTACTGTACCAGGAGATACAGGCGCTACTCAGAAAGGTCACTTCATCCCGGAGGCTTCTGTACTGAATGTCTGCTCTGAAGCAAACAGCCAGATCTTGTGTTTTCATTGATCTCTGCACCAGCTCAATCAGCTGTAAACAAGGAGGGTGCATTGTGCAACCACGGTACATTAGGAGCCTTCACAGAGCTTCATAAGTGCCCTGTAGAATATATATATATATATACAGACACACACACATAGATAGATAGATATATACAGTGCCCACCGAAAGTGCCGGAACTCCCTCATAACTTTTGAACGGCTCGAGGGTTGAAATTTGGTGGGATATAATGGCGTCATAAAATCTACCAGTTAACGCCAAAAAAAAACACCCCCACCCCCTTGGGGGCAGTGGGGTGGGCGGGGACGGCAAAATCTTAAATGGCACGGGGGGGGTTGGGAGGGCTCATTTGAAAGCTCTTTTCAATACAAAAACGATGCTGCAAAGGATTTTTTTCCGCTGAGATTATATATATATATACACACACACACACACTACCGTTCAAAAGTTTGGGGTCACCCAGACAATTTTGTGTTTTCCATGAAAACTCACACTTATATTTATCAAATGAGTTGCAAAATGACTAGAAAATATAGTCAAGACATTGACAAGGTTAGAAATAATGATTTTTATTTGAAATAATAATTTTCTCCTTCAGACTTTGCTTTCGTCTTGGAATGCTCCATTTGCAGCAATTACAGCATTGCAGACCTTTGGCATTCTAGGTGTTAATTTGCTGAGGTAATCGGGAGAAATTTCACCCCATGCTTCCAGAAGCCCCTCCCACAAGTTGGATTGGCTTGATGGGCACTTCTTGCGTACCATACGGTCAAGCTGCTCCCACAACAGCTCTATGGGGTTGAGATCTGGTGACTGCGCTGGCCACTCCATTACAGATAGAATACCAGCTGCCGGCTTCTTCCCTAAATAGTTCTTGCATCATTTGGAGGTGTGCTTTGGGTCATTGTCCTGTTGTAGAATGAAATTGGCTCCAATCAAGCGCTGTCCACAGGGTATGGCATGGCGTTGCAAAATGGAGTGATAGCCTTCATTATTCAAAATCCCTTTTACCTTGTACAAATCTCCCACTTTACCAGCACCAAAGCAACCCCAGACCATCACATGACCTCCACCATGCTTGACAGATGGCGTCAGGCACTCTTCCAGCATCTTTTCAGTTGTTCTGCGTCTCACAAATGTTCTTCTGTGTGATCCAAACACCTCAAACTTCGATTCGTCTGTCCATAACACTTTTTTCCAATCTTCCTCTCTCCAATGTCTGTGTGCTTTTGCCCATATTAATCTTTTCCTTTTATTAGCCAGTCTCAGATATGGCTTTTTCTTTGCCACTCTGCCCTGAAGGCCAGCATCCCGGAGTCGCCTCTTCACTGTAGACGTTGACACTGGCGTTTTGCGGGTACTATTTAATGAAGCTGCCAGTTGAGGACCTGTGAGGCGTCTATTTCTCAAACTAGAGACTCTAATGTACTTGTCTTGTTGCTCAGTTGTGCCGCGGGGCCTCCCACTTCTCTTTCTACTCTGGTTAGAGCCTGTGTGTGCTGTCCTCTGAAGATTTCCTACAACGGTGTGTACTACTCCCTTCAGTTTCTTGGCAATTTCTCGCATGGAATAGCCTTCATTTCTTAGAACAAGAATAGACTGTCGAGTTTCACATGAAAGCTCTCTTTTTCTAGCCATTTTGAGAGTTTAATCGAACCCACAAATGTAATGCTCCAGATTCTCAACTAGCTCAAAGGAAGCTCAATTTTATAGCAAAACTGTTTACAGCGGTGCTAACATAATTGCACAAGGGTTTTCAAGTGTTTTCTAATCATCCATTAGCCTTCTAACACAGTTAGCAAACACAATGTACCATTAGAAGACTGGAGTGATGGTTGCTGGAAATGGGCCTCTATACACCTATGTAGATATTGCATTAAAAACCAGACGTTTGCAGCTAGAATAGTCATTTACCACATTAACAATGTATAGAGTGTATTTCTGATTAATTTCATGTTACCTTCATTGAAAAAAACTGTGCTTTTTCTTTCAAAAATAAGGAAATTTCTAATTGACCCTAAACTTTTGAACGGTAGTATATATATATATATATATATATATATATATATATATATCGATAGAAAGCAGCAGCACTCTATAGCAATTCCCTCTATAGTAATGGGAG
Organism: Rhinoderma darwinii; assembly: GCF_050947455.1. Taxonomy (NCBI): domain Eukaryota; kingdom Metazoa; phylum Chordata; class Amphibia; order Anura; family Rhinodermatidae; genus Rhinoderma; species Rhinoderma darwinii. The sequence continues at coordinate 70,125,054 of NC_134695.1, forward strand.
CACGGCAGGTAATCCTGATCCAAGGACCATGTAGTATATCAAAAAGAAATTCTGCAGCACTCCAATATAAGCAAAAATAAAGTGATTTATTCAATCAATGCAGAGATGCGACGTTTCTGTCCAGCCTTAGGACACTTTTCTCAAGCATAGAGTATGTGTGTATATATATACACACATACATACACACACACACACACACACACACACACATATACATACACACACGTGAGTCACACACAGTCTGACATGGATGGTGAAGTGAGGTCTGATACTGGAGAAGATTTTCTGGGGAGAACCCCTCTGAGCCACACATGAAAAGCATTATTAAAATGTGTTATTTCTGCCACCATTAGGGGGAGCTCATTGCAGGTTTATTATAAAAGTTAATAGGAGTTGTATACATTTTTATGCACTTAGCTCCCCCTAGTGCAGACAAACAGAATTTTTTAATGTAACTTTATGGCTTTGTGAAGGGAAGCCAAGCTCTGACCCCTACAAATAATTTTTAACCTATTTAGATTAAATTACAGGTACATTTAGCACCATTAAACTATCTCCACTAACCCCTGCACCATCCTAAACCCCCAGTAATATAAGGTGTTAATCAGTGTTATTAAATATCCGTAAATCTAAGTCACTACAATGTGGAAGGGAAATTTTGCTTTTTCCACCATGGACAGCAACATGCTTGGAAATTCCCCTCTAAAAAAATCCTGTGTTTGCTCCTGCTCCCGTGTGCCACAATCATCGGCAGTTACATAAACTTGTACGGCCATGACTCAAAAGCACGGAGATGGAGATTTTACCACAACTGCCACCACTAAAGGTTTTTCCCATGCAAAAACAAATGCCACGTTCCCTTTCACTACTGAAACCGATTGGCACAATTGCATTAATTAAAGGGGTTTTCCAGTTCTATGTAAAGTTGACTTATATAATGAACATTTCTGCAGCTTTCTAATATACTTTGTGTTCCAATTCATCACTATTTTCAGGATCTCTGCCTATGGTCAGTGAATAGAAACATTCTTGTTTACATCCAGAGGTTGAAAACCTGTCCAGGACCAATACTTCTCGCAGCTGAGGTTTCGCTACAATTATATAGAGTATAAACAAAGCTTTGTAAACTAGCAATACAGGACTGTACCTACTCCGTTACATTGTAGCAAATTATCATTTTCTCTTAATAACCAGTAGAGGGGACATCATTTGCATAAACAGCAGGACGGATTTTGGAGGGTCCGACAGGCTCAGGTATAGGGCACAGAAGCCAATGGTGACTGTGGCCCCGTGCTTGTAGTCACTGAGCCGTTATGTATCCTCTCTAATGAGTAGCAGATCGCAGTGTGACCAGCCAAACAAACAGATTTTCTTGGCTTCCCAATGGAATTTAACAGCGTGAGAATGAAAGGAACAGCTATTCACAAATCCTCTTTACAAGTGTTTATCAAAGCAGTCAGATCTGGCTGCAAACACTTCCAGAATGTGCCGTGTGTGTGCGTGGGAGACGTTTCCCGCTCCTTTTGGATATACGAGTACTTATTGGCAGGGCCTGCCCCTCAGTTTGCACTATAGGGGTATGTTAACACAGGGCGCATAAGATGCATAAAAGTACACAGAATATCCGCCCTGGAGCCCACAGAAAATTCCGGCCAAAAAACTGCACCAGATTGTGGTGAATTTTCTTGGGCGGAATGTCCGCTGCGGAAAACAGGTTAAAAAAAATAAAAGAGCTTATACTTATCCGTAGCCACGGCGAAGCGTCCCTCCAACTTCCTGCAGGCTGGACTCCTGGGAAGACGTTTCATCCCACGTGACTGCTATACCCTGTGATTGGCTGCAGCAGTTACATGGGATGAAACGTCATCCCAGGAGGACATCCTGGACAGAGAAGCAGAGAGTTCTAGGTAAGTATAAGCTTTATTTTTTCTGTTTTTGCAGGAGAATCGCAGGTTTTCCGACACAAAAATCGCAACATCTACTATTTGTTGCGGGTTTTACCTCCCAATTGAATACAATGGGAAAAACCCGCAACAGAAAACCAGCGATTCCGAAGCATAAATTGGCATGCTGCGGATTAAAAATGTATGAATTTTTTTCAGCATATTTTTTCACGCAGTGTGTGGATGAGATTTGTTCACATTTTATCCACTCTGCTGCTACTGTATTATGCTGCTGATTTTTCCGCAGTATTTACGCTCCGTGTGAACATATCCTAGGTGTGAATATCGTGGCTATAAGTGAGAGCTTAAAGGATTTTTCCAAGATTCTGTAAAGTCACATGGTCACCTCCTCTTTATCTTACAAGTCTCTGCATTTAATGGAAAATCTTGGAGACCCGTTAGGGATGGCCATACACATAGTGATAATAATTAGCAGTAACCAATAATGCTGCATTGCATCGCAGGAGATGTAAACTTATACAACAGACTAATGTACACTGCCTGGTGTAAACTAATCAGTAGAGGCAGCTCTATACAGACACTGTCCCAATAGCAGTAGAATTTTAAATACAGCTCTGGATGTGATTAGAGCGTAAGGATGTAACTCAAGATCAGTACAATATAGGTAAAACATCTGCCAAATTTAACAAAATGATGAGCTACAGTGAAAATGTCAATCACTTCTGATACATCGGATGTGGCTCAGCTGAAATAAATGTCAATCATATCTGATTTCGCCCTTAAAGGTCCTCCAACAACATGCCAATAGTGGGGCGTCCCGACGCTAAACTGCCCTCAAGTAGTGGCCCCCCTATACATTTCTGCAGGGTACGGATCACATGGAGGGTGCAATATAATAACATGCAGACCTTATATTTCTATTTACTATACATTAAACAATGCACGATACAAACATTCATTTAGTCACAATAAACGTTTCACTCCCTCCTGTGCTTTTACGACCGTTTCTTATTAGAGCGAATGTTAAAATTTAGCAACGTCTTATTGAGGAGCGTACGCGAGAGCGCGATACTAAAGAGTCATTACACGGATGATAATGAGATCCATTAGGTAAAGTAAAAATGAACAAAGCCAATTCATTACCACTACAAGAGTTATCCGAGGAGCACGGGATTTCTTCAGTGCTAAGATGCTGAAGGATTTTTTATATTTACTTTTATAGAGATAGACAGACAGATATTATATAGACGAGTATGAGACAGATAGATAGATAGATAGATAGATAGATAGATAGATAGATAGATAGATAGATAGATAGATAGATAGATAGATAGATAGATAGATAGATAGATAGAGAGATAGATAGATAGATAGATAGATAGATAGATAGATAGATAGATAGATAGATAGATAGATAGGAGATAGATATGAGAGATATGAGATAGATAGATAGATAGATAGATAGATATGAGAGATATGAGATAGATAGATAGATATGAGAGATATGAGATAGATAGATAGATAGATAGATAGATAGATAGATAGATAGATAGATAGATAGATAGGAGATAGATATGAGAGATATGAGATAGATAGATAGATAGATAGATAGATATGAGATAGATAGATAGATAGATAGATAGATAGATAGATAGATAGATAGATAGATAGATAGATAGATAGATAGATAGATAGGAGATAGATATGAGATAGATAGATAGATAGATAGATAGATAGATAGATATGAGATAGATATGAGAGATATTAGATAGATAGATAGATAGATAGATAGATAGATAGATAGATAGATAGATAGATATGAGATAGATAGATAGATAGATAGATAGATAGATAGATAGATAGATAGATAGATAGATAGATAGATAGATAGGAGATAGATATGAGATAGATAGATGATAGATAGATAGATAGATATGAGATAGATAGATATTTTTTAAACCTTTCCCACAGTGTATATAGAGCAGATCTCATCAGATCTCATGCGGCCCCAAATTAAAGGAGGGGGGATGGGTACGAGAACTGAACTCCACATCTTCATGATGACATTTTTAAATGTCAGTTTCCAGAAATGTATTGGCAAATATGACATTTTTAAATGTTATGATACATGAAGGAATTAAAAAAATCTCGCTGTTGGATTATTGTACTTCGTATTCTGCGGTAATCTATAAACACAGTGACGCGGAACTGCAGACAGAATACCATTGGAAAACAAGTGTTTAAATTGTGTGTCCATTCCTATTTGTCCTGGGGAGGTCTAACGCTGGCCATAGACATGGGGTGACTCTCAAGAAGACAATCTTCCACTCACTGCCCCTACTACCCTATACAAACATATCCCTTAAGATATCCAGAGGACACCTTACACTCCAGGTGCTACCATAATATTGGAGGGATCATACCTTTCTTAGAGGTCCGGTTCCCATGCTGACCCCGGTCTACTGTTGAAAACTCCTACAATGGGCACATGAGCATCAGAACTGGACCATTGAGCAATGGCCTGGTCTGATTAATCAGGTTATCATGTGGATGGACACCCGGGGTTCGTATGTGTCGCTAACCTGGGGAAGGAATGGCACCAGAATGCATTATGGGAAGAAGACAAGCCGGCAGGGTCAGTGTGATGCTCTGGGCAATGTTCTGCTGGGAAACCTGTGTCCTGGCAGGCATGGTGGATGTGCCACGTACCACCGACCTATACATTGCTGCAGACAAGTACCACCCTTCGAGACAGCGGTATTCCCTCATGGCAGTGCCCTCTTTCAGCAGGATCATTTCCCCTGCCACATTGCAAATTTTGGTCAGGGATGGTCTGGGGATCATGACAAAGACTTCAGGTGTTGACTTGTCTTTAAATTATCCAGATCTCAATCCAATCGATTATTTATGGGATGTGCTGGGAAAAGAAGTCCTATCCATGGAGGCTGCACCTCAGAACTTACAGGACTTAAAGGGTTATAAATGTCTGATAGATGGGCCCATCTATCTCGACAACAGTGGCCTCGTGTGAATGACTCTCTCCCTTAACCCCTTTAGGACGCAGCCAGTTTTGGCCTTGTGGCACAGCTGATTTTTTCAAATCTGACATGTGTCACTTTATGTGGTAATAACTCCGGAATGCTTTTACCTATCAGATTGTTTTCTCGTGACACATTGGACTTTATAATAGTGGAAAAACTTGGTCGATAAATTCAATATTTATTCGGGGAAAAACACCAAAATTTAGAGAAAATTTGCAAAAATGTGCATTTTTCTAAATTTAAATGTATCTGCTTGTAAAACAGATAGTAATACCACACAAAATAGTCACTAGTTACCATTTCCCATGTGTCTACTTTATGTTTCAATTGTTTTTTGAACATCCTTTTATTTTTCTATGACGTCACAAGGCTTAGAACTTTAGCAGCAATTTCTCACATTTTCAAGAAAATTTCAAAAGGCTATTTTTACAGGGACCAGGTCAGTTCTGAAGCGATTTTGAGGGCCTTATATATTAGAATCCCCCAATAAATCACACCATTTTAAAAACTGCACTCCTCAAAGTATTCAAAACAGCATTCAGAAAGTTTCTTAACCCTTTAGGCGTTTCACAGGAAATAAAGCAATGTAGAGGGGAAATGTACAAATTTCTCTTTTTTTTGCCGAAATTCATTTATAATAAAAGAAATTGTGTAACACAGAAGGTTTTACCAGAGAAATACAACTCAATATTTAGTGCCCAGGTCCTGCAGTTTTTACGAATATCCCACATGTGGCCCTAGTGCCCTAATGGACCGAAACACCGGCCTCGGAAGCAAAGGAGCACCTAGTGGATTTTGGGGCCTGCTTATTTTTAGATTATATTTTAGGCACCATGTCAGGTTTGAAGAGGTGTTGAGGTGCCAAAACAGTGGAAACTCCCCAAAAGTGACCCCATTTTGGAAACTAGACCCCTCAAGGAATTTATCTAGGGGTATAGTTAGCACTTTGACCCCACAGGTATTTTGCTATATTTATTGGAGTTAGGCCTCATGCACACGACCGTATTTTTTCACACCCGTAAATACTGGCGTAAATACGGGTCCGGTGTCACACGTATTCCACCCGTTTTGCACCAGTATTTACGAACCCGTGCTCGTAAATATGGGTCCGGTGTCACACGTATTCCACCCGTATTTACGAGCACGTTTTTGGCTGCAAAATAGCACTGCACTAATCGGCAGCCCCTTCTCTCTATCAGTGCAGGATAGAGAGAAGGGACAGCCTTTTCTGTAATAAAAGTTAAAGAAATTCATACTTACCCGGCCGTTGTCTTGGTGACGCGTCCCTCTCTTCACATCCAGCCCGACATCCCTGGATGACGCGGCAGTCCATGTGACCGCTGCAGCCTGTGATTGACCTGTGATTGGCTGCAGCGGTCACATGGCCTGAAACGTCATCCAGGACGTCGGCCCGGATGTCGAGAGGGACGCGTCACCAAGGCAACGGGCGGGAGACCGGACTGGAGAAAGCAGGAAGTTGTCGGTAAGTATGAACGTCTTTTATTTTTATTTTTTACAGGATAGGGGATACATGTCTTTTGTTTATGGCAGAGCGGGGAGATACCTCCCCGCTCTGCCATAGTTTTCATTGTAGTCCCGGCGGTAGTTACGCCACTGGGCTGTGGCCTGCAGACCGGGTAGTCCCCTGACCTCGCCTCACCTCGCAACGCTCCCGTAATCACGGGTGAACACACGCAGCCACCCATGATTACGGGAGCCCCATAGACTTCTATGGGATGCCCGTGCCGTTATTACGGCATGAAATAGGGCATGTTCTATCTTTTTTAACGGCACGGGTACCTTCCCGTGAGCAAACGGGAAGGTACCCGTGGCTAACAGAAGCCTATGAGCCCGTTATTGCGGGTCGTAATAACGACCCGCAATAACGGGTGTTTTTACGGTCGTGTGCATGAGGCCTTAGTCTGTGAAAATGAAAATCTATTATAATATTTTTCTGAAAAAACAGACATTTTTAATATTTACAAGGAATAAAGAAGAAAATGCACCCCAACATTTGTAAAGCATCTTCTCCCGATTACGGAAATACCCCATATGTGGTAATAAACTGCTGTTTGGACCCACGGCAGCGCTCAGAGGGGATGGAGCGCCATTTGGATTTTGGAGCGCAGATTTTGCTGGATTGGTTTTTAGTGCCATGTCGCGATTGCAACGCCCTGGAGGGAACAAAACAGTGGAAACACCCCAAAAGTGACCCCATTTGGGAAACTACACCCCTCAAGAAATTTTTCTAGGGGTATAGTGAGCATTTATACCACACAGGTTATTTGCAAAATTTAGTAGAATTAGGCCGTGAAAATGAATATAAACGTTTTTGTCCACTAAAATGTTTAATTTTTTCATTTTCACAAGGGATAAAGGAGAAAATTTGCCCTAAATTTGTAACGCAATCTCTACCGAGCCCCGCATGTAACGGGTTAATTGCCGAAATCAGCGGCAATGAGCCGCTGATCGGCAACAGTGGAGTGTCAGCTGTCAGTGACAGCTGTCCTCCCGGTTCCCGTTGCACACTGTCGCCAACACTGTCACAGACACGGTTATCGTCAGTGTGCATCGCGAACGGCAGTGACGTCCTGTCATTCTGACAGGAAGTCTATCAGGAGGCTGGTTCTGATAGGCTTCTGTACATGGCAGACACGGAGGCCATTACTTGGCCTCCGATCGCCATGCTTGCCATCTGCAAACCTCACGATTTCATCGTGAGGTCTGCCGATGTGCTAGAAACCCCTGAATGCGGTGATTGCAATCAATCACCACAATTAAGGGGTTAATTGCCGAAATCAGCGGAAAAAAGCAGCTGATCGGCATACAGTGGAGTGTCAGCTGTCAGGGACAGCTGGCCTCCCGGTTCCCAGTGCACACTGTCGTCGACAGTGCGCACCGGGAACTACGCAGTAACTGTACGTCCCTGTGCGCTAAGACACTGGCCACATGGACGTACAGTTGCGTTGTGGTGCGCCTAGGGGTTAAGTCCTATAGGAGTTATATAAATAGTCAAGCAAGTGCAACCACCTCTCCAATGATGCTCCGCCTGGATGCGGTGGTAACCCTGTTCTCGAGATAGGTGCAGGTCCCAGAGCTGGGACCCGCATCTATCAGACATTTATGGAATATCCCGTGTAAGTGCCATAATTCTCTTAGGGCCTGCTTACATCAGCGTTGGCTTTCCGTTGAGGGGTTCCATCTGAGGTTTCCGTCGTGGAACCCCTCAACGGAAAGGCAAACGGAAACCTTAGCTTCCATTTGCATCACCATTGATACCAGTCAGCAAATACGGACCCAGTCACTTCTATTGACCACGGACACCTTCACTTTTACTTACGGGATCACAGCCTGGCCAGACGGAGCTAGCTCCCGCCCTCTGTCTATTTATACCTTCACTTCCTGCTCCTCCAGTGCCTGTGATTCTGTCTGTTTCCTGGCTCTGCTGCTGCTGCTTGTACTTTTATCCTCTGCTCCATATTGACCCTGGCTTACTGACTACTCTCCTGCTCTGCGTTTGGTACCTCGTACACTCCTGGTTTGACTCGGCTCGTTCACTACTCTCCTGCTCTGCGTTTGGTACCTCGTACACTCCTGGTTTGACTCGGCTCGTTCACTACTCTTGTTGCTCACAGTGTTGCCGTGGGCAACTGCCCCATTTCCCTAGCTTCTGTGTACCCTTGTCTGTTTGTCTGTTGTGCACATAGTGATCGTAGGGACCGTCGCCTAGGACGGGCCGTTGCAAGTAGGCAGGGACTGAGTGGCGGGTAGATTAGGGCTCACCTGTCTGTCTCCCTACCCTGGCATTACATCTGCAGCTTCAAAGCTGAAATCACCAAGCATCCCCAGCTGATTCAGTATCTGCTTGTAGCTTTTCTGGTGATTTGCAACCTGGGTATAAATCTAGCCTTTGTACCAAGCAGTGTACACTAACAGCACCCCTGCATTATAGAAGCACATCTAAGCAGTTAAGGGCATATCTGTCGACAAGCTTATTGACCGTTTCCAATAACAACCAGCATAATAGTGAGTGCAGCTCTGGAATATAAAACAGGATGTAACTCTGGATCAGTACAGGATAAGTAATGTCATGCATGTACACAGTGACTCCACCAGCAGAATAGTGAGTGCAGCTCTGGAGTATAATACAGGCTGTAACTCTGGATCAGTACAGGATAAGTAATGTATGTACACAGTGACTCCACCAGCAGAATAGTGAGTGCAGCTCTGGAGTATAATACAGGATGTAACTCAGGATCAGTACAGGATAAGTAATGTAATGTATGTACACAATGACTCCACCAGCAGAATAGTGAGTGCATCTCTGGAGTATAATACAGGATGTAACTCAGGATCAGTACAGGATAAGTAATGTAATGTATGTACACAGTGACTCCACCAGCAGAATAGTGAGTGCATCTCTGGAGTATAATACAGGATGTAACTCAGGATCAGTACAGGATAAGTAATGTATGTACACAGTGACTCCACCAGCAGAATAGTGAGTGCAGCTCTGGAGTATAATACAGGATGTAACTCAGGATCAGTACAGGATAAGTAATGTAATGTATGTATACAGTGACTCCACCAGCAGAATAGTGAGTGCAGCTCTGGAGTATAATACAGGCTGTAACTCTGGATCAGTACAGGATAAGTAATGTCATGTATGTACACAATGACTCCACCAGCAGAATAGTGAGTGCAGCTCTGGAGTATAATACATGTAGCTCAGGATCAGTACAGGATAAGTAATGTAATGTATGTACACAGTGACTCCACCAGCAGAATAGTGAGTGCAGCTCTGGAGTATAATACAGGCTGTAACTCGGGATCAGTACAGGATAAGTAATGTAATGTATGTACACAGTGACTCCACCAGCAGAATAGTGAGTGCAGCTCTGGAGTATAATACAGGATGTAACTCAGGATCAGTACAGGATAAGTAATGTAATGTATGTACACAGTGACTCCACCAGCAGAACAGTGAGTGCAGCTCTGGAGTATAATACAGGCTGTAACTCAGGATCAGTACAGGATAAGTAATGTATGTACACAGTGACTCCACCAGCAGAATAGAGTGCAGCTCTGGACTGCAATATATTTAATACATGTAATGTATGTACTGTACACAGTGACTTAAATATTTATGTAGATTAATTCTATATAGAAACAGCATAATAACCTTTTACCCCTCTTCTGGATTACTGATAAAAGGAATAATAATTATGAGTTGTTATTAATGTAAGTCAATGATCGGCCTTCCCTCCTTAGCAATTAACGTGTCTGTTCTGCTTTGACACATACGACCTGCAGTCCCCAGTATTACTTTTCCTGATGTCTCTATTAGGACTCTGGACAGACGTAATTGCTGCCTTGTTATGTCTCAAAGTGACAATGTCCAGGAGGTTGTCACCCTGTGAACATGTTATGGTTTATTATGTCTCAGCCTGGATCCAGCACAGTGGACACCACAGCTCAGCTCCCTTTATTATCACAGACATCCGTGCCCTCTACAACCATGTTGCAACATGGCAATACCCAGCTGTTGTAGAACCACCAATTTTAGAACACCAAGTTATGCTGGAACTTCTAGTTCAACAATTGTAAGAAAAAAGTTTTTACGTAAAACATACATATTACATCTAATATTTATATAACATCTCATTCCAATGTCAGAACATGATGATTATACAGAGATGGATGATGCTACATAGGCGCTGCTTATCCCTTCATAAAGTTCCTTCTTCTGTGTCAACTACTTTTTACCATAAGAAGAGCTCCCTTTCTCTTAAAAAAAACAAAACGAGAGGTTCTTCAGCAGTGTGTGTTATATAGCTTTGTGTCTCAGATGCTGCAGAACATCATAATACACAACTGAGACGCTGCAGAACTCATAATGTACAACATCATAATACTCATCTTGGCTTCATAATACACACCTCAGCTGCTGCTGAACCTCATAATAGACACCTTAGCTGCTGCTGAACCTCATAATAGACACCTTAGCTGCTGTAAAACCTCATAATACACACCTCAGCTGCTGCAGAACACCATAACACACATTTCGGTGGGGTTCACATGTGGCGTAAACACTAAAGATTTTCCGCAACTAAATCTCGACCGAAGCATTTTGCATAAATTGACCTGCGGTGCGTTTTTTTAAACTCTGCAGCGTATCAATTTATGCTTTATTATCGCTGTTTTTCGGTTGTGGGTTTTCCCCATTGAATTCAATGGGGAGGTAGAACCAACAAAAAATAGCAGATGTTGCGAATTTTTGCAGCGGATTTTGCTGCAAAAAATCGCAACTCACAAAAAAGTCTGAAAAAAGTCTATACTTACCCAGATCTCTCTGCTCCTGCGTCCAGCCCGGCCTCCAGGGATGACATTTCATCAATCACAGGCTGCAGCGGTCACATGGGATGAAACGTCATCCCAGGACTCCTCGCTGCAGGAGGTCAGAGGGACGCATCGCCATGGCTACGGGTAAGTATAGATTTTTTTTACATGCCGTTTTCCGCAGCAGACATTGGCGTCAATGGTGACAAATCTCCCCTTACTGTACTGCAGAAGTTGCGGATTATAAGAAAGGATGTCCTCCCTACTATAAATTATAAGATAATTAGAAGTCACCTCAGAGTTTTGTGATCTGTATAAATGCCTTCACCCGCAGCCTTGTCCAGTTATATATATCCCATATATATTATGTTTATTATATATATGACATCATATAATAATAGAGAACAGACTCGCGATAAGTAGGGCACCCAGCTCACTCCCCCCACCGATGGTTTTAAAAAGCGAGTTACACTTTCATTACATAATGAAAAGTACTGCCATTTTCCATCACTTTTTGCTTTCTATTCCTTACCAATTCAAGTTCTCTGCTTCCTGTCAGAGAATTGGATACTATAAACACGCTCTGATTTCATCTTTCAATTTAAATAAATCCGGCAAATTACAAACCGTCTTATATTAACATTCGTCTTATTTGTGTTTTAAGGTGGACTGTTCCTTTAGTTACAGAGAACACCTAATACATTTGAGATTTTACTTTGCTAAATTAACTTTTAATCTATTCTGTGTGTGTAAGACCAGGAGAGGGACGGGGACTATTTGACAGTTTAAATAGCTCTCCCTGAGTCATTTACGCCTCTCGACTAATGAGTAGCAGATAGAATTGTGACCAGCCAAACAAACAGATTTTCCTGGCATCCCGATGCAATTCAGCAGCGTTTTCGGGAGAGTGAAAGGAACAGTTGTTCACAAATCCTCTTCATCAAATCAGTCAGGTCTGAATGCAAACATTCCCAGAATGTGCAATGGACTCAGAGAAAACCCACAGATTCATTGTATAGAAGGATGCAATGGATTTCTAGTTGGAGGACAAATATTGGCAACTATAGGGTCCCTCAGTAGGTTGGGGAACTATGTCCCAGCATGCACAGACAGTCCTGGAAAATACAATGGTGGTCTTAGACTCTGTTCCCACTGGCGTCCTGGCTTTAGTTTATAATGGAAGCCATGACACTGTGACTGATCTGTTGGACGATGGATCTGAACAGTGACTCAAGGACCACATTGACTAATGCACTATTCCTGCTGGTAAAAGTGACGGAAACCCAAACGGAATGTCATAGAGCAGGTGTGAACAGAGACTAACTATGATAACTTCTTGTCCCCTCTTGTCTCAAGCTGCATTCGGAAATTGTGGGCATGGGGCAGTGGATTTTATAAGCAGTTCTCATGGGCTGCATTAATCACACGGGTAGATGGGGACCCAGGATACAGTACTGTTGGTTACTGCTGAGCTTTGCTTTTAAACGGTGCTTAAATGCATCTAAAATAAAGATTGAACTTTGCAAATATTCTTGATTAAGAATCTCTTATCGTTTTGTGCATACAGCTCTTATGCAGACCTACACTATTTGGAGAGAAGTATGTGGACCCCTGACCATCACAACTCTATGAGCTTGTTGGACATTCTATTCCCAAACCATGGGTGATAATATGGAGTTAGGCCATTTTTGTGGATATCTGTCCCCACTCTTCTGGGCAGGCTTTCTATAAGATTTTGGCGTGAATATCTGTGGGTATTTGTTCCAATTCATGGGGTATCTGTGGGAATTTGTGCCCATTCAGCCAAAAGAGCATTTGTGAGGTCCGGCATTGATGTTGGATGAGGTGGTCTGGCTCACAATCGGTATTCAAATACATCCCAAAGGTGTTGGATGGGGTTGAGGTCTGGGCTCTGTGCAGACACTCGAGTTCATCCACAACAAACTCCTCACCCCATGTCTCTATAAAGCTCGCTATATGCACAAGGGCGCAGTCATGCGGGAACAGAAAAGAGCCGAACCCCAAACTTTCACCACAAAGTTGGGATCTACAATTGTGTAATGTTCTTTGTATGCTGTAGGATTAACATTACTTTTCGACGGAAATAAGGGGCTAAACTTTGAAAAACAGCCCCAGATCATTACCCCTCCTCCACCAAATGTTACAGTAGTCACTATGCATTCTGGTAGGTAGCGTTCTCCTGGCATCCACCAAAACTAGATTCCTCCATCAGGCCGCCAGATAGTGAGACGTTATTCATTCAGTCTAGAGAACATACTGCTCCAGTGGTGGCGTGCTTTACATCCCTCCAGTCAACGCTTGGCATTATGATCTTAGGCTTGTGTGCAGTGACCATGTAAACCCATTTCATGAAGATCTGGACACACAGTTCTTGTGCTGATGTCACTTCCATAGGCAGTGTGAATCTCTGTAGTAAGGATGCAACAGCGGATAGACAATGTTTAAGTGCCACGTGCTTCAGCACTCGGCGGACATGCTCTGTGTGTTTGCCTGATCTACCGCTTCATGGCTGAGCGGTTGTTGCGCCTAGACACTTCCAGTTTACAATAATAACACTTACAAGGGTCCGGGGCAGATCTAGCAAATAATAACAACACTTACAAGGGTCTGGGGCAGAGCTAGCCGATAATAACACTTCCAGGTGACCGGGGCAGATCTAGCAAATAATAACACTTACAGGGGTCTGGAGCAGAGCTAGCCGATAACACTTACAGGTGACCGGGGCAGATAACACTTACAGTTGACCGGGGAAGATCCAGCACATAATAACACTTACAGGTGACCAGGGCAGATCTAGCAGATAATATCACTTACAGGTGACTGGGGCAGATCTAGCAGGTAATTATAACACTTACAGGTGACTGGGGTAGATCTAGGCGATCAGAAAGTTCCCAAATTGATTTGTGGCAAAGGTGGCATCCTATGACAGTGCCAAGTGTAAAGTCTTCAGTATGACCCATACAACTAACAATGTTTGCCTGTCGAGATTGCATGGCTGTGTGCCTGATTTTATGCACCTATTTGCAATGGTTGAGGCAGTAACACATGAACTCAATAATTAGGAGGTGGGTGCACATACTTTTGGCCATATACTATAGTGTATGTATCTTCATGGTAAAAAGACTACAACCCATTTGTACAACTTGCATTATACCCTACAGTCAATTGCTTAAATCCCCCCACCATAGCCCATCATCACTTGTACAACCCCTACTAGACCCCACAGTTATTACAACATCTCTTGCTATACTCCACATCCATTCATAAAACCTCCATTATACCCCATGGTCATGCAGCCTTCCTTGATATACCCTATGGTCATTTGTACAACTCCTTTATACCTCACAATTGCTCAAGCTCCCACTATACATTATGGTCATTCATACAACCCCCACTATGTAGTTGAATAAATCGTCAAATCCATATCTCACTACCCTCATTATACCCTAAAGTCACTTGTACAGCCCCCATTATACCCTACGCAAAACACCCCATGGTCATTCATAAAAAAATAAAAAAAAGTCATTCACACAATCCACAGTATGTCCTTCCCCATGGTCATTTACACAACCCATACTGTACCCCTGACTCACTATCCGTCTTTGTCGGTGATGCAGCCATTGTTTGCGTCTTTCTTCCTGCAACTATCGTCACGCATTTTTCTCATCGTTATGTTCTAATATAAAAGGAATCAGCAACAGTTAATGCTAAGAAAAACCACGTCTGTTCACAGCATCTCAAGTCTCCACAGAAGGAAGAGATGAAGGAAAGGCGAATAGATTCTTATTTCTTACCTTGTCAGCTAACGGCAGGATCTAATGGCACATTGGGGCGACAGGGTACTGCCTTACTGGCACCTCTTCTGGTGCTACTGAGTCTCCAAAGCAGGAACTTCATTGCAGATCATTGCCTTCTCCTGCGTGCTGGGCAATGACTGAGGCTTTTTCTCCCAGTGCATTGCAGGCGCAGGTTGGAAGTGTTACAGCCCAGGTTTTTCTCACTATCCTTTCTTGCTGTACGATGTCCCCAGATGTAGAATTAGCAGCTGCTGCTTCTATAGCAAAGAGCGAGCAATGTCAGCGGCAGAATGTGGAGTGTATACAGCGGAGCACAAGCCCACGGGGACAGCAGGAGGAGGAAGCACATCCACTGATGTCAGCACAGAGGATGAGCAGAGATGTGGAGGGGAGCAGACACTGGACGTGACCACAGGATCTCTATAATCTTCTCCGTATTTTATCGAAATCCCATAAAAAAGTGGCAGCAATTGCATAAACAGCAACTCCCTAATATATTCCTACATTGGGAATCTCCCCTACAGACCAATTCAAGTCATATACTCTGCCCTGTAAATCCATCAGCAGAATGTAGGCACCATTTATGGCAGCAGGTACAGGTTGTCTAAAAACATACTGGTGCTGCTGACAGGTTGGGTCATCATTATACTCTATGTACAGGAAGCGTTTTCCTGTTAAAATTTCCTTAAACCCTGCAGGGCCAGCAAACTTGGGCAGATGCCAGGGCCCACTGGGCTTGGGGATACCAAATGTGACCTGGCTAAACAAGCTCTATGCTGGTCAAGAAAGAGGGCCCGTGACTGCCACTCACATATACCTGGAGTTGGCTTAACCTCTGAGGATGCCACGTGTCTAACATGCACAGCGAATTGCGCCATTTTGATAAATTTGCTGCAATTTGTTCTAGCTGGCAAACGTATGCATCATATAACGCGATTGATTAACGCACTCTTAATTTATAGCTGGGACGTTATAAGGGACCGTGTCCAAACCTTCCTTTGCTGCGGGCCCCGTACCAGTCACTACGGCTGCTATAGCGGTAGTTACGCCACTGTTTCCTTTACTCCATATACTGCCAATTATTGGTTGTATGACATGGTAATTTTAAAGAGACCACTACCACCACTAGTCTAGACAATAGTCTGTGAGCTATATAAATCTGCAGCACAAATCTCTCTCCTGCTCTCATGATTTGCTACAATGTATCAGTCTGAAGTCCAGGCATTTTAGCTCACAGAGGATTGTTTAGACTGGATACAATTGTATCAAATATTAAAGCTCGAGTTGGTTGCATTGGAGGTGTTGAGAGCCTACAGAAAACTTCTGCCATTTCTAATGGCTCATGCACACGACCGTTGTGCCACACGGGCCGTTTTTGACGGCATCCGAGTGGCACCCGATAGTCTTCATGGACCCATTCACTTTAGAGGGTGAATCGGGTCCATGAAAAATGGTCCGAGTGTCCAATCTTTCCTCGGATCACTGAAGGGACTCGGACGGTGCACACGGTTGTGTGCATGAGGCGTAAGGCCACTGCCGGATGCACCAGACCTTTGATGCGCTGCATGGGAATCAGAAAAAATTAGCCCCGTTTTAATTTTTTTCTTTTCATTGGACTTGTGAATATTGTGGCAGTTTTTTGTGTGTCCAAGCTCATGGACCCCTACAAATGTCTATATATATATAAATATAAGAAAAAAAAATTGGGGTGGATTTTCCCTTTAAATCTTACTGTAGATCAGTCACATTAAAATAGCTTCTATATGTCAGTGAAGGTTTATGGTCATTTGAGTCAAGAACATCGATGATTAATTTCCACTTTTGCCTGATAATGATAGAGCCACCTATATAAAAAAAAAGACTTAAAAGCAAGCGGAGTTATTTGCCAAATTACTACTTTGGAGTGAGACATTTTTATAATGGGGATCTCTGCGGGAATCTCTGGAGTCTGTGACACATGAGTCACCTCACAGATTGCCAATGAGGATTGATGATGGGAAAAATGATGGGAAAATTACATATAAAAACCCTAGCGGATTAGGGTCAGATGCAGAAGGAATAAAAATATTTCATGCTGCAGGGCGGATATCAATATCATTTTGTTTATATAAATTGTCCACTATGAACAATACTATTGAGTTGGTTTCCCCTTTTGTTGACATTACCCCGACTCTCCTAGGAAAGTTTAAAGGTAAACTTTTGCAATATTTTATTTTCATTGTACCAATGCATCTAAAATATAAACTGAAGCAACTTTGCAAATAGTCTCTTCTACTGTCTGTAGGCTATCAAGAAGAAGGGGTGAGGTAGTAGGGTAACACATGACAGTAGGATAGACAGTGTTTTTTTTTTTGTAGTCTTTAACCATGGAGACACATAGGTTTGCATAGGAGCTGTATACACAAAATTGTAGGAGATATTTTTAAATCAATACTATTTACAAAGTTGCTTTATTTTTTGGTTTTATATGCATTCCAGCAATAAAATATGGATGGGTTACAAAAGTGTACACTCTCTTTAAACATGGCTGCCAGGATTTGTAATTATTCAACCACAAGAACATTAGTGAGGCTCGGATGTTGGGTGATAAAGTCGGACTCACAGTTCGGGTTCTTATCCCAAATGTGTAAATTCGGATTGAGGTCGGGGTTCTGCGCAGGCCGTTCCTATATCAATGGCTGCATCTTTATACTGTACATGTAATATACTGGATGCAAAAGATTTACTGTATGTTCCTTTAAACACTTTGCAGTTACATCCATTCATAGAGATGTCCCCATTTTCAGCTGATCTAATAACCTTATCTCACAAGCCAGGAAACATTATTAAAAGCTCCCGTCTCTTCTATCGTCTATAAATGTGGACTTTTTTTGCGCTTAAATGTTCACTCCGTTCCTTTTCACTTTCTTGCATGGTTGCTATGCAACACACATTAAATGCCCTCAGCAATTTGTGATTACATTCTGATAGAGCGCCATCTTTTCGCAGTAAAGATGAATAGCGGGCTGAACCTTACCCTATAGTAAAAAACTACTGTGTGTATATATATATATATATATATATATATATACACACACACACACACACACACACACACACTACCAATCAAAAGTTTAGGGTCACTTAAAAATTTCCTTATTTTTTAAAGAAAAGCAGTTTTTTTCAATGAAGATAACATTAAATTAATCAGAAATACACTCTATACATTGTTAATGTCGTAAATGACTATTCTAGCTGCAAACGTCTGGTTTTTAATGCAATATCTACATAGGTGTATAGAGGCCCATTTCCAGCAACCATCGCTCCAGTGTTCTAATGGTACATTGTGTTTGCTAACTGTGTTAGAAGGCTAATGGGTGATTAGAAAACACTTGAAAACCCTTGTACAATTATGTTAGCACCGCTGTAAACAGTTTTGCTGTTTAGAGGAGCTATAAAACTGACCTTCCTTTGAGCTAGTTGAGAATGTGGAGCATTACATTTGTGGGTTCGATTAAACTCTCAAAATGGCTAGAAAAAAAAGAGCTTTCATGTGAAACTCGACAGGCTATTGTTGTTCTTAGAAATGAAGGCTATTCAATGCGAGAAATTGCCAAGAAACGGAAGATTTCCTACAACGGTGTGTAATACTCCCTTCAGAGGACAGCACACACAGGCTCTAACCAGAGCAAAAAGAGAAGTGGGAGGCCCCGCTGCACAACTGAGCAACAAGACAAGTACATTAGTCTCTAGTTTGAGAAATAGACGCCTCACAGGTCCTCAACTGGCAGCTTCATTAAATAGTACCCGCAAAACGCCAGTGTCAACGTCTACAGTGAAGAGGCGACTCCGGGATGATGGCCGTCAGGGCAGAGTGGCAAAGAAAAAGCCATATCTGAGACTGGCTAATAAAAGGAAAAGATTAATATGGGCAAAAGCTCAGACATTAGACAAAGGAAGATTGGAAAAAAGTGTTATGGACAGACGAATCGAAGTTTGAGGTGTTTGGATCACACAGAAGAACATTTGTGAGACGCAGAACAACTGAAAAGATGCTGGAAGAGCGCCTGACGCCATCTGTTAAGCATGGTGGAGGTAATGTGATGGTCTGGGGTTGCTTTGGTGCTGGTAAAGTGGGAGATTTGTACAAGGTAAAAGGGATTTTGAATAAGGAAGGCTATCACTCCATTTTGCAACGCCATGCCATACCCTGTGGACAGCGCTTGATTGGAGCCAATTTCATCCTACAACAGGACAATGACCCAAAGCACCTCCAAATGATGCAAGAACTATTTAGGGAAGAAGCCGGCAGCTGGTATTCTATCTGTAATGGAGTGGCCAGCGCAGTCACCAGATCTCAACCCCATAGAGCTGTTGTGGGAGCAGCTTGACCGTATGGTACGCAAGGAGTGCCCATCAAGCCAATCCAACTTGTGGGAGGGGCTTCTGGAAGCATGGGGTGAAAGTTCTCCCGATTACCTCAGCAAATTAACAGCTAGAATGCCAAAAGTCTGCAATGCTGGAATTGCTGCAAATGGAGCATTCCAAGACCAAAGCAAAGTCTGAAGGAGAAAATTATTATTTCAAATAAAAATCATTATTTCTAACCTTGTCAATGTCTTGACTATATTTTCTAGTCATTTTGCAACTCAGTGTGAGTTTTCATGGAAAACACAAAATTGTCTGGGTGACCCCGAACTTTTGAACGGTAGTGTATATATAGATATATAGATACACTATATGGACAAAAGTATTGGGACAACTACACATTAAACCTACAGGAGCTTTTATGATGTTCCATTCTACATCCATAGGCATTAATATGGAGTTGGTTCCCCCTTTGCAGTAAAACAGCTTCCACTCTTCTCGGAAGGCTTTCTACAAGATTTTGGGGAGTCTGTGGGAATCTTTTCCTATTCATCCACGAGAGCATTTGTGAGGCCAGACACGGATGTTGGGGGAGGGGGTCTGCCTCGTAATCTCCGTTCTCGTTTATCCCAAAGGTGTTGGGTGGGGTTGAGGTTAGGGCTCTGTGCGGCCAGTCAAGTTATTCCATACAAAACGCTTATGGACCTTGCTTTCTGCGCTGGGGCACAGTCACGCTGGAGCAAAAAAGGGCCGAACCCCAAACAATTCCTACAAAGTTGGAAAGATACAATTGTCCGGTATTATGAATTCTGAAGCATTAAGATTTCCCTTCACTGGAACTAATTATATATATATATACACACATACACACACAACCAGTCAAAAGTTTAGAACACCTCAATTTTTCTAGTTATTTTTTACATTAACACAATTCTAGTACAGCAGATAACATAAAAATGGTTCAAAAGTAAGTTGAAAACATAAAAATAATATGCATTTTTAATCTCAAACGCAACAGTAGTCTGAATTTATGATTTTAACCAAAGGGCTTTTTTCAGGGAAGACATCAAGGACAGCTGCTCTGCAGCACAGAAAGCCAAATTTTGGTTTGAAATTAAATGCAAACTATTCCTGCAGGTGTCTCAACTTTTTGAGATTACTTTCAAACCCTCTGATCGCGTATAACCAGTGTTGGAACAGACTACTTTACAACACCCTGTAGGGCAGGATTTGGACAGTTTTGCGCTTCAGGATAGAGAACATTGCTATCAATGGCAAGAAAAAGGCAATTAACAAAAGACGACCGACAATTATAACCCTTAGAAGTGTAGGGCTGTCCTACAGAGAAATTGCCAAGTAAGGTGCAGTTTCCAATACCGTTAAAAGGCTCTTGGAAACTGGTGGAAACTCTGACGGGAAGAGGTCTGGCAGATCAAAGGCCACTACAAAACCACATGACAAGCATTTGAGAATCGGCGCCTGACTGCACAAAATCTTCAAGCTCAGCTTAATGCAGCAAAATATAAACAAGTTTCCATTTCAACTGTGAAGAGAAGACTTCTATCTACAGGTTTGACAAGTCGAGTATCAGCAAGAAAGCCAATGCTAAGATTGCAAAATTAGAAAAAAAGAAGACTTGCCTGGGCCAAGCAGCACCTACTCGGACTGAAGAATGTCTTATGGAGTGATGAATCAAAATTTGACATCTTTGGTACCTCATGCAGGGTTTTTGTACATCGTTGAGTACATGAAAGGATTCTTCCTCAATGTGTGACACCAACTGGCAAACATGGAGGATGCATGATGGTCTGGGGCTCTTTTGATGGATCCAGAATTGGCAACTTGCATAGGGTTACTGGCACACTGGACAAAAGGGGCTACCACAGCAGTTTCATGCGCCATGCAATACTCTCTAGTGTACACCTACTTGGTCTGGGGTTCATATTACAGCAAGACAATGATCCAAAACATACTTCTAGGTTATGTCAGTACTACCTAAGACGACAAGAAGAAGCCGGCAGGCTTCAAAGAATGGAATAACCTGCACAGTCTCCAGACTTAAACCCCATTGAGCTTGTTTGGGATGAACTGGACAGATGGATGAAAGCAAAGCAACATACACGTCTGCAACTTCTGCAACAATGTTGGGAAGACATTTCGGAACAATATCTGAATGCAATTGTAGAAAGAATGCCTCGATCATTGTGTAAAGCTGTTATATCAACTTTGACAAGTCAAAAATATAAAAATGTAATTTGCTTAAAAAATTGATCCTTTATTTTCAATCATCTTAACTTGTTTATTTCTTCTATGCTTTCATTTCAAAGTACATTTGAGACATTAAACTTGTGTAAATATCAATAAAAACTGGAAAAATTTTGGTGTCCTAAAACTTCTGACCAGTAGGGAGTGTGTATATATATATATATATATATATATATATATATATATATATATATATATATATATATATATATATATATATATATATATATATAAGGGAGGGGAGAAGAGAGAGGACTGCAGAGAGAGAGAGAGAGAGAGAGAGAGAAAGAAAAAGAGAGAGAGAGAGAGAGAGAGAGAGAGAGAGATATCCTGTTTTGATTAATTACTTAATACATCATTACTGTAGAGGGAACTGTTTTTCGGATACAGGGCTCCAAACCCCTAGTAAAGCGATAGAATATAAAAACTTACATTCTAACTGCCTGCGGCCACCACTAGGGGGAGCTTAGGCGCTTACTGATTGCTGATGCTACATTACAGTCAATAATAAAACAGTATACAGTAAGCCTGTGAGCTCCCCCTAGTGAAGGCTGCAGACAGGCAAAAGGTTAACTCTATATGGGAGACATCCTGATCTCTGCAGTGCAAAGCATGGAAGAGGGAAAGAGCAGCAGTCTCAGCCTCTGATGAGACAGGAGGTGGATTTCAGACTACCCCAAATGCCAAGAGACAGAGCAGCTAATCTGGAGTCATAGTGGCCTAATAGAGCAGAGCTGCAATTTTAGTGGATGTGATATGAAATAATCCAGAAATTGATGGTGACTCACATTATTCTGATAATTATTATTTTTGATTGACAGCGAGTCGCTCAGCTGGGACAACCTACACCTTATTTTATTCTTCTACAAAAAAAAAAAAAAAAAAAAAGAAAGGTGATTCTAGTATATAATTGTTATATAAATTGCATATATCGCATTAATGCCTGATTAGAATTTAAAATGGCTGCACAGGTAAAATAGAAAAGAAAAAAACGGGGAGTTGCGCATTTGGGTGGAGTTCCCCTTTCAGTGTAATTACATTGCTGACCACCTGGAGGGCACTGTTGCTCCGTAGATTATTTGACAGTATTTTCCCTTTAAGGAGTTATTTGGGAAAAAGGGAAACTCCACTTTCCCAAGAACCCCCTGTATGTTCAGGTCACAATACCAAAGGACACAGTCCGCAAGTGTTTAGTTACCATCGTTGTGTTAAACAGTCCCAGCTGCTAGGGAAGGAAAGATGGCGCCCTGGACCCAGCACTGAATCGGGATTACAATTTAAGTTGTTAATATTATTTGAAAATATAAAAAATATCAAACGAGGCAGGAGGGTTGGGTCGGAAAAATTTGTATTCCTTATTGGAGTTCTCCTTTAAAAGAGGCTATCGTGTGGATGCCGCATTCTTTGTTTTTCTTGCCCTTAAAATATGCTAATGAATACAATGTTGGCAGATGCATGAATCTGAGCCAAGTAATCCAGGTAAGTGCTGACCTTGTGTTATATCTTATATATGAATGACGCAGATCTGAAGCAAAACTCAGAAACACATGAAGTTGTTACCACGATAATAATCACTATGTATCTATATAAAGTTAACATCAAAGGAATCAATTTCATCAACCTCGATCATTATCATCACTATCACAGTTATTATTTATAATAATGCATCTTACATCACAGTAACTATCAGTACTATGCAGGATATCATTGTTCCAATGACTGTATCACAAAGACATGACGCACAGTATCTTGATTCAGAGACTCTCTGCTATTAGCAGCCTTATTAATAACATATCTCAGAAGTAGAGCCCCCCTAACCTTATTTAAAGACGACCGGTCACCAGAGGGATCTCTTTATATTAGGACATTAATAAAATTCCCCTTTTAACTCATATGGTAGAGGGTGCAAATGCAGATATTTGTCACATAACAAGTAAGTTTTCTTCATAGAAAATTTAGGGTCATATATGCCACCATATAATCACCAGAGATGCCTCCATACAGTGCCAGACATGAAACCATAAAGCGTCAGAGATGTTTAACACAGTGACAGAGATGCTTTCATACAGTGCCAGAGGACCAAATACACTTCCAGAAGTGCCCCCATATAGTGCCAGAGAAGCACCCATACAATGCCAGGTATTCTCTGAGTAGTGCCATAAATACCTCTAATAGAGTGCCAGCGAGGCTCCCATAGAGTGCCAGGGAGGCTCCCATAGAGTGCCAGGGAGGCTCCCATAGAGTGCCAGGGAGGCTCCCATAGAGTGCCAGAGAGGCTCCCATAGAGTGCCAGAGAGGCTCCCATAGAGTGCCAGGGAGGCTCCCATAGAGTGCCAGGGAGGCTCCCATAGAGTGCCAGGGAGGCTCCCATAGAGTGCCAGGGAGGCTCCCATAGAGTGCCAGGGAGGCTCCCATAGAGTGCCAGAGAGGCTCCCATAGAGTGCCAGAGAGGCTCCCATAGAGTGCCAGAGAGGCCCTCATACAGTGTCAGTTTGGTCACAGCTGCGTCCTTGTATTTTTTTATCAACTCAGCCAATGAATTTGACTACATTGAAATGATTGGTAAAAGTGGTACTGTGAATTTTGTCAGTAAAGACTGTAAGATTTGGTACTATACCGCCTATTGCAAAGGTGATAACAGGAACTGCAGCCATATTGGTTGCCATAGATGGCCCCATACATCTAGGAGTAGTTTACTGCTGACACAATTGTATGTTTCTGGCATAGTGGAGAATACCAGACAGCCCAGAGAAAACTACTACCACTGGGAGACTATAAAAACTCCATGTAGAGGTTATCCCTACTCAGATTTGAACTCAAGACCATATTGCTGTAAGGGTCAGTTCACACAGAGTCTTTTGGCGCTGGTTTTCATGCGGAAATCAGAATCAGCGCCAAATAACAGCCGAAATCAACCCCATTTCAATGGAGTTTTCTTTCCCAGGCGACTTTTGAACGATCGCGTAAAAAAACAAAACGGCATGTCCTTTCTTGAGGCAGTTTGTCTCTGACCTCCCATTGAAATCAATGAGAGGCAAAAAAAACTGCGACGTTCGTCTCTGAATTTTGCGGCATTTTTTGCCCACGGTCCTTGCATTAGCTTTAAGGATTGCGGGCGCAAAAAAAAGCATTGAAAAAAAAAAAAAAAAAAAACGCAGAAAACGAAACACAGGCACTTCTAGATCTGCCGCAAAATTCCAGAAGGAATTCTAAGGCATTTTTTTCTGCCTGCAAAAAAGTCAGTGTGAACAAGGCCTAAGGCTCTAGTGCTAACCACTTATACAATCTGCAACCCATATTATTAATACTGAATATTGACACATTTCGGCCTGATTTACATGAGCGTGTGCGTTTTGCGCACGCAAAAAACGCAGCGTTTTGCGTGCGCAAAAGGCACTTAACAGCTCCGTGTGTCATCAGCGTATGATGCGTGGCTGCGAGATTTTCTCGCAGCCGCCATCATTTCGACACTCCGTTTGGATGTTTGTAAACAGAAAAGCACGTTTGTAAACAGAAAAGTGCTTCCGTGCGACCTGCGTGGTTTTCACGCACCCATTGACTTCAATGGGTGCGTGATGCGCGAAAAACGGGGAAATATAGAACATGTCGTGAGTTTTACGCAGCGGACTCACGCTGCGCAAAACTCACGGACTGTCTGCACTGGCCCATAGACTTGTATAGGTCCGTGCGACCCGCGTGAAAAGCACGCGCGTCGCACGGACGTATATCACGGTCATGTAAATGATGCCTTCCTATAAAGGTAATGTATAATGGAATATATTTCATAAATAATGTCATTACATTACTTAAACATCATCACATATTACTCCAGACCTCTCACTATATTAATATAATGCCAATAAGAGCCTGAAATTCCAGGTGTGACTGCAGCTAACCCCTAATAGCGCACTGCTCCCATGTCTAAGGAAGCTGCGCTATGGGATGCTGTTAGTAAACCCCTCAGGCTGGGTCCACACGACCTATTTTCAGACGTAAACGAGGAGTATTAGGCTATGTTCACACACACTAATTACGGACGTAAATTGGACGTATTAACCCCCGAATTACGTCCGAAATTACGGCTTGAATGCGTTGACAAACATCTGCCCATTGAAAGCAATCGGCTGACGTTTGTCTGTTCACACGAGGCGTATATTTACGCGCCGCTGTCAAATGACGGCGCGTAAATAGACGCCCGCGTCAAAGAAGTGACCTGTCACTTCTTGGGGCGTAATTGGAGCCGTTATTCATTGACTCCAATGAAAAGCAGCGCCAATTACGTCCGTAATGGACGCGGCGTTGAAGCGCCTGCACATGCCGTTACGGCTGAAATTACGGGGATGTTTTCTCCTGAAAACATCCCCGTAATTTCAGCCGTTACGGACGCTGTCGTGTGAACATATCCTAATGCCTTGTTTTACGTCTGAAAATAGGGCTACAATACGTCGGCAAACATCTGCCCATTCATTTGAATGGGTTTGCCGACGTATTATGCCGACGACGCGTAAATTGACTGCCTCGGCAAAGAAGTGCAGGACACTTCTTTGCTACGTAATTTGAGCCGTTCTTCATTGAAGTCAATGAAGAGCAGCTCAAGATTTACAAGCGTCAAAGACGCCTCGCATAATGCGAGGAGGAGTTTTTAAGTCTGAAACGAGGCAGCTGTTTTCTCCTGAAAACAGTCTGTCTTTTCAGCCGTAAATGACAGCTAGCGTGTGCACATACCCTCATGCTGGAGGTCACTATTTTTCTTTATGTAAGTGATCATGCACATGGATATATTACCCTGCTTGATGAATGTGTAATTTCATACAGAGGCATATGAAGGTTTATATGGAATCTGACTGAAAACAAAGTTGTGGCATTCTCCTCCGGACTCTGTAGGATGGTATAGGGAAGCATTGCTTTAAGGGTAGGCTGTATGGCTCCGTGCACTGCCGTACAGGCTCCGTGCACTTCCGTACAGGCTCCGTGCACTGCCGTACAGGCTCCGTGCACTGCCGTACAGGCTCCGTGCACTGCCGTACAGGCTCCATGCAGATGGCTTTAGGCTGTTTTTCCTCAGCTGTAATACCCAGACCTCCCACGGTTAATCTGAACTGGACTTAGATGATCCAGGTGTTGCAGTCATAATACAGAGACAAAATGCTCCCATATTTCGGCTGTGTGAGAGCGACTTTAGGCTCTGTACACATCTTTAAGTTTTTGTCCGTTTCTGATCCTCAGTTTTGACCAAAGCGCCTTCAGAAACGAATATCGTTACAAATCCCATTAATTTCAGTATGTTTTGCACAAAATTGTCACAAAATGTATCTGCCGGTATCCGTAGTGACAATGGACATGGAACGAAAGTCATTGGTTATCTTATTTTAGCATTGACGTAACAGGGATGATCGATGTAAGAACAGATATGATGGGTAACAACTAATAGCATCCATTGCATCTGATTTTTTTTTCTGTTTTCACTTTCTATTATTTGTAAAGGATCTATAAAAACTGATCAAAACACTGAGAACGGACACATTTTGGCAATATTTTTTTCATCAGTTTTGATTATTGCAAACCAGAGTAAAAATAGAATCTCTAAAAGTTACAAGTGTGTGAACTTTTGCAGCTATTTTTTTTTTTATTGCTCTAATCCATCTAAAATTTTGATCAAAAATCTACCGTTTGGGTCTACAGCTCCGACGCAGAGCTAAGTGTCTCCATGGTTACAGACTACAAGCAAACTCTATGTAGTCTGATCTTGCAGTCATGTGTTACTCCACTCCCCCTGTCCCCTCTTCTTTTTTTGGTTATAAAGAGGAATGGAGCAGTGGGAGTGGAGTAACACATGACTGCAGGATTAGACTACACAAGGTTTATTTGTAGTCTGTAACCATGGAGACACATAGGTCTGCATAGGAGCTGTATACACAAAACAGTAGGGGAGATTTATTTAAACAGGACTATTAAATTAAAGTTGCTTAATTGTTATTTTTGATGCATTGGAGCAATAACAATTAAAAAAACGGTTAAAAAAAGTATATAAACCATTTAACCTTATTTAATTAGGTTACACGAGTCTGATATAATGGGGAATATTGGGATAGTCTGAAGTCACACCTGAATTAAAGTTTTGATCTACAAATAGGCTAATATCCTTCCATTAAGCCAAAAGCATACAGATGCATTTAACAATGGCATTGCCACTTTCCCTCAGTGTAATCTAGTAATAACTTTACAAACTTAAGATAATATTAATATTCAGCCTTGTAACTAAATTGGGTGCAATGCAGTAATCGGATACCAGGCTACTCCCCCCCCCCCCCCAATCACATGAGATTTCTTCTAGAGCCACAAGACGTTTTCAAACTGCTTTCTAACAAGAGAACATGCGGACCCTGACTATGATACATGGTGCTGCATTGTAACAAAAACCTGTATTCCTTTGAAATGTTCCTATTGTGGCGAGATGAAAGCCTGGGCTGATGAAATGATTTTCTGCCTGATAATTCTCTTTTTATACTAAGACGACCTAAAATTTGTGCATAACATTAAAAAAATAAAGCAATGCAAGGTATTGGCGTGCTCTAAAGGGGTGAATGAAGTAAATGGAGATGTTTATAGTCTATAGAAATTCAAGGGGGTAAATGCATTCTACTTACAGTACAGCAAGGCATGAGTGATGCTTCCCAGCACAGATCCCCTATAGCTACAGGCAGACAAAGCGTCCTCGGTCATTTTCCTTATGGTTGCCTATACCGTGATGCTGGAGGCCTGCCAACACAAGAAGCGATATCACAGCCAATCAAATTGAGTAAAGCTGTCACAGCACACAGGGGCATCTACCCATTAGTAGTATGTGCAGGGCTGTAATATGTGCAGTACCCAGGGGTCCAGGCTGCACACAACACCTGACATTACTAACTACTAGCAGTGCACTATTCATTTCATTGCACTATTAATTTGCTGCCAACAGTTTCTAGCAGGGAGAACGCTGCACAGCTGTGTGACGGAGCAGCCTAGAGGAGATGCATCCAGCCCAGAAATATGCTAATAACACTATGGAATCAATAGCTTTGACAAGCACTCTCTCTATTAGTGATCAGCACAGGCTCATAGTTCTCGCCTCTTCATTCATTATTGTGTCTTCACACGTTGCTTAAATACTGCGGATTTTCCGCAACAGAATTAGTTGCAAAAAATGCGCAGCAAATACAGTAGCAGCAAAGTGGATGAGATAAAAGAAATCTCATCAACACGCTGCGTAAACACGGAGCGGAAAAAACGCTCAGAAATTGACCTGAGTACAGAATTTTATTCTGCAGCATTTCAATTGTAATTGGGTAAACGCTGCGGGTTTTCCCCATTGAATTCAATGGGGAGGTAAAACCCGCAGCAAATAACAGTTCTTAAAGTTAAAGGTTTTATTGCGGATGGTGCGCAGCGATTCTGCTGCAAAAAAAACGCAACTCAGACAGACAAAAAAATCTTATACTTACCCAGAAGACTGTGTTTCTTCGTCCAGGCCGGCATGTTGCGGCGGTCACATGGGATGAAACAGCATCCCTAGAGGCCGGCCTGGATGACGTCAGAGAGTCGGCCTCCTGGGATGGAATGTCATCCCAGGAGGCCAGCCAGCTAGCATGCCGGCTAAGTGCTGTCGTTTTCCTCAGTGAGCATTCCGGATCAAAATCTGCACCACAGTTTTGTGCGGTTTTTCGACCGGAATTCCCGGCGGCGCACATGTCGGAAACGCTGCGTGCTTTTACGCAGTGTATCCGCCGCGTGTGAACTCAGTCTTTGGGCATGACCACACGTGGCGGATTTCCTCCGCAACTGTCCGCATCAATGCCGCACAGAATCTGCGTTGCAGATTCTGCTGCGGATCTGCACAAAATGTGCAGTAAATTGATGCGGACTAGCTGCTGCGGACTGCGGGAAAAGTACTTCCCTTCTCCCTATCAGTGCAGGATAGAGAGAAGGGACAGCACTTTCCCTTGTGAAAGTCAAAGAAATTCATACTTACCGCCCGTTGTCTTGGTGACGCGTCCCTCCTTCGGCATCCAGCCCGATCTCCCTGGATGACGCGGCAGTCCATGTGACCGCTGCAGCCTGTTATTAGCCTGTGATTGGCTGCAGCCGTCACTTACACTGAAACGTCATCCTGGGAGGCCGGACTGGAGACAGAAGCAGGGAGTTCTCGGTAAGTATGAACTTCTATTTTTTTACAGGTTGCTGTATATTGGGATCGGTAGTCACTGTCCCGGGTGCAGAAACAGTTACTGCCGATCGCTTAACTCTTTCAGCACCCTGGACAGTGACTATTTACTGACGTCTCCTAGCAACGCTCCCGTCATTACGGGAGCCCCATTGACTTCCTCAGTCTGGCTGTAGACCTAGAAATACATAGGTCCAGCCAGAATGAAGAAATGTCAAGTTAAAAAAGCAAGACGGATCCGCAGCACACATAACATGTGCATGACAGCTGCGGACTTCATTGCGGAAATTAGAATCTCCATTGAAGTCAATGGAGAAATTCCGCCATGAGTCCGCCACTGCTCCGCAACAGACAGAGCATGCTGCGGACACCAAATTCCGCTCCGCAGCCTATGCTCCGCAGCGGAATTTTACGCCTCGTCTAAACGAACACTGCTAAATTAAAGTGTAAGTCAATGGACAAACGGCTCCGCTGCGGATTAACGCTGCGGAGTGTCCGCAGCGGAATTTAAGTGAAATTCCGCCACGTGTGAACCCAGCCTTAAAGTGGTTTTCCCAATCTGGAAAACGAGAGTCCCACCGCGTCTAGCTGATGCTCTCTCCATTCACTACTATGGGAGTTACAGAAACAGTCGAGCAAACATTCATTCTCCTCCTGGATGCGGCTGCGGCACCAGGCAGGTCTGGACACCCATTCTCCAGATAAGTGCGGTTTCCATAGGTGGGACTCACACCTATCAGACATGTATGGAGTATCCTGTAAATATGCCATAAAGGTCTTAAAATTAAACTCCTCGGTTCTCAATTTACTTAATTATTAAAATATATATAAAAAATTCTGGATCTGATCTTAAAGAGCAAGTCCACGCATAGGATGGAAGCGATTAAGATCAATGTATAAACAAATAACATGCGGAAAGATGTAGTTGAGGCCCCATGCACACGACAGCAAAAGACCTCAGTTTTTGCGGACCGCAATTGCGGTCCGCAAAAACGGAGCCATTCACTTTCATTGAACACTGACACCTTTCCGTAGCACTACGGAAGGGTGTCCGTGCCATGGAAATGTTCCGGGAATTATGGAACATATCCGGTCTTTCGCATTTTGCGGGCCGTGCTCCCATAAAATGCGGTCCGAAAATGCGGCTGTCAGTCAGCGGCGGGCACGGTCGTGTGCATGGTGCCTAACAGTTACATGCACCACTCTTGTGCTATTAATAGTAAAAACCACTTTCCATTTTCAATTTCTAAACATATTAGCCAGTTTTTATGTGCTTTTATTTCAGGCAATTTGTGAGTTAATTGCTTAGTGTTGCGTGACTGAATCAAAAAGGACTTCACACACAGGGAGAGCGCTCTATCTACATAATTTAGGCTTCGTTCACATCGGCGCCAGGGCTCCGTTCCGACGGAACAAAGCCCTAACTGACAGAAACCATAGTTTTTCGTGTCCATCACCATTGATTTCAATGTTGACGGATGCGGTGCCAATGGTTTCCGTTTGTGTCAGTTGTGCAAGGGTTCCGACATTTTGACGGAATAAATAGCGTAGCCGACTGCGGTATTGATTTAGTCAAAACGACGGAACCCTTGTACAACTGACACAAATGGAAACTATTGGCACCGGATCAGTCACCATTTAAACCTACGGTTTCTGTCAGCCAGGACTCCATTCCGGCGGAAAGCTCAGACGGAACGTCGGAACAGAGCCAGGACGGCAGATGTGAACATAGTCTTACAGAGAGGGACAGGGAGGCAGTACTAACTATGCCTACATAATTTATAGTGAGAGACAGGGAGGCAGTACTATCTCTACCCACATCATTTACAGGGAGAGACAGGAAGGCAGTACCATCTAAACCTACATACATTACAGGGGGAGACAGGGAGGCAGTGCTATCTGTACCTACATAATTTACATGGAGATACAGGGAAGCAGTACTATCTGTACTTGCATTATTTACAAAAAGAGACAGGGAGACAGTACTATCCATACCTATATCATTTACAGGCACAAATAGAGAGGCAGTGTGATCTGTGCCTACAACATTTACAGGGCGGAAGTTCTATCCCTTGGGTCTTATTTCTATGTTACAAATGGAATCATTTTACCATAGAAAGCGTATTTTAAGATTAAAAAGATTAAAAATAAAACCTATAAACAGCTGTAGACGTATTAAAAGTAGTCCTGATAGACTCTTCAGTTAGAGCCATACCGTTGATGTGGATATTTTGTAGTCACCAGAGAGATAAGAAGTTGCATGCATTGATCATGATGCATTGCTGTCCTATTATTTCCTGTGAATGTGATTTGTCATTGTGCAGGATTATACTCTGTAGTCTCCTAGGTAATTATCTTGTCATGCCCACATCCCATTGCACCCGGCTACAACATGGCGCACAGTGCTCCTTATGGATCATTTACATAAAAAATTAGGTCAATGAATATTTCAATGCAAATTCACACAACTTTTTAAAGAATCATTCCACCCTTAGAGTGGAACTGAAACTATGACATTTACACATATTGTGACATTTACACAAGAAATACATATTCCGCAGTCTAAATTTACCCCAATACTGTTACAAGCCATGCATCTGTGTCCATCACATGACCTGAGATAGAAAAGCAATGTTCCTACTGAATACCAACAAGCAGAATTATTGAAAACGGTGCTGAATTAATACAGAAAGTTTTTTAGGAAAATTGTGTAACTTTTGCTGAAACCGGACAAACCCCCTTTAAGGCCATGTTCAGACGTGGCAGATTCCTTGCGGATTTAAAGACGGATTCCACTTAAAAATTTGCAGAAACCTACAGTACAATATATGTGAATATAGTTTTCAAAATCTCATCTACATGTAGCGCATTTTTCGGCTACCAATTTGACTATCTTCAGCATGCCTTTTATGTTGAGGATCACACCTCTGCACTGCTCCTGCATATACGGCTTTTCTCATAGGTTGCACAAGGCTATTTTGCACCAGGGCCCAGATTAGACTAACTTCAGCACCTACAAGCACCTACAAGGAATTACTTCATTGTCTCAAAATATCTAAAATATATATATATGGTCGAAGGTTTATTTGTTCCAACTCAACTGTAAAAAAAATAAAAAAAAATTGAGGTCAATATCCCTTTAAGAAAGGACACCTTTATTGCTGGTTAAGTAAATCTTTACATTGTATACAGCACAAGGAACAGTGTACGACAAATTTCACATTTGACTCCTGTTTGACTTCTTACAAAATAATTGGACATGTTTGTTCTCGCTTTACAATATCGGCTCCCTTACTGCGTTTAAATTAATAAAAATACGTTTATATCAAAGGACAAAAATCACAACACGCATCATTAACATATTAAATAACACATATAATATATATTTTTTCAAGTATTCCAACACCTCTGTGCATAATTACCAGATAGGATTCCTTCAAATATTCTCTATAATATATATATATAAAAATCCCTTCTTTACATTAAAAAGATCGTGGTGTCCAACCTCAGCCCAGCATCTGATTATAACATTCGGAGTATGGAAGATCTACAAGACAAGAACATGTTTCTAAGGGCCTGGTCACATCAGCGTTGCCCCTCTGTTGTTTCCGTCGGGTTAACCTCTCAGCGGAAAGGCAAACGGAAACCTCAGCTTCCGTTTCCCTCACCATTGAACTCAATGGTGACGGAAACCTAGCTAATGTTTTCCGTCCGTCACTGTTGTGACAGGGTTTCGTCGTTTTGACGGAATAAATAGCGCGGTTTCCGTTTGCCTTTCCGTTGAGGGGTTAACCCGACGGAAACCTCAGACGGAACCCCTCAACGGAAGGGCAACAGTGATGTGAACAGGCCCTAATATAAAATTATACACTGGATTTTCACCTCTGAAATATAACATGTCATTAACCCCTTTGCTTCTGGAGTAGCTGCAGGATCCTTTGGCTAGGGTGCTATTTGGTCCGCTGTAGTATTTTGTTCATGGCACCACCATATAAAAACAATAGCAGCGATTTATTGGAATGTCCCAAAGGTTTATTTAGATATAAGTAACTTAAAAACTTAAAATGGGATATCTAATTTAGATAAGCATTCTCTTATAAGGGAACTGTAATGACAGGGGTAGGGAAACGGACAAGTGAGCCCTAATCTACCCGCCACTCTGTCCCTGCCTACTTGCAACGACCCGCCCTAGGCGGCGGGGTACAACTGGGCGGCGGTCCCTACGCTCAGTAAGTGCACGAGACAAACATACAAGGGAATATAAAGCAAAGGGAAAGGGGCAGTTGCCCACGGCAACACCGTGAGCAACAGAGTGGTGAACGAGCCAAGTCAAACCAGGAGTGAACGAGGTACCAAACGCAGAGCAGGAGAGTAGTCAGTAAGCCAGGGTCAGTATGGAGCAGGATCAAATAGTCAGAAGCTGTAGCTGGGCCAGGAAACCACACGAGAAGAATCACAAGCAAAGGAGGAACAGGAAAGGCAGGTATAAATAGACAGAGGGTGGGAGCTAGCTCAGTCTGGCCAGGCTGCGATAGGCTCTCCCACTCCTAAGCCTGCCATCCTGAGTCGTGGAAGATGGAGTCAGTCTCAGAGACATAGACTCAGGTGCAGACTGATTACCTATGGGCATATACACAGAAGTTGTGCCTGGCAGATCCTTTACAGGAACTCTGAGTTAATAGAGGGGGGGGGGGGCCTCTTTTCAGGATCCTCATATCTCGGTCAGAGTGGAGAGCAGTTACATAAAGCATCTCTCTCTCTCTCTCTCTGGAAGAAGTGTCCTGTCCTGCATTAAACAGACAACCCATTGATATGAATGGACACTGTGTAATACTTCATATCTCCTGTGGTGGCGCTGCAGGGAATCTACTTACTGTCAAGTTTCCACACAGATTACAGTTGATCACTTGTGATACGTTTACTGTTAAAAAACCCTGATAAGGCTGGGTTCCCACGGGTTGGATACACATTTTATGTGGATATTCCAAATGTCTGAGATGGGAATAACCCTTTAAGTCAATGGTGCATCCTTATAAAAATTGTGACATGCCATATCCCTTGTGTTATTTCTGAATATTTCCCAGATGAAACAACTCTGCATATAATCTGGATTAGAAATCTTACACTTTTTGGTTACAGATCTCCTATACAGACCTACGTGTCTTCATGGTTTGAGACTACAAACAATCACCGTGAAGCCTGATCCTGCAGTCATGTGTTACGCTCTTCCCCCTGCATACACTTTTATGGCCTGTAGGTTACCAAACTGGGGCAGTAGGTTTAGAAAGCTGTAAAATTGTCTAGATTTGCATTGGCACCAATCCAGAGCATAAATAATACACTTAGGCCTTATTCAGACGATCGCAGAATACGTCCGTGTGGCGGCCGTTAAAACAACGGCCGTCACACGAACGCATGTATTTCAATTGGGCCGTTCACACGGCCGTTGTTTCAATGGACCATGTGAAGTGTCCGTTGAAAAATAGAACATGTCCTATTTTCTCAGTTTTCACTGATCCCTCCATAGACTCAAGTCTATGGGGATCCGTGAAAACTGGACTGTTTTTCACATCTGAGTTTCCCCACGTTCGTCTGATTAAGGCCTTAAAGTTAAGAATAAGCAAGTGACTACAGCAGCAACCTGAAAAGGCGATAGAAAGTTCTGCAGCTAGATTCATTCCCATATGGCACAATCTATTATGTACAAATAAAAACATATGCAAGTCATTTTTGGCTTATATACACGTATATAACAACTTTGACACAATGTAAAACTTGTGTATCCTATAAATTACATGTGTTCAGTCCAAGAAATACCCTGAGTAAAATCTTCTGTAACTTTAAAATAAAACAAGTATATCCGCATAAACTTTTCACAGGTTTAAGGTACAATAAGGAGATCACTTTTTCTATAAATTGGCTCCTTTCATAGCCAGACAGGCTCCCAGGAACTGCAGTGTTCTACTATAAAAGGAAAAACAGATTCATATAGGAAAATATCCTCTCTATAGGACGTCTAAAACTATTTTCTGTATAAAAATATATAATCATATTCAAGACATTAAAAACGCTAGTGAATAGGAAAATGGTTTTGTCCAAAAGCAACCAATTGGATATCTAGAATCGTAATGGCTGAATGGGCAACACCACGGTTTTCCATCACACCGGCTTTCATCAATGTCCATTATTTAATCGAATTATATATATATATATATATATATATATATATATATATAAATTTGCATATATTTGCAATTATTTCACAAAGTTTAAAATTTAAAATAAACGTATCCACCATAAAAATAATATTTGGTCATAGATTCTGGCACGTCATCCAGTTAGACACCTTGTTATTACAGTACAAAATTTTCTTTATATTGCATTGCCGACTTAATTTCAACTGAGCATTGTTCGCTTAGTGTATATATACATACACACACACACACACACACACACACACACACACTGTATTTATTAAATTCATCTGTGGTAATCTTTGGATAGAAATATGAAAAATACAAGGTATTCAAAGTGCAATTTCCTTCTTGGTCCGGTGATGCTTGTAAAACCACAAATCGCCAGAGCCTTTCTTCTGAGAAGAGCGCATTGTTGCTGATTAAAAGTTTGTCCTTTTTACGGAAGTATTATTGATATTTTCATAGATCGCTGATGTGTTTTGGTAAATAAGATCCGGATTAGTTTCCTTCTTTGCCTTGATAATATCCAGTGCACACTGGTTCAAGAAAATGTACTGGTGCTACAATGTAAAGAATAACAGATTGGATGAAACCTTTAGGCCACATGCACACAACGCGTATTACTTGCTGATTTATTGCACAGATTTCCCTGCAGCAAATCCACACCATTAAACAGTACTAGCAAAGAATATGATATTGCAAGTAATCTCATCTACACGTTGCAGAATTTTTCCGCACATAATTCACCTGTGGTACGGATTTTAAAATCTGCAGCATGTCATTTATCTTGCATTTCTGTCTCAAAATTGTATCTGCCAAGTTTAGAAAAAAAAAACAACGCACTCCAAATCAACAGCATAAAATCTGCACCTGTTTCCCCATGAAAATGTAGAAATCCACATTAAAAAATGCATCAAAGTATTAGGCACCCTGCACACGTGGCAGATTTTGTTGCAGATTTTTTTCTTGCTGCAAAAACAAAAATCAGTTCCATTCGTCTGAATGGGGTTAAGTCACAGAAATGTCTGCACCAAAATATCCAGCATGTGCATTTGGCTTCAAGTACGGATTTTAGATACGGAATTACATGCGTTATTCTACAGTTTTGATGAAGATTTCCTAATCAAATTCTGCAATGTGTGCATGTAGCCTTCGGCAGCTACTGATAAAATATACAACATGTTGATCATTGCAAATCATCCTACAGTTAAATAAACCGATATACTAGAATTAAATATATTTCTGCGTAACGGTTACTGTCCAGATTTAGGCAATGTATACTGGCTATTCCAAGGACACGAATTGGTTATAAGCAGTAAATACATACTAAAATTTTACTACAAATTAAGTCTTATGAGGGTTCTCCATTTCGATTCAGTCGTTTTGATA
Source organism: Rhinoderma darwinii (assembly GCF_050947455.1). Taxonomy (NCBI): domain Eukaryota; kingdom Metazoa; phylum Chordata; class Amphibia; order Anura; family Rhinodermatidae; genus Rhinoderma; species Rhinoderma darwinii. The sequence goes on from NC_134695.1 coordinate 70,162,557, forward strand.
TAGTATATGTATAGTTTCCTGTGAATACTTTTCCATATGGACAACAAGGTAAATACTACAATACTGCCCCCTATGGACAACAATATTATTATTATAATACTGCCCCCAATATACAAGAATATAACTACTATAATACTGCCCCCTATATACAAGAATATAACTACTATAATACTGCTCCTATATACAAGAATATAACTACTATAATACTGCTCCTATATACAAGAATATAACCACTATAATACTGCCCCTATATACAAGAATATAACTACTATAATACTGCCCCTATATACAAGAATATAACTACTATAATACTGCTCCTATGTACAAGAATATAACTACTATAATACTGCTCCTATGTACAAGAATATAACTACTATAATACTGCCCCTATATACAAGAATATAACTACTATAATACTGCTCCTATATACAAGAATATAACTACTATAATACTGCCCCCTATATACAAGAATATAACTACTATAATACTGCCCCTATATACAAGAATATAACTACTATAATACTGCCTCCCATATACAAGAATATTACTACTATAATACTGCCCCTATATACAAGAATATAACTACTATAATACTGCCCCCTATATACAAGAATATAACTACTATAATACTGCCCCTATATATAAGAATATAACTACTATAATACTGCCCCTATATACAAGAATATAACTACTATAATACTGTCCCCTATATAGAAGAATATAACCACTATAATACTGCCTCCTATATACAAGAATATAACTACTATAGTACTGCCCCTATATACAAGAATATAACTACTATAATACTGCCCCTATATACAAGAATATAACTACTATAATACTGTCCCCTATATAGAAGAATATAACTACTATAATACTGCTCCTATATACAAGAATATAACTACTATAAGACAGCCCCTATATACAAGAATATAACTACTATAATACTGCTCCTATATACAAGAATATAACTACTATAATACTGCCGCTATATACAAGAATATAACTACTATAATACTGCCCCTATATACAAGAATATAACTACTATAATACTGTCCCCTATATAGAAGAATATAACTACTATAATACTGCCTCCTATATACAAGAATATAACTACTATAATACTGCTCCTATATAGAAGAATATAACTACTATAATACTGCCCCCTATATACAAGAATATAACTACTATAATACTGCCTCCTATATACAAGAATATAACTACTATAATACTGCCCCTATATACAAGAATATAACTACTATAACACTGCTCCTATATACAAGAATATAACTACTATAATACTGCCCCCTATGTACAAGAATATAACTACTATAATACTGTCCCCTATATACAAGAATATAATTACTATAATACTGCCCCCAATATACAAGAATATAACTACTATAATACTGCTCCTACATACAAGAATATAACTGCTATAATACTGCTCCTATATACAGGAATATAACTACTATAATACTGCTCCTATATACAAGAATATAACTACTATAATACTGCTCCTATATACAAGAATATAACTACTATAATACTGCCCCTATATACAAGAATATAACTACTATAATACTGCCCCTATATACAAGAATATAACTACTATAATACTGTCCCTATATACAAGAATATAACCACTATAATACTGCTCCTATATACAAGAATATAACTACTATAATACTGTCCCCTATATACAGGAATATAACAACTATAATACTGCCCCCTATATATAAGAATATAACTACTATAATACTGCCCCCTATATACAAGAATATAACTACTATAATACTGCTCCTATATACAAGAATATAACTACTATAATACTGCCCTATATACAAGAATATAACTACTATAATACTGCTCCTATATACAAGAATATAACTACTATAATACTGCTCCCTATATACAAGAATATAACTACTATAATACTGCCCCTATATACAAGAATATAACTACTATAATACTGCCCCTATATACAAGAATATAACTACTATACTACTGCCCCTATATACAAGAATATAACTACTATAATACTGCTCCCTATATACAATAATATTACTATAATACTGCTCCTATATACAAGAATATAACTACTATAATACTGCCCCTATATACAGGAATATAACAACTATAATACTGCCCCCTATATATAAGAATATAACTACTATAATACTGCCTCCTATATACAAGAATATAACTACTATAATACTGCTCCCTATATACAAGAATATAACTACTATAATACTGCCCCCTATATACAGGAATATAACTACTATAATACTGCTCCCTATATACAAGAATATAACTACTATAATACTGCCCCCTATATACAAGAATATAACTACTATAATACTGCCCCTATATACAAGAATATAACTACTATAATACTGCCCCTATATACAAGAATATAACTACTATAATACTGCTACTATATACAAGAATATAACTACTATAATACTGCTCCTATATACAAGAATATAACTTCTACAATACTGCCCCCTATATACAAGAATATAACTACTATAATACTGCCCCTATATACAAGAATATAACTACTATAATACTGCCCCATATGGACAGGGTTATAACTACTCTAATATACATAAACAAATATATATCATTACACCTTGATCATAGAAAATCATCAATTGATTAGGTTTAAGACACTTACTTCAGTTTGCACCATTAATATCCGGTGCATTCTGAGATCATAAATTACTCCATATACGTCTATTCGGTCTTCTGTTTCAATTTGCTTTATAATACGATCAAGTGCTATTAAAGTGCCAGTTCTGCCCACTCCAGCGCTATGGAAAGGAACAGCAGCAGTACACCACATTAGACCATAAATTACACAATGAAGATTTTTCTTCACACATTTACTATAAAGTTCAAAATGCTTTGGAAAACAGAACATAAGATTTCAGTGAATGTTAAAAAAAAAAAAAATGAATACTTGATACTTTGTGCACATTTTTATCTATCTTCTGACTAGTCATAGATATAGAAGCATCCAAAATCAATGGAAACCCCAACAGCATACAGTAGCTCGGAGATGTGGGAATTTCCAAGCTATGACTTATTTGAATACATATGGTCGAACGTATCCACAGGTCCCCCTGCACCCGGCGTATGCCACAGGGGTGTTCTTTTGCATACGACAGATCGGTATAGTTTTTTTTTTTAACTTTTGAGGAAAGCATAGTCTGCTGGACCTTCCTGTACTCAGAGATAGAGTAAAGAAACGTATACCGCGCAGTATATCTTTTTATTACAATGGAAGTCAATGGGAGAAATATGCCACTGTATACGTATTTGCCGCCCATGTTAGAGTGCCAGTTCTTTAGTATATACTTTATAAAAAAAATGCTAGGTAGAAATTGAGAGGATTTTGGAGGAAGAACCAGGGTTGAATTGAAGTCTGTACAGGTGCCTGGACAAGACATGGTGTGCTGGGCTCCCTACCTTATTTGCGTGGAACGGGTACAGGATGAAAAAAAAACCAGACTGGTGAAAAGTGAAAAATATACCACTGTAATATCTTAACCCCTTGAGAAATAGGGCAATTTTAGCCTTGATAAGAATTTGTTGTTTTTTTTTGCCTCTTTGCATTCCGATGGTCACAACTTTTTTTTTTTCTTATTGATATAGCTGTATGAGGCTTTGTTTTAGCAGAACAAGTTGAACTTTATGTGCTATTTCTTGGCACATACGCATTAGCATTTAATTTATTTTAAATATTATTTGGCTAAAATGCTGAATAAAAGCAATTCTGTTGCAGTTTTTATAATTTATTTTTTTCGCTATACACCTATCATCATAAATTATGTTAAATTATTGGACTGGTTGTTACATTAGCATACTAGTCATCAGTCAGCGAGTGGATAAAATATTACAAACAGTAATAATCTTTCTATAACTTCGATAGAGTGCCCAAATAAGAGTACTATCCATTGTTCCAACAATACCTCCGTATAGTGCCAAATAATCCCATCATACAAATCCCAAATAATAATCATCCTGAGGAGGGTGGTGGAGGCTCCCCCAATAGTCCACGGCCAACCTATACGATTTTAAATTTGTAAACCAAAGCTACACTTAGGGATTTGAGAATCTGGTGACAGAGCCTCTATCTCCTATTGCATGTGATCGGCGCTGCAATGTAGAGAACAGTAACGTGTTTGTTTTTTTTTTTAAAACTTTCATTTTTGGCCAAGTTATGAGCTATTTTATATATATGCAAATGAGCTTTGAAATGGACAACTGGGCGTTTTTATTTCGTTATGTCCAACTGGGCGTGTATTGTGTTTTTAACTGGGCGTGTTTATGTGTATGATGCTGACCAATCAGTGACCAGTCAGCGTCATACACTCATCTCCATTCATTTACAAGCGGCACAGCGTTCTTACTAGAATGATGTGCAGCCAGATACTCAAGTGTCCTGATAATGAATACACATGAAATCCAGCCTGGACGTCATGTGTACTCAGAATCCTGACACTTCTGAATCTTTTCTTTGAGATTGCAGCAAGCCACTCGTAATCTCTTGCTGGAAATCTCAGAGAAAAGAGTCAGAAGTGTCAGGATTCTCAATACACATGACGTCCAGGCTGGATGGTCATGTGTATTCATTATCAGGACACTTGATTAACGTTAATCTCTGTGTCCTGATAATGAATACACATGACCATCCAGCCTGGACGTCATGTGTATTGAGAATCCTGACACTTCTGACTCGCAAGAGAAACAAAATCTCGTTTAGCTCTGTAATCTCGCGAGATTTCGTTTCTCTTGCTGCAATCTCAGAGAAAAGATTCAGAAGTGTCAGGATTCTGAGTACACATGACGTCCAGGCTGGATTTCATGTGTATTCATTATCAGGACACTTGTGTATCTGGCTGCACATCGTTCTAGTAAGAACGCTGTGCCGCTTGTAAATGAATGGAGATGAGTGTATGACGCTGACTGGTCACTGATTGGTCAGCATCATACACATAAACACGCCCAGTTAAAAACACAATACACGCCCAGTTAAAAACACAATACACGCCCAGTTAAAAACACAATACACGCCCAGTTGGACGTAACTAAATAAAAACGCCCAGTTGTCCATTTCAAAGCTAATTTGCATATATATAAAATAGCTCATAACTTGGCCAAAAATGAATTTTTAAAAAAAAACAAAACGTTACTGTTCTCTACATTGCAGCGCCGATCACATGCAATAGGAGATAGGGATTTGAGAATCTGGTGACAGAGCCTCTTTAAATAATTTATGTCAGGATGGGTTTTCCAGTTTCAGAAAATATTGTGGATTGGATGAGATTAATTAAAACAATAAAAAAGGGACACCCAGAGCAACAAGGTAGGTATTTACTGGAATTTTCCAAACTTGAATAATGACAGCTAGAATTTCTTTGGTCGCTTTGCACCAGTTTTTATAGTTCTCCCCGTACACGTGAAGATTCCTCAATATCTAAGCCTTGCACGTACCTGCAGTGAACCAGTATAGGGGAATTTAATGGGTAGCAATTTGCTGCGTATTCACGGACTAAATTCCTAAACTTTATCAGATCACTGGTTGTCCTGGGAACGCCATGGTCTGGCCAGGCAGTAAAGTGGAAATGCCGTACTTGTTTACTCTGTTTGGTTTGCATCTAAAAGAGAAAATAGAAGATAATATTACACTGATGATTTCTAACTTTGAAGATCATAAATAAGAAGCTGCACACAGGAGAATATTCCCAATAACAAGCTATTAAATTCAGGCTTTAACTCTTGGACAATACGGACAGCGATTTCTTGCCAGGTATACACTACTGTTTTTCACAGCCCTGATTCCATGAATGTATGTCCTCTCATGTTTCCCTTCAAATCCCCTCATAGCATGCATGAACTGAAACAATTAATTTTATCCTTACTACTTATATAAATTTTTTCCTGAGAGGAAACAGAAGTAATGATAATATATGCAGGTTTTCAAGAACCAAGAGCTTTGAAAACATTATTCAGCCATCTGTCCGTGACAATTAAATTACCATTTTCTCAGAAGAAATACCTGTGAATATACATTTAGATAGAGCATATTTACAATGATGGTGACTGAAGAATAAGCCTTGTAAAGTACGAGCTGTCAGCAAATCTTTTGTCTATTTTGAAGGATTGTTAGAGTAAAGCATCAGTAAAACTTAATTTCTAAACTTGAAACGCTGTAAATTTTGTGCAAACAGTCAAGGAACGTTTAACGTTTTTCATTAATTCTATTAACCTTGTAATGGGAAATTTCAAAAGTAATGACAAACCTAAGAACCACTCACAAGATGGTTTTTAGTACATTTATTTTCATATTGAAGTACATGGATGTAACAGTGATTGGGAGGATGTGCTGTTCATGTAAAAGAAGGCTCACAATTGGTATTTTTTGGAGACTCCACTTAAAATACATGTCCTCCTGGAAGTGTACGTATAAATTGGCAAATGGGCACACAGGAGAGCTGACAGATCCTCTATACTACACCACACAGGAGAGCTGACAGATCCTCTATACTACACCACACAGGAGTGCTGACAGCTCCTCTATACTACACCACACAGGAGAGCTGACAGATCCCCTATACTACACTACACAGGAGAGCTGACAGATCCTCTATACTACACCACACAGGAGAGCTGACAGATCCTCTATACTACACCACACAGGAGAGCTGACAGACCATCTATACTACACCACACAGGAGAGCTGACAGCTCCTCTATACTACACCACACATGAGAGCTGACAGATCCTCTATACTACACCACACAGGAGAGCTGACAGATCCTCTATACTACACCACACAGCAGAGCTGACAGATCCTCTATACTACACCACACAGCAGAGCTGACAGCTCCTCTATACTACACTACACAGGAGAGCTGACAGATCCTCTATACTACACCACACCTGAGAGCTGACAGATTCTCTATACTACACCACACAGGAGAGCTGACAGATCCTCTATACTACACCACACAGGAGAACTGACAGATCCTCTATACCACACCACACAGGAGAGCTGACAGCTCCTCTATACTACACTACACAGGAGAGCTGACAGATCCTCTATACTACACCACACCTGAGAGCTGACAGATTCTCTATACTACACCACACAGGAGAGCTGACAGATCCTCTATACTACACCACACAGGAGAGCTGACAGCTCCTCTATACTACACCACACAGGAGAGCTGACAGCTCCTCTATACTACACCACACAGGAGAGCTGACAGCTCCTCTATACTACACCACACAGGAGAGCTGACAGCTCCTCTATACTACACCACACAGGAGTGCTGACAGATCCTCTATACTACACCACACAGGAGAACTGACAGCTCCTCTATACTACACCACACAGGAGAACTGACAGATCCTCTATACTACACCACACAGGAGAGCTGACAGATCCTCTATACTACACCACACAGGAGAGCTGACAGCTCCTCTATACTACACCACACAGGAGAGCTGACAGATCTTTTATACTTGAAAAACAATATACTTTCATGTACACTATTTGCTGACCATCGACACAGGTGTAAATGTTAGATCTACCTGAAACTAAATGTTGGTAACGCATACTCAAACTTTATGTCTCTCTGAGGTCTGCTCCATCTAGAACAAAGTCTGGTACTCACATTTACTAATGTGAAATCCCTAGTTGCCCAGTCCGGAAGAATGTTTTCATCAATCATGGATATCGAAAGGTTACCATAAATCTTAGCACTTCGCTGGGGCCAGTATTCTTCGCATTTCACCTAAAATATCATAAGACACAAAATATTTACCCATTTATTTTGCGTTGCTTATATAATGTCAACATATGCTACAGTGCTGCATGTACTTTAAATAAAAAAGTAATTATACTAGTGACAAAGAATATGCAGCGGTTCTGTAAACTCATCTTTAGCAGCCTTGTAATCCACAAGCCAGCCATGTTGACAAGTAAGCTAACAACCATAACAATGAAAAAGAGTATGTATATAGGCATAATATAATAATATCTAATGTTACTGGCTTCTAAAAAAAAATGTATATCAAGGAATATTTGCAAAGGTACGCTCATCTATGTGAAATGGGCAAGCTGATTTGGGGTTCTATTAATTCATTGTAGAAATTGTAGACCGAGCAGATGATATCTATTTATGACTTTTGGCTAAGCTCATAATATGATTGGATACGTATATTTAAACCACATATCTATATACCGCTATATATTCTAGTAATCAAGTGCATCTGGCACTTATACTAAGGTAAGTTCTATTACATCATTTTTACCTTTCCGAGTTCAACACATTTGGTGAGCATAACAATGGCCTGAACATCTTTTTCCCATATCATACGCCAGAAATCATCAACAGTCCTTGGTAGGGGACCCTGTGCTGCAATAAACTCTTGTGGAAAACTGTAACCCTGAAAAGGACAAGCAGAGTAACACATGCATATGATTTTACTATAGATTTAAAGGTAAGGCAAGTAACTGGTTAATATTTTTGAAGATGATGCTACGGAACAATGTAAAATATGGACCGAGAACCTAAAGTGCAACATTATGACAACCTTTTTGTTCATGAACGTGTTTGAGGTGTCACAACCCTACCCGTCATACATCTTGCTAATCACTCTATTTCTCTACAACGTCACTGCTCAAATCAGCTACCCCATACAATGCTCCCCATGTGCAACAAGTATCTTAACATGCAGACAACTGCAAAGCAACGTGCGAGAAATATGGAAACTCAATCATAACATTTCACGTGTCATTTAAGCGGCTCTGTCAGCATGTTACAGCTACATGTTTGTATTCCTAGAAGCCAAAATGGCACAAAGAAATGTTGCCATTTGGCTAATAGGATCGCTGAAAGAATAAAGAGAACTCTTCTTCAATAGTCCGCTTTATTTATGAGAGTAGCGCTACCCCCCCCCCCCCATTTATATTTTGATCGAAGTTTAAAGATGCTTACGGGAATATAGTTTGCATTAATGTAATCTTCTGTGAGGTTCCCCAGACTGGACAATTTAACACGAGTGGCATCATCTAGTGAGAAAAACAGACACAACATAGAGATATAAACACACAGAAGTGAATGTTGACATTTTAATAGTAAGCTCTTTTGCAATATGTTGGATTTTCTTCTATTTTTTTTGTTCACTAATTAAAATTTCAAAGCATTACATTTTTATCTAGTCATCAAAAAAACCTCAGGAGTGGAAAGAATTGCCAATTCGCTTTTTTTATTACAACTCAAAATTTTACTGGTTTTTAATATTGGCGCAGCAGGATATGAACGATGGAGATTGTGCAGCTTTTTAGAATATTTCATTTTGTGACGCACAGAGTTGTTGTCACTTCCTTACCTCCGTAAAGGAGGGAATAAGTGCTGAGATTTTGGTTTGTTCACACATGGCAATTCATTGTAGACATTTCTGCAATAATTCCATACATCTGAAAAGGGTTTTTTATAAATCCATGCACATGCAGCAGAAAAAAACAACACAATTCACATGTATGGAACAAAAATTTCTGCCGCAAATCTGCAACGTGTGATCATACCCTAAGTTAGAGGAACAAAATGTATAATGGTTAGTTTTACACATACTCACATGGCAACACATTGGTGTATCGGTTCTTCTCCTTATTCTCTAATTTCTCAGAAGCTAATTTACTTTGTCTAATGCCAACAGGTACTAATTTCTAAAGGAAAAAAAAAAAAGCGAAAACCACAAAAAAAAAAAAAAAAGTGTCAGCTATTAATTCATATTACCCAAGCAAAAAACAAACATGAAAAACAAAAAAATAATATAACACTTGGAACTGTAAAAATAATCACAGGGATGTACGAATCCTGGAGTTTCTGTTCTTTACTACGTTGATTAGTTTGTGGTGTAGGCTGCTTCACATTCTCTAACAAGGTGCATGCTACTGATCAAAAAACATTAACCCCTTGGAGACGCAACCATTTTACGGATTATCAAATTGTGCAGTAGAAATTACAGGTTAACTTTATTCTATTGGTCGATACGATTATGGAGATACCAAATATATATATAGCTTTTTTTTTAAAATGTTTTACCACTTTTATAGGGAGCTAAGGTGACCTAAAAACAGAAGTTTTTGGTGTTAATTTTTTTTTTCTTGTACAGCGTTCACCGAGCGGGTTAAATAATGTTATATTTTAAGAGTTCAGACTTTTACGGATGCGCCCATACCAGTAATGTTAACTTTTATTGTTTTAACATCACTTTAGGGGGAAAAAAAAATGGGAAAAGATTGTTTTCGTTAACTTTTAATATAGATTTTTTTTTGTACATTAAAAAAAAACCTTTAACCGTGTTTTGCTTTATTTAGAAGTCCCCCTAGGGGACCTAAACCATTGGCGGGGGTCCGAGCACTGAGACCAATCGCTAGAACGAAGCAGCTGAAGCGCTTGTGTGAGCGCTCAGCCGCTTCGTGTCTGTTCGGCTTTTTCCGGAAAGCCGATGTATCGGAGTACGGACTCATAGACTTTCTATTGAGTCTGTACACGGATACATTTATTTCCGGAAAAAGCCGAACAGAAACAAAGCGACTCAGCGCTCACACGAGACCTTCAGCTGCTTCATTCTAGCGATTAGTGGGGGTCTCAGTGCTCGGACCCCCACCAATCAACACTTCTGACAAGTTTAAGAAGTCTTGCTTGTAATTACAAAATGAATCTATAGGTGGCACCACTGTCTGAAAACACTTACCTCATACTCTTCACTAAATCCCAGATTAGAGTCCGCTTTCTGCTTCGCAAAATGACTAATAAAACTAGCAGTACTCATGGCCGGAGGAATTCTCCTGTGAGGAGAATAGAAGATGAATCAAAATCATGACAAATTTTATTAAAAATAAATAATTCCATACATATTCAAAAAATGCTAACTTAATTTTTTTTTTTTACTTTATGGGGAATGTTCGAATAAAGTTATTTAAATCACAGCAATATGTAAAATTCAACGGATTTATACTGTTCTCCTAAATTTTTCCATAAATTGTATATTTAGTGACTAGTGAAATAATGTATGTGACAAACATGCAATAAACTATATTTAACTTCTTGCTATCTGTACTATTCAGACAGAATTATTCTTTTTTTTTAATTGAGTTTTATTTTTGCTTTAGGAACAATAACACTTCAATTTGCCTATGTTTGTAATTTTGTACATTTAATTTTCTTTATAAATATTTGTCCACGGAGAAACTTTAGATCAAAATAAATACTTTATATTGTCATATACATTCCAAAATATAACAAAGAACTTACGGTGGAAGTGGGACATCGGATTTCTTCTCTCCTTTCCTGTAACAAATAAAAACATCTATGTACATGTGTACAGTCCAGAAAATATTCAGCACCTAGGATATCACCAGAGGGATTACAGGGAAACATGTGTCTAGGCAACGGAGCTCAGCTGTGGAGCAATTGGTGCCATTCCTCCCTATGGGATGTTGCATCCATTGCCCTGTGGAGCCAGCGCTCAGGGCCCTTGTTAGCACTAGGCGGACCTGGGCAGATGTCAGGATTGTGTGTGGTGGGTCCATGGTGAACTAGATAAATATGCTCTACGCGTTTGTATAACCGAGGGTTGGGTAGAAAGGGGGCCCACTGCGAGTTTCTCCCAAGGGCTGCATACACCTGGTGCCGGGCCTGTGGTGGTACCAGAAAATAATAATAGTAATGGCCATACATACTATTTTGACAATAGATTTGCACGGTAAAGGAGAGCAAGATCACCACCCAGCAGCAGCAGTGCCGGCGTAGGGAAGGTTAATGATTGGGCCGAGAAAACCATGTAGCATTCAGTGATTTAAATGCGCTACTTTGTGGGGTCTGGCCCAGGTAAAAGAAATCCTTGAAGATCTTGTCAACCACTTCAGATCTGCCAAGTCAGATATAGCCATCAGCAATGGAAGGCAATGCACTGCTGCCACCTGCTGGTCTCAAAGATGCATATCATAAAAATGCTTTTGGTAAAACGGATAGCGTATACCCACATTAAAATGATTGTAAATAACGTTACTATAAGAAATTGCATTAGCACCACATGACTTTTAAGCGTCTCTTTTTGCCTTTACCAAAAACTCCCTGTAGCCTGCGCTCTCCATCCCCCCCTTCTTCAACACAAAGTCATTGCGAACAAGAATTCTTTCATAGTGTTCAAGCTAAGCATCCCCATGGCTCAATAGGGGCAGAATGAGTTTCGTTTTTCAGGTGAAGCATGCCTTTAAGCAATGTGTTCAAATGACAGACACATTTTAGCATGCAAATGAGTTATATATATGCCCGTAAAATTTAGAATGACCCTTACCTTCTCAACTTCCAGATAAAAAATCCTACTAAAGCGATAACAAGAACACCAAGAATACTTCCGACTACAGCTCCAATAATCATTGCTAAGAAAAAAACACAAAAAGGTCAGCCACGATAACCTACGCCAACATAGTACATACCAGTATAATACATACGTCTTGTTATTTTATGTTTCCACATAGAAACTTCTGATATAATTCACATTGTAAAGAGAATCTTTCCAAAACCAACTAGAACAAACTAGAACTTTTTTACAGTTTAAGGCCCCATGCACACGACTGTAGAATTTGTCTGCAATTACGGACCAATTCACTTCTATTGAACACGGACACTTTCCTGTATATTTGCGGGAAGGTGTCCGGGCCGTAGAAAGCCTTCGCAAAAGATAGGACATGTCCTATCTTTTGCTTTTTACGATCCGTGCTCCCATGGCCGTGTGTATGGGAGCACGGACCGAAAATGTGGATGGCTGTCTGCGGCCGGCCGTGCCCATAATCGCGGACCGAGATTACGGGCACGGCCGTGTGCATGAGGTCTAAAGCGTATTGGTCATCAGAATATGCGGCCCTATTTAACAGCAGCATACTATAATAACAGGTCCTCTAGGCTATTAACACAAACGGCACCAAAATACATTGTGCCTTTGGTTAATAGCTGCTGACCGCCGAGTATCTGCATGTATACACAGAGGCCAGCAGTCATTACTGAGGGAGGAGGGGACAGGGGAGCCGCTCACTCATATTCCACCGTATTCATGAGGTCTGTGTATTATTTCTTACCGGCTATTAACCGAACTGCACACAATTTTTTTTGTGCCATTTGCAATGATAGCACCTGTTATTATAATATGCTGTACTGAAACAGGGCAACATATTCCGATTTGCTTTAAAAGGGGTATTACGGTTTTAGTGCATGAAAGGCTATTAAAATGTATACAAATTTTTCAAAATACTTTCCGTATCAATTCCTCATAGTTTTTAAAATCTCTGCTTGCTGTCATTCAATGTGAACCATAATTGTTTCGTTCCAGAGGAATCTGTCCTGGTCATGTCATAAGCACGCAGGTGCAGGGCTCGTTACAGTACAGTTGTCAGAGCTCTGTTTTATAATGAGTCATGCAGCTGTGTGTCCATCACAGGAGCTGGACAGATTTGATCCATATAGTGCATTGTTGAAGATTAAGCTGCATGTTTACAGGTACCTTCACGAATGTACTGTAATAGGGGAAGTTGGAAAACCTTGGCTATAATGTTTCAGTAAAATTGCAAAAAAACAGCCATGACAATATTTCCTTCTTTAATACTTCTTGCAATTCATTTTTTTGCAATAAATTTACTTTGTAATATATCCTATCAAGGGAAAGTGACATATTTCTCACCTTCCAGCAGCCTATTGTCCCCCTTTCCCTTCCTATAGGTATCTGTAAATGTTCAAAAACCTCCTCAGTCACGAAATCGAAGACAGGGGGGAGGAAAAAGGAGGGGAAAAGAGAAGAGAGGAGGGGAAAAGAGGAGAGCGGAGGGGAAAAGAGAAGAGAGGAGGGGAAAAGAGAAGAGAGGAGGGGAAAAGAGGAGAGAGGAGGGGAAAAGATGAGAGAGGAGGGGAAAAGAGGGGAGAAGAGGGGAAAAGTGGGGAGAGGAGGGGAAAAGAGGAGAGAGGAGGGGAAAAGAGGAGAGAGGAGGGGAAAAGAGGAGAGAGGAGGGGAAAAGAGGAGAGAGGAGGGGAAAAGAGGAGGGGAAAAGAGGAGAGAGGAGGGGAAAAGTGGGGCGAGGAGGGGAAAAGTGAGGAGAGAGGAGGGGAAAAGTGGGGAGAGGAGGGGAAAAGAGGGGAGAGGAGGGGAAAAGTGGGGAGAGGAGGGGAAAAGAGGAGAGAGAAGGGGAAAAGTGGGGAGAGGAGGGGAAAAGTGGGGAGAGGAGGGGAAAAGTGGGGAGAGGAGGGGAAAAGTGGGGAGAGGAGGGGAAGAGTGGGGAGAGGAGGGGAAGAGTGGGGAGAGGAGGGGAAGAGTGGGGAGAGGAGGGGAAAAGTGGGGAGAGGAGAAGAGGGGAAAAGTGGGGAGAGGAGAAGAGGGGAAAAGTGGGGAGAGGAGAAGAAGGGAAAAGTGGGGAGAGGAGAAGAAGGGAAAAGTGGGGAGAGGAGAAGAGGGGAAAAGTGGGGAGAGGAGAAGAGGGGAAAAGTGGAGAGAGGAGAAGAGGGGAAAAGTGGGGAGAGGAGAAGAGGGGAAAAGTGGGGAGAGGAGAAGAGGGGAAAAGTGGGGAGAAGAGAGGAGCGGAGAGGAGGGGAAAAAGAGCGGAGAGGAGGGGAAAAAAGAGCGGAGAGGAGGGGAAAAAAGAGCGGAGAGGAGGGGAAAAAAGAGCGGAAAGGAGGGGAAGAAAAGAGCGGAGAGGAGGGGAAAAAAAGAGCGGAGAGGAGGGGAAAAAAGAGCGGAGAGGAGGGGAAGAAAAGAGCGGAGAGGAGGGGAAGAAAAGAGCGGAGAGGAGGGGAAAAAAAGAGCGGAGAGGAGGGGAAAAAAGAGCGGAGAGGAGGGGAAGAAAAGAGCGGAGAGGAGGTGAAAAAAAGAGCGGAGAGGAGGGGAAAAAAAGAGCGGAGAGGAGGGGAAAAGAGAGCAGAGAGGAGGGGAAAAGAGAGCGGAGAGGAGGGGAAAAGTGGGGAGAGGAGGGGAAAAGTGGGGAGAGGAGAAGAGGGGAAAAGTTGGGAGAGGAGAAGAGGGGAAAAGTTGGGAGAGGAGAAGAGGGGAAAAGTTGGGAGAGGAGAAGAGGGGAAAAGTTGGGAGAGGAGAAGAGGGGAAAAGTTGGGAGAGGAGAAGAGGGGAAAAGTTGGGAGAGGAAAAGAGGGGAAAAGTTGGGAGGGGAGAAGAGGGGAAAAGTGGGGAGAAGAGAGGAGGGCAAAAGTGGGGAAAAGAGGGGAGAGGAGGGGAAAATAAGAGCGGAGAGGAGGGGAAAACAGGGGAGAGGAGAGGATGGGAAAAGAGGGGAGAGGAGGGAGATGCAGCTTCTTACTAAATGTTTCAGTGAAACAGCATGGGACGAAGAGGGAAGGGGGAGCAGTAGAGGGAGACATCTGATTGTCTTAGATTACAGCTCTCACATCACACCAGGTAGAGGCCGCCCACTCGGCAAGCAAGGAGAAAGAAAATGTCTGTTTACAAAAACCAGCAGAAGGCTCAAAAATACAGCGGTTAGACACAACATTTTTGGTTGCGCTACATCTAATATACATTTACAGCTACCTACGGCGTGATTGTGATTGCTTTGGTTTTTGTTTTTTTTTTAACAAGTACGCTTTCCCAAATTGGTTTCATAATATTTGAAAAGCCTTGTAGCCCAAGGAGGCAGAATCTAAAATATGTAGTTCAGCTATCGTAGTAACCACTACTCTAGGAAACTTACCTATATTCTCTATAGTATTAATAGGTCCATTAAAAGGAGCAAAAGAAAATATAGACTCCTTTGGCAAAATCCTCCCAGTTTCGTCACGAGCAAGTGAAGTAAAACCTGCAATGCTAACCCTAGGTAGAGATTTCAGAAAAAAAACGAAATAATTAAAAACATTATGCAAACATGACTAAGGCCTCATTCACACGACAGGGTTTCCCGGCCGGGTGCCGGCCGTTCATAAATCGGCCGGCACCCGGCTGCATTAGGAATAATAGACCCCTAATGGGGCTATTCACACGACCGATTTTTTGACGGCCGGGAAAACCGGCCGTCAAAAAATAGGACATGCTCTATTCTCGGCCGGGTACCCGGCCCCCATAGAAGTCTATGGGGCCGGGTAATACACGGCCATCACCGGAATGTGTCCCGAGTGATGGCCGGGTTTTCCGTCGCTTGCGCTCTATCTCCTCCTCCTCACAGCGCAGAGTGCATGTGAGGAGGAGGAGTTGATGCCATTCGGACAAATGGCTGTGCGCTGTACACTGTGTGGCAGGGCCGGGGTGTACAGCAGGTGGAAGGGAGCGCTGCGCTGGCTCCCTTCCCCTGCTTGTTTTAAAAGCGCCCTGGCCCGGCGACACCTTCCATGGCGCCGCTAGCAGCTGCTGCTGCTGCGGCTGCTACTACTGTAGCGACGCCACTATAGCAGAGCAGGGAGGTATCTCCCCGCTCTGCTATGTGCTAGCTCCATTTTAGCTCCCTGAAGGAGCGGAATCCCAGTGTGTTCGGGGATTCCGCTCCTGGACAGAGCGCTTGATGTCTCTGTCCATATCTGGGCAGTGACATCAGGGGAAACTCCTGAAGCGGAATCCCCGAACACATGGGGATTCCCCTTCAGGAGTTGCCGCTGATGTCACTGTCCAGATCTGCCCGGCCCGGAACGAATGCAAAAATAATGCAAACCGGCCGGGAAAAATGGCCGATTTTACCGGCCGATACTCGGGCTCGGGCGGGACCCGGTCGCGTGAATCCCGCCTAATTATTTAATTACTGGGTTTCCAAAAACCACTTGTTACTCAGGCTTCCTTTAAAAGATATGTCCACCTTTGCATATATTTAAATATCTCATGTAGATAATAGGGTATTAGTGGAGTACGAGTCATTGAGATCCATGGGAAATTTCACACGTCATTTATCAAAATATAATATTTTTCTGTGAAACTAAAGGTCTATTCAGACTGTGCGGTCAAAATCGACTCAAAAACCGCAGCAAAACACAAAAAGTATAAATTGCATAGAGTATAAGACTGTGTTCACATCAGCAATGCTTTCTGATGAGGGGTTTCCGACTGAGCTTTCCGTAGGGGGAACCCCTCAACGGAAAGGCAAATGGAAACCTTAGCTTCTGTTTGCATCACCGACTGTGCCATTGATTCCATCAAAACAATGGTGACAAATGGAAACCAGTAGCGAAGTTTCCGTCACCATTGAGATCAATAGTGATGCAAACGTAAGCTAAGGTTTCCGTTTGCCTTTCCGTTAAGGGGTTCCCCAGACGGAAAGCTCAGACGGAACCCCTCAACAGAAAGACAACGCTGATGTGAACAGGCCTTAATGCACAAAAACGTATACCAAAATGGTACTATTTGGTGTAGGTTTGTCCCATCGGGGGGAAAAAAATGGCTTAAAAAAAATAAAAAATTACAAAAAAAATAAAAAAAAGGCACGGTGAAAGGAGCCTAAGGTTCTGTTCACATGTACAGCATGCCTTCTGTTTAGAATGAAAGCCACTTCGCTCTGTCATGGATCCTATTGACTAACAATGGGATCGGTCAGAATTTCTATTGTGGTATTCCTCGATTTGACAGGATGAATAGCACTACATGCAGAACTATTCTTCTAGTCAAACCTGACAAAAATTGCGATGGAGGTTGCGAACGGAGCCTCTGATGCAAGTGTGAACACAGTTATACTTACTGCAAAACTGCTTTCCAAACCAACAGTAATCTGCAGGCAGGCACCTGAATCCTATTGACTGTGTATTTCTGCTGAATTGAATGCAACCCTGCAGAGTTCCCATGGCCATGCGCAGATGTGGTGGATTCTGCAGGGAAAATCTGCCACAAAGTACACTACAATGCAAGTGAATGAGGTTTTACAAAACCCTAATCACTTGGCGGAAAAAAAAAAAAAATTACCCAGGAATTTAGGGATGATTTTAAACCGTTACAGATTTCTTTTTAGATTTTGCCATCAGATTTGCAATTGTGGATTTGCGGCCATATTCGCAATTGTCTGAACATGGCAATTGGTAACTCAAATTTGTGAAGGAAGTTATTTAAGTAATAACATTCCCATATCTTATAAACCGGTAAAGCTACGTTCCTGTAATTAGTAAAAAATAAAATGGGAAGTTTACCAATATGTGGATAAAGGTTCCAGAGGTTGATTTCGATAAGGTGAGCTCACAGAGTCATCTCCAATACGCACTGATTTAGTACCTGCGCGACCTGACCTCTGTGAAGTTTTTCCCTCCGAGTAGATGATGTTTGAAACATATGCATTGGTGGTCTTACTCTTGAAATCACTGTAGGTCTTTATCAGATCATTTGCAGATGGTTTAGTACCTTGAATTGAAGAAGAAAATAGTTTTACAATGTCACATGTGCTAAGTGATGCTCTATGAATAGTTACGGACTATACAGTTTAACACCATTTATTTTAAGCTTGGCCAAGCTTAAAAGAAATGGTGTTAAATTGTATATGGCATGCAGGCTGCACCTATACTTTACACATAACTGATGTCGCCATACAGTACACATAAGTAGTGATATCGTTTGTGGTGGTCTATGGCCATAAAGGGATTAGAGCGTACATCCCTCGTGGTCTAGGGCAGTGAAGTGGGAAGTCTCACTTAGGCTATGTTCACACGGGGTATTTTGCCGAGTTTTTCGACGCGGAAACCGCGTCGCAAAACTCTGCAAAAACGGCCCGAAAACGCCTCTCATTGATTTCAATGGGAGGCGTCGGCGTCTTTTTCCCGTGAGCAGTAAAACTGCCTCGCGGGAAAAAGAAGCGACATGCCCTATCTTCGGGCGCTTCCGCCTCTGATCTCCCATTGACTTCAATGGGAGGCAGAGAGAGCGTATTTCGCGCTGTTTTATGCCCGCGGCGCTCTATGGCCGCGGGCGAAAAACGGCGTGAAAATCGCCGCGAAAATCGGCGTGCAGGGAGAGGAATATCTGCCTCAAACTTCCAAACGGAATTTTGAGGCAGATATTCCTCCTACAAAATACCCCGTGTGAACATAGCCTTAGGGTTGTCACGATACCAGAATTTGGACTTCGATACCGATACTTTGTGTAGTATTGCGATACTCGATACCAAAACAACACTTTGCCAACAATAATAATAATTAAAGAAAAGTTCTTCCATTTTCTGATGTGAGGCGCGAGGTGTGATGAATTTTGAACCTCCATTACCTTACATTAATAGTAATTAACCCCATCATCTTTCTCAGTCATAATTAACAACATTGGGTTTATGTGTGAGGTACATGATTGGGTTAATTAGTATTAATGTGAGGCACATGGAGGTTCAAAATTCATAATACCTCGTGCCTCATAATAATAAGGGCTTATTCAGACGAACGTAAACTACGCGCGTGCAACGCGCTTGATTTTCACCTGCGTTGCCCGTAGCTATATTTGTCAATGGGGCCGTGCAGACATGGCAGCGTTTTTTGCGCAGCGTTGCTCCGTTGCCAAAAACTCACGACATGTCCGTTGATTCAGCGTTTTCAACGCATCACGCACCCATTGAAGTCAATGGGTGCGTGAAAACCACGCATGTCGCACGGAAGCACTTCCGTGCGAACTGCGTGTTTGCACAGCAGCTGTCAAAAGGATGAATGTAAACAGAAAAGCACCACGTGCTTTTCTGTTTCCGAACATCCAAACGGAGTGTCTTTGCGATTAGCGAACCCCGACAACCGAAGCTAACTTCACCGGGTTCGGCCAAACTCGTTTTGGCCAAACCCGGCAAAAAAAATTCCGGTCCGCGACGTCGGGAGACATTCACTGTGCATGGTGCTGAAAGAGTTAAACTGTTTCAGCACCATGGACAGTGACTTGCGATCCCAAAATACATGAACCTGTAAAAAAAACCGAAGTTCTAACTTACCGATTACGCCTGTCTCCTTCCTGCAGTCCGACCTCCCGGGATGACACTTCAGTTCAAGTGACAGCTCCAGCCAATCACAGGCCAAGCACAGGCTGCAGCCAATCACAGGCCAAGCACAGGCTGCAGCCAATCACAGGCTGCAGCGGTCACTTGGACTGCCGCGTCATCCAGGGAGGTGGGGCCCGATGTCAAGAGAGGCGCGTCACCAAGGACGCGTCACCAAGGCAACGGCCGGGAAGTTCTCGGTAAGTAGGAACTTTATCTTTTTTTTTACAGGTTTTTCGCTGTTGTGTTCGGCATTCACTGTCGAGGGTGCTGAAAGATTTAGCTCTTTCAGCACCTTGGACAGTGACGGGCGTCGACAAGCCTCATCTCTATGATGCCGGCTGCGCGAAAATCACGCAGCCGCGCATCAGACACGGATGACACACGCAGCTGTCAAATGGTTTTTGCGCGCGCAAAACGCCGCGTTGTTTGTGCTCGCAAAAACGCAACGCTCGTGTGAATCCAGCCTCAGTGAAAGAAAGCAGTTTTTATTTTATTTTTTGACAGCGTAAACATTATAAATGCTATAAATTTGTTATTACGATCGCGACGATATGTGTATATTTTATGTATTGAGACTTTTATTTTATTGTAAAAAAAAAAGTGTGTTTTTTTTAGTTAACATTACTTTATTTTTGTACTTTTTATTTTTAAACTTTAATGTACCGGCATATATCTATATACTGATAGTACACGAGCAGTTGTTTGAACAAAGCTAAGTATTCCCTAACAGGAAATATGGTCGTACAGCCCTGGGGTCCTTCAATGGACCCTGGGCTGTCTGCCCATATATGGTATGTCACTCGATCGCATCACAGGGATTCCCCGTGACGCGATCCAAAGGGCATCCCCCCTTCTCATATTCTCCTTGAATGATGAGGTCAGCTTTGATTGCAGCATTCAAGGGAATAGTGGCAGAGATAAGCGGTTTGTCTGATCTCCGCTGTTAGATCGGGGCTGCGACTGTGTAATGCAGCCATTGCCCCGCTCCTGACAATAAGTGTGTGCGCGTGGTCAGCATGATGTGATGTGACCGGTGCTGCACTAATGAGCGGCGGCGCAGGCACTGAAGACAGAACATGGGGGTGTTTTGCAGTGCACCCACCATGTTCTGTCTTCAGTGCCGGCCGCATCACATCATGCTGACTGCGCACGCACACTTGTCAGGAGCTACAGCCCCGCTCTAACTACATTCATGTGTTACATGTGTTACAAAACAGTATTGAACCGTTTGAGGGTGCACGCCATCGAAATCGTATCGATATTTCAATGCATCGTGCAACCCTAGTCTCACTTACATTTGATTAAATTTATTCATGTATAAAATTCTGTGCTGAATAATATCATAATACATCTTTGTGAAGAGTGACTTTTTTGTAACAGTAAATGCCAAAACCTGGCATAAACTGCATGAGGTAGCACGGTGGCTCAGTGGTGAGCCCTGTTGCTTTGCAGGGCTGGGATCCCGTGAGTTTCCTCTGGTAAAAAAAATATACTGATAGGTTAATAAGGAAATTTAGATTATGAGCCTCAATTGGGACAGGGGCCCATGTGAGTGATGAACTTCTCTAAACAGCGCTGTTGGCGCTGTATAAATTTAAAATAAATAAAAATTGTGGGCAATTCTGAGAGGTATAAATATATACACAGTCATCTCCCCCTAGTGGTGGTGGTTGACCACAAACACGCTGTATAGATATACAATCGGGGACTGGAGAGTATGAATGTAGACCGCTAACCTTCTATAATAAATTGTTTTAAAGTGTTTTTCAACATATTGACCCACAAATATTTTAGCCCTTATATGGAAAATCATATAAAAAAAAGTAACTTATAAAGCTTCTATTACAGGTATCTTACCATTTATATTTGATACAATTACAGCATAAGCTTTAATAGGTCCATTACTAGCATCAAACTCATAAAAAGTAAAATCAAAGTAGTTATAGGAGGGAGGACTTATGGTTTCAATTACCGGGCCTATTGGATCAGGAGGTGCTAAAAAAGAAGAAAAGAGAAAAAAAGTCAGAGTAGTTTCTGTTATATCTGCTAAAACAACATTGTAAAGATTATTACATGGTATTATATATAAAACTTAAAGATGTTCTACCATTTTTACAAACTTTTTCCTATATCTTATTAGGGAATTCAAAGTTAATAGAGGGGGGTCCTCTGTTCAGGATCCTGATCTCTTGGCGAGACTGCAGAACGGTTACTTATATAGTCTCTCTCTTTGGAGGACCAGACCTGTCCTGTCCTTGCATTACACACACAACACATTGATATGAATAAACACTGTGTAATGCTTAATTTCCCCTGTGGTGGCGCTGCAGGGAAATTGAACACTTACTAGCAAGTTTCTCCACAGATTACAACCGATCGCTGGAGGTCCCAGCAGGAGGACACTTTGTGATCAGATAATTGTCAAGGGACCGCCTAACAAGTAGTGATTGTCCAAAGCAGACAAATATAAAAACATTGATAGTACAATATAGTTGATCGTATGAAAATATGCTATTGCTTTAAAATGCAAATTTTCTTCTTGGATCATATGGGCAATTCCATGTTCCTACTGTTTGTCTATGTTCCTTACCTGGTCTAGTAGGTAAGGATAGTGGATTCATACACTGTGATTAAATATATAGTCTGTCAACAGTTAGGAGCTCAGGATGCCAGACACTTGCAACCTAATTTTCCTGTGGCGTGTGGGAGGATAAAACGACTTTTTTACACTTTTGCAAAAACTAAGCTATGTAAAAGAGTTACAATATGTAACTCCCTGACTCTGTATGCCATTAGACCCTATTGATGTGTGCACTCCTGTAGATTATATTCTGTATTATCTGGATTGGTGCTATTGCATTAGCAGTGAGATTTCAAGAAAAGTCACATTGCACATGCATCAATCAGATTCAGACAAACCTGAGGGCAGCCACGTGTTCCGGGAAAGCCCACACTGTACATAGAGCAAGATTGTACATAATCCACCGAAGACCAATAATAAACAATATGTCTTTACATATGCAGTAAAGAGAACAAAAAAAAATGTAGCAACATTTACATTCAACATAAATAATACAATTCGGTGTATTTCTGCCGCACTGGAACACAGTGAAATTTCCAAGGACAAAACTTTGTCGGAGAGTTGGCAGAAACCACCACTGTATATGGTAAGGATTTGGTTAGTTGACTTACGTCCGATTTTGGTTGAGCATTGCTTCTGCACCACATTACTGGATTTGCCACATGTAGACTGAGTTGTCATATTGACAGTATAGATTGTGTAGTATTGTAAACCTTCCATAACTTGCTTTTGTGGATCAGGACTGCACTTAGTTGTATTAAAAACACTGCGGACTGAGGCGTTGTTGTTGTTGGTTGCTACAAATGTGAAGCCAGTATACAATCCTACAGGACAATACCATGTGAAATATAGAGATGCTGAATTCTCTTGAGCACTACAGTTCAATTCATGCGCAGCCTCTGGAACTAAAAACAAAATGCATTTTATTTATAAAACATTATATCATATAGAAGTATTCCAATGATATATTGGGCACAAATGAGAGCTACCATCATTTACAAATGTAACAAATCCCCCCCCCTACATTTAATTTTATGTACAATGGTTATAATTGATGTCAGATCACTGGGACGTATAGGAAGATGAAAGCATTTAGCAACTACAGGAGTGTATAGTACATAACATGATAGATAAATAACGTAATCTGAAGACTTTAAACGTGGGATGATTGTGGGTGAAGCTCTCGTGAAAGCAAAAGCAAAACGGCTGCACTTGAGAATTGCTAGAGAGCAGCGGTTGTTAGGGTAGGGCGACGAGGCAGTATTAACCCGGTCGCCATGCGGCCAAAAAAACGCAACATCATGCTGTTTGGCGCGGTTTTCAAATTGCTTGTTATAGGCCACGTGGTGTTGCGGGTAAAACTGCTGTTAATGAATAGACCCTTATGGTGCACTATTTTGCAGGTAGCCAGCAGTTTTACCCGCAACACTGCACGGCCATTAACAAGCAATTTGACAACTGTGCAGACCAGCGTTGCGACTGGGGCAATTCCACCTCGCGGGACCTTACCCTTAAAGTGGAGAATAACACAACAGCCAGGGGCTAGATACAATGTCTGCGTAGGTAAATAGCTACTAGATACTATTGCTGAGCAGAGGGTTGTTAGACTTGTACAGAAAAGCCAACAAGCAAAAGTCAATCAACAGAGAATCTGAATTAGGGACCATGTCAGATCAGTGTACTTTGGACATGTATGGCATATTCCCTCTGTGATCCCTATATATTGAGATATAGGGGGGTCAGCTTACTCCTGTTCAGCTAGCCAAGGACGGCAGTAAAGGAAATGATAAATTGGAGAGTTGGGGGACACATAAAACCCATCAAAGATTAATGGGAATTAAGGAAGCAGCCAAACGCACCCCCCTCTCTATTTCGTCACCTCCTATATGCAGTTACTGTGGACATATAAATGTCTAAAGTGGGAATACCACTAAAGGAAATATTAACCGGCTTCTACATTTCAATTTACTTTTAGAAGAATTTAAATTAATCCCCGAATCTGGTGCGGGTAGTATCATACCTAATCTGTTGCGGAAATGCAGCAGATTTGCCAGATCGTTTCTATAAAATACATTTAGTTGTAGAACCTTTTTTTTTATCATATTTATACAAAAAGCAAACTCTGAAAACAATATTATCACCTGTGCAGGTAGTATATGACACCAGATCTGATTCAGTGATGTGATCGTCAGCTCTTGTATATACCATGAATGTATACGTTTCTCCCGGTGTCAGATTCATTATTGTAGCCGATTCACTTGTCACTATTGTATTATTGATCGTTGTGGCTGATGAGGTGACATTGGTCTGGACTCTGTAGATGTAAGACGTCTTATACTCATCAGGTTTACTCCACGTCACAGACACAGAATATGGAGTCACATCACTGACCAGCAGAGATTTCACCGTCATTGGCTCTGAAAATTGAAAAACAAAATTTGTAAGAAATGTTTTGTTTTTTTTTACGAGAGAATATAAAATCCTTAGGTTAACAAAGAAAGGTTTTGGATGACACTAATGATGATGACAGTAATATACACATAAAAAGGATAAATGAGGAGAACAATACAGCACTGTTTAAGAGAATCTTCCCTATAAACACATTTATAGAGAATACAAACAACATCGTCATGGTTCCAGTTGTGCAATGGGATTTAATAAGTGGCAGGAAACTTAGGCTGGGTTCTCATGCTGAGGTTAAAACACGTTTTTTTGTTGCGAACCGTGTCAAAAGCGTGCCATTTTGATGCGATTTAGCAAAATGGCGTGGTTTTGCCATGGTTCACGAAAAAGAAAACACATTTTCACCACGACATGAGAACCTAGCCTTATACAGCTCATCCAATTTACCCTTAAATATTCTCCTTGCGTCCTTATATTCATTTATAGCTTTGATGCAATTATGCATTTCAACATCAAAACACACGCTGCTGTTTTTGGAAAACACAGCCACCTCGTAACTCAGAGGGCTGAGCCCAGCGACAGAAGGTAGGACGAGAGCCAGGGGTCTGGTTTTAGAGACAGAGGTGGGACTCACATCTATAGGACAATTATGGCATATCCTGTAAATATGCCATAAATGTCCGAGATGGGAAAACCCCTTTAAGTGTGAGAAGTGTAAGGCCACACGTGGCATAAATACTGCGGAAATTTAGATCGACTTTTCCGTGCGGAAATTCCACAGCATAAGTTGACATGCAGAATAAAATTCTTTAGAGAATGTCAATTTTTGCACGTGTTTTTTGCCGTTTTTTTCCACAGCGTGTGCGTGAGATTTGTTTAAAGGGTTTTGTTCAGGTTCGGAGCGTTTTTTTTATACTGATGACCTATCCATAGGATTAGTCATCAGTATATGATCGGTGGGGGTCCGACACCCAGACCCCGCACTGATCAGCTGTGTCGGCTGCCAGAAGCTATGTAGTGGTCAGTGCGGGAAGAAGCGTCCTTGATGCATTACTGCAGCTCTGCTCCTATTCAAGTAAATAGGAGCCGAGCTGCAGTAACACAGCACGGCCACTATGCAGTGATCGGAGCCATCTGCTTCTGGCACTGACCCTGCATAACTTCCGGTGGATTGTGCAAAAGGATGAGATCTGCTTCAAATTCGCAACAGAAACCGCAACATGTGAACGCAGCCTACATTATCACACACAAAGTAAATGCAATATCACTAGCGGAATTGTTTATACAGCCATAGTGCTCAGATACAGTGCTAATAGCAGCCACACTGCATAGAACCAATAACAGTACTGCCATATACATAAAGTTAGAGTACCAAATGTACTGCATAGATACAGTAGTAGTACCAGGTACAGTATTTAACATAGTTATGGTAAGGGCCATAGTGCACATATATAATATAAGGTAATAGTACAAATAATAGTGCATATAATAAATAACTTTTGTCCTATGTGATTTGGCTGAGAAAAAGTAGCCAGAAATTGCAATCATGTGTGTCAAACTAATATGATAAATGAGATTCATTCTGCAAAAATATAAACCTACTTGTATAGACAGAGGTGCTCACAGGAGAACTCTGATACCCCCGAACTCCAACGGTCACCACAGTAATGGTGTAATTGGTCCCAGATGTCAGGCTCCGAAGGACGACATTTATTGTGTTACTTGTCACAGTCCAAGCGTCTGAAGAATTCCTATACGTTATATTATATGACTTATTCACATCGCTCATATTTACTGGCTCCACCCAAGACAATGTCAAGATGTTTGTTTCAATTGTGTTAAAAATTACGTTTCTTAGTGGAGTTGGACCTGTGTATAAATATTGGAACACAGACAAGACAGGATATAAACAATACATTATTAGATAAAGGGGTCACAATGTAGCAAAGACAATTGAAAATGTATCTGATTGTAACATAATAATACTCACATGTGGCCTCCGTCACTGGAGAAGACGTCCGGCTGCAGCTTCCACTGACTGTCTGTACAGTGACATTATATTCTCTGCCTGGTAGTAATCCTGTGAAATTCACTTGTGTAGAACTAGATTGTATTATGTTATTTATGGCTCCTGTTAGACGGACGGTATAATATTCTACTTGTCCTGCTGGTCTCATCCACATGACTCCAAGAATATCAGCTGAATTGTAATTGGTCATCGTGATGTTGACAACCTTTTCTGGAACTAATGAAAAACAGATACAATTTAAGACATTCACAAAAGAAAAACCAAAACATTTCAAATAATCTTCTGTGTTCTCTGGCTCCAGCTTTATAAACGTCCAAATGTCGTGGTCAAAAATTTTTTGCGCCTTTTTTTAATTTATTTAAAATCCCTGTAAAACGCTGCAACGATTCACAAATCCCAGCAAACGATTTGATTTTACCACGACATGTGTACACACCCTATTACATTTTTACCTTTCATTGTAATCCTTCCCCTTGATGATACAAGAGAACTACTGACCCTGTCCTCAGTGTAACACAGCAATGGCTGAAAAGTGACAGGAAGTGTAAGCCTCTTGTAAGGGTTCTTTGGCCAATGTAAAGACTGCAAAATCTTAGGACTTTAATTACTATACATGGCGACATTAAATGGAGTTTTTATATTAAATATATTTTTTAAACATTTTTGGTGGTGATTTTTTAAATTTCAAACAGAAGTAAAAAAAAAAAAAAAAAAAAAAAGCTGTGAGCGACCTTGCCACATAAAAAAAAAAAACAACCATGTAGGATTTATTGTGATAGTTGATGGGTCACTTGTGGGCGAAGCCACGTCAAGATGAAGACCTGACCTAAAGTGGTTTGATAAATTACCAGATTCAGCCAGTCTGTACTCACGTGTGCAGGTAGTATATGACACCGGATCTGATTCAGTGATGTTATCGGCAGCTCTTGTATATACCATGAATGTATATGTTTCTCCCGGTGTCAGATTCATTATTGTAGCAGATTCACTTGTCACTATTGTATTATTGATCATTGTGGCTGATGAGGTGACATTGGTCTGGACTCTGTAGCTGTAAGACGTCTTATACTCATCAGGTTTACTCCACGTCAGAGACACAGAATTTGTAGTGGAATTACTGACCTGAAGAGACTTTACTGACATTGGTTCTGATATAAAAAAACACAAAACATTAATTGTTAATAGAGAGATCGCAACACACAGTCATTTATAATAGGGAACGTTTACTCAAAATGTATAACTCCTTTATAAACTGAATGTACAGAATCCTGGTTTACAAGAGGAGCCGTTCTAACTATTATGAGATCTATCATGCTCCCACCCAGAATATAATGTAGAACATTAAAAAAATATTAATTGAGCAGTAACATGTTCGTGTTCAACATAAGTTCCCAAATTACAATCTAATTCTAGGGAAAAAACAAGAACATGAAGCATTTGGGCAGACTGGCCCCCAAAATGTCATATCGTATGTGCAGGTCGTAACATTATAGTTAGGCAGCGCTGTCATGAGCCAAGCTAAATGTGCATGTTATTGGTGAAGTTTGAGGCGTTTGGCACATAGATGTGTGACTTGTTAGGAGAGAGAGCTCGGACACACTAAGGATATGTTCATGACCTATTCGGTGTGTACTTTCAGTCTATAAAACGGGAAATGTTTTATGGCTCATATGCTGAACGTGTCCACAGACCCCTATGGGCCCCAAAAAGTATTCTTTTGGCATTCGCTAGGCAGGAATACGTCTGTATTTATTATTATGATATAGGAAAGTGGCCAATTTATTTTTGTTTTTACCAAAATTCTAAAGGATAACAAGAAATTATTATGTACACGGAACCGAGATCACTTCTCACTTTTGGTGATATAAAATTAAAGGCAAAACCGCGTGTCTGACACTTGTGTGAATATCTTTAAATTGTTAATAATAATGGTTGAATTGCAGAATTCCTCTATACTGCAGATGATAAACAAAATAATCAAAAAAGGTTAGATGACATTTAAATCCCGAATATATTCTGATCAGGGTCAGGGCTGACACTTAAAGGAGAACTAAAAACTTTCAAAAAACTTTTGACATGCCATAGTGACATGTCAAATGTTTTGATCAGTGGGGGTCCGAGCGCTGAGATCTCCACCAATGAAAAAAACAAAGCTGCAGAAGCGCTTGAGTGAGTTCTGAGCCGCTTCACTTCTGCTCGGCTTTCCTCGAAATGCAGTGTACGGGTTCATAAACTTTCTAATCAGCTCGTACACCACTAGCTCGGCTTTCCAAGAAAAGTCCAGCAGAAACCAAACAGCACAGCGCTCACCCGAGCGCTTCTGCTGCTTCATTTTAGTGATCGATTGGGGTCTCAGTGCTCGCACGCTCACAGATCAAAACTTTTATATGTCACTATGACATGTCAGAAGTTTTTTAAGTTTAGTTACCCTTTAAGAAAGATATTACTCATACATTGTCACTTTCATACAGGACATATAAACCTACTTGTATAGACAGAGGTGCTCACAGGAGAACTCGGATACCCCCGAACTCCGACTGTGACCACAGTAATGGTGTAATTAGTCCCAGAGGTCAGGCTCTGAAGGACGACATTTGTTGTGTTACTTGTCACAGTCCAAGTGTCTGAAGAATTCCTATAAGTTATATTATATGACTTATTCACATCACTCATATTTACTGGCTCCACCCAAGATAATGTCAAGATGTTTGTACCAATTGTGTTTATGGTTAAGCTTCTTGGTTGGGTTGGATCTGTGTAGAAAGATAGAAATACAAGTTAAGAGTTGGAAAGATACAGCATGAGATTTATTAATGTAAAAGTGACTGTAACATATATAAATGATGTCTCAATACCCTGTCCATATACTTCCTTAGGACTTATGATCATCATTGTGATGGCGACCCGTTCGGGTCACCTCTTTATTAGCCAGCACAGAAGGGCTCAGCGCGACCGTGTATTACTAGGTCGTCAATGCATATTAAATCTGCAACAGCAGAAGGGTTCAGGAACAAGGCAATGCCTGTACAGCAGAACAGATTCCCTACACGTCTGTATAGGCTCTCTGTGTGCTGCTGGATGGTGCCTCGGTGAGACACAGTACTCTCCCAGAACCAACACCTACATAACACAACATAGAATGGACCATGACACAATTTGCTTTCTCACAAAGTCATATTAAATCCATGAGAATAAAAACTCTGTGCGTCTCTGAGTAACATCATAGACACACAGAGGTACAGAACAGGCCCATAATAGGAGTCCTAGACTCAAAAATATCCCGGTCACACATATAGTGACATGACAGTAATGATACTCACACGTGGCCTCTGTCACTGGAGAAGACGTCTGGCTGCAGCTCCCACTGACTGTCTGTACAGTGACATTATATTCTCTGCCTGGTAGTAATCCTGTGAAATTCACTTGTGTAGCATTAATATATATGATGTTATTTATGGCTCCTGTTAGACTGACGACACGGACGGTATAATTATCCACTTTTCCTGCTGGCCCCGTCCATGTGGCTCCAACAACATCAACCGACTTGTAATTGTTCAGGGAGATGGAGGAAACTTGTCCAGGAACTGGTGAAGAAAAAATACAAATGTTTAAATATAGCAAAGTAAAAAAACTATATATTTTATAGATTAAAGAGTTTTATACAAATGAAGAGTAATCTCTGTATGATTTATTGTGATAGTTGATGGGTCACTTGTGGGCGATGCCGCGTCACCATGAAGCCCTGACCTAAAGTTGTTTGATAAATTACCAGTTTCAGCCGGTCTGTACTCACGTGTGCAGGTAGTATATGAGACCCGTTCTGATTCAGTGTTATCGGCAGCTCTTGTATATACCATGAATGTATACGTTTCTCCTGATGTCAGATTCATTATTGTAGCCGATTCACTTGTCACTATTGTATTATTTATCATTGTGGCTGAGGAGGTGACGTTGGTCTGGTACTCATCAGGTTGTTTTTTTTGTTTATTTTTTTTTATACCGTTCACGTTTCGCACTAATTAATTCCTCAAGTTATTAAGGTCGTGCTAATATCAAATCTGTGTAGGTTTTTTTATATAATGTATTGGCAATAAAAAGGTATTTTATGCTAAATAATTCCTTTTTTTCTGGACCTAATTTTTTTTTTACATTTTTTTTAGTCCCATAAAAGGATTACTTTAATTACAACTTTATTTACTACTTATAATGTATTAGCATACTGCTGTATGATAATACATTAAACTGTGTCACTATAACACAGTGTGCCCTAACAGCAGGCTTATAGAACAGACATCCCTGGAGTCCTTTCTAGGTCCCCAAGGCTGACTGCAGAGGGTTCCCCCAGTCTCCGATCGAGTCACCGGGTTTCCATTGATGACATTGAAGGAGGGAGTCACCTTTGATCATGCCGTGGTCACAGACCGAAGTGGTCAAAAAGTAAAACAGCTCAGATCATTTTTTTCCGACCCCAGCTGTACGTTACAGTTCCTGCTTAGAGGATAAACGCTCACAGGAACGCTCAGAAGCCTCTTCTACAGTGATGCCAAGTCGCTGTGGACTGGGCACCTGCACTGCACACCGTCAAAAGACAGTGGGCGGCCGTTAAGGGGTTAAGCTTTCACGACTGCGCAATTTTTTGTTTTTTCATCTTCACATTCGAAGACATATAACACTTTTATTCTCCCGTCTACATAGAGACATGTCAGAACAGAACCTCTGCAACGTTTGTGTCCCAGGACGCTGAGCAATTCCCAGGACTAAGATGCTAAGGTGCTCAGTTCAGTGCCTGAACCCCTTCTGCATTGGTCAGAATTATCTATGACATGGAATCTCTAGATGGATTGTGCTGGGAATTCACAGTTATCTAAATCACCATCCAACACCAAAGAGATATGGCACTTTCCAGCGCGCTCCTGCTCCCTCATTCATTTAATGCACAGTATTGTTATAATGTATTAAAGTTTTTTAAATTCCCAGATTATACAAACCTGTGCAGGTAGTATTCAACACCGGATCTGATTCAGTGTTATCGGCAGCTCTTGTATATACCATGAATGTATACGTTTCTCCCGGTGTCAGATTCATTATTGTAGCAGATTCACTTGTCACTATTGTATTATTTATCATTGTGGCTGATGAGGTGACGTTGGTCTGGACTCTGTAGCTGTAAGACGTCTTATACTCATCAGGTTTACTCCACGTCACAGACACAGAATATGTAGTGGAATTACTGATCTGAAGAGACTTTACAGACATTGGTTCTGATATATATAAAAAAAAAAAAAAATCATCGATTATTAATGGGTGCTACACACAGTCATTTATGATCGGTAACTGCTACACAAAATGTATAACTAGTTAAAAACTGAATGTACAGAATCCTTGTTTACAAGAGGAGCCGTTCGAACTACTATGAGATCTACCATGCTACAACCCACAATACAATGGAGAACTCTGAGAACTTAAAAAAATATTAATTAAGCAGTAATCTATTCTTGTTCAACGTAAGTCCCCAAAATTTTATCATTACAATCTAATTCTAGGCAAAAAACCATCTGAACAGCAACCCTCTGGAGATCACTCTCTGTTCTCGGTTAGGTCGCAGCTTTAGCCTGTGCAGGTCGTAACATTATAGTTAGGCAGCGCTGTCATGAGCCAAGCTAAATGTACATGTTAATGGTGAAGTTCGAGGCGTTTGGCACATAGACGGGTGACTTGTTAGGAGAGAGAGCTCTGACACACTAAGGCTATTTCCATGCCATGTTCGGTGTGTACCTTCAGGGTATAAAACTGGAAATGTTTTCTGGCTCATATGCTGAACGTGTCCACAGAACCCTATGGGCCGCAAAAGTGCTAAAAAGAGTATTCTTTTGGCATCTGCTAGGCAGGAATACGTCTAATATTTAATTTTATATTATGGTATAGGAGAGTAGCCATCCCATCTATGTTTGTTGTTGTTTTTTTTTACAAAAATGGTAAAAGAGAACAAAGAAAATATTTTGTACACGGTATTTGTGTGAATGTTCTTAAATGGTTAATGAGGATGATTGAATTGCATAATTCCACTATGCTGCAGATGATGAAAAAAGTTAATCCAAAAAAAATAAAAAATAAAATGACATTTAAAAATATATTCAGATACACTTAAAGGCTAACTAAACTCAAAAACATTTGACATGTCAAAAGTTTTGATCTGTGGGCGTCTGAGCATGGAGACTCCCACCGATTGTTAAAAATGAAGCTACAGTAGCACTGTACCGCTTAGTTTCTGCTCTGCTTTCCTTGGAACGCTGAGCGAGCAGTGTACGGGCTCATAGACCATCTATTCAGCTCGTACACCACTTGCTTTGCTTTCCGAGAAAAGCAGAGAAGAAATTAAGCAGCACAGTGTTTACCAGAGTGCTTCTGCCACTTAATATTGGCGATCCACGGAGGTCTCAGTACTCTGACCCCACCGATCAAAACTTTTGACATGTCAATTTTTTTTTAAAGTTTAGTTACCCTTTAAGGCTATTTCTCTTAGATTGTCACTTTCATACAGGACATATAAACCTACTTGTATAGACAGAGGTGCTCACAGGAGAACTCGGATACCCCCGAACTCCGACTGTGACCACAGTAATGGTGTAATTAGTCCCAGATATCAGGCTCCGAAGGACGACATTTGTTGTGTTACTTGTCACAGTCCAAGTATCTGAAGAATTCCTATACGTTATATTATATGACTTATTCACATCGCTCATATTTACTGGCTCCACCCAAGACAACGTCAAGATGTTTGTACCAATTGTGTTTATGGTTAAGCTTCTTGGTTGGGTTGGATCTGGACAGAAAGATAGAAATATAAGTTAAGAGTTGGACATATACCGCACGTAAAAGTGCCTGTCACAGATAAAAATGATGTCCCATCACCCTGTTCATAAGCTTTCTTAGGACTTATGAACATCATAGTGGTGGCTCCCTGTTCGGGTCGCCCCTCTATTAGCCAGCACCAAAGGGCTCAGCGCGATCATGTATTACTAGGTCGCCCATGCATTTTGTAGCTGCCGCTGCAAACAATTATATGTGGACGCCGCCAATATCAATCACAGAAGCTTTCAGCTGCCGGATCTGTGGCTGATCTTCACGTAAACGACCCATTTAAAGGTCTCATGAACAAGGCAAGGACTGTACAGCAGCACACAGATTCCCTACATGTCTGTATTGCGCACATATAGGCTCTCTGTGTGCTGCCGAATGGTGCCTCTGTGAGATGCAATACTGTCCCCTAGAACCAACACCTACGTAACACGGCATAAAATGGAAAATGACAAAGTCATATGGAAATCCATAAAATAAAAACTCTGTGCTCCTCTGTGAAACATCATGGGCACACAGAGGTACAGAACAGGCCCATAACAGGAGTCCTAGACTCAAAAATATCTCGATCCCCTATATGGTGACATGACAGTAATGATACTCACACGTGGCCTCTGTCACTGGAGAAGACGTCCGGCTGCAGCTCCCACTGACTGTCTGTACAGTGACATTATATTCTCTGCCTGGTAGTAATCCTGTGAAATTCACTTGTGTAGCATTAATATATATGATGTTATTTATGGCTCCTGTTAGACTGACGATACGGACGGTATAATTATCCACTTTTCCTGCTGGCCCCGTCCATGTGGCTCCAACAACATCAACCGACTTGTAATTGTTCAGGGAGATGGAGGAAACTTGTCCAGGAACTGGTGAAGAAAAAAGACAAAATGTTCAAATACAGCAAAGTAAACAAATATATATTTTATAGATTAAAGAGTTTTATACAAATGAAAAGTAATCTCTGTAGGATTTGTTGTGATAGTTGCTGGGTCACTTGTGGGTGATGCCGCGTCACTTTGAAGCCCTGACCTAAAGTTGTTTGATTGTTGTTTGATACAAATGCTCAACAGCCTCTTCTACAGCCATTCAAAAAGACGTCGCTGTAGAATGATGACCTGAACCGCCCGCTGTCAAAAGACAGTGGGCGATTGTTAAGGGATTAAGCTTTCAGGAATGCACAATTTATTTTGTTTTTCATCTTCATAGTCGAAGACATATAACATTTTTATTCTCCCGTCTACATAGAGACATGTCAGAACAGAACCTCTGCAAAGTTTATGTCCCGGGACTCCAACCAATTCCCGGGACTACAATGCTAAAGTGCTCAGTTCAGAGGCTGAACCCCTTCTGCATTGGTCAGAATTATCTATGACATGGAATCTCTAGATGGATTGTGCTGGGAATTCCCAGTTCTCTAAATCACCATCCAACACCAAAGAGATATGGCACTTTCCAGCGCGCTCCTGCTCCCTCATTCATTTAATGCACAGTATTGTTATAATGTATTAACGTTTTTTAAATTCCCAGATTATACAAACCTGTGCAGGTAGTATTCAACACCGGCTCTGATTCAGTGTTATCGGCAGCTCTTGTATATACCATGAATGTATACGTTTCTCCCGGTGTCAGATTCATTATTGTAGCAGATTCACTTGCCACTATAGTATTATTTATCATTGTGGCTGATGAGGTGACATTGGTCTGGACTCTGTAGCTGTAAGACGTCTTATACTCATCAGGTTTACTCCACGTCAGAGGCACAGAATTTGTAGTGGAATTACTGACCTGAAGAGACTTTACAGACATTGGTTCTGATATAAAAAAAACACAAAACATTAATTGTTAAAAGAGAGATCGCAACACACAGTAATTTATAATAGGTAACGTTTACTCAAAATGTATAACTCCTTTATCAACTGAAAGTACAGAATCCTGGTTTACAAGAGGAGCCGTTCTAACTACTATGAGATCTACCATGCTCCCACCCAGAATACAATGGAGAACTCTGAGAACATTAAAAAAATATTTATTGAGCAGTAATATGTTCTTGTTCAACATAAGTTCCCCAATTGTTACCATTACAATCTAATTCTAGGGAAAAAAAGAAAGAAAATTAAGCATTTGATCAGACTGGCCCCCAAAATGTCACTTATGTGAACAGCAACCCTCTGGAGATCACTCTCTGTTCTCGGTTAGGTCGCAGCTTTAGCCTGTGCAGGTCGTAACATTATAGTTAGGCAGCGCGGTCATGAGCCAAGCTAAATGTGCATGTTATTGGTGACGTTGGAAGTGTTTGGCACATCGATGTGTGATTTGGTAGGAGAGAGAGCTCGGACACACTAAGGATATGTTCATGACATGTTCGGTGTGTACTTTCAGTCTAAAAAACGGGAAATGTTTTCTGGCTCATATGCTGAACGTGTCCACAGACCCCTATGGGCTCCAAAAGTGCTAAAAGAGTGTTCTTTTGGCATCCGCTAGGCAGGAATACGTCGGTATATGTTATTATGGTATAAGAAAGTGGCCAATCTATTTTTGTTGCGTTTATTTTTACCAAAATGGGAAAAGTTAAGAAAATATTTTGTACACGGAACAGAGATTTCTTCTCACTTGAAGGTAAATTGAAGGTAAAACAGAGTGTATGACATTTGTGTAAATGTCCTTAAATTGTTAATGAATCATTATCATTAACAATTTAAGAACATTGACACAAATGTCAGACACTCTGCTTTACCTTCAACGAACTGCTGAATTCCACTATACTGCAGATGATAAATTATATATAAAAAAAGGTTGGATGACATTTAAATCCTGAATATATTGTGATACACTAAAAGGGTAACTAAACTTTTCAAAAGTTTTGATCGGTGGGGGTCCGAGCACTGAGATTCCCACCAATCGCAAAAACGTAGCTGCAGAAGCGCTCAAGTGAGCGCTGTGCTACCTTATTTATGCTCCACTGTCCTCGGAAAGCTGAGCAAGTAGTGTATGGATTCATAGAATTTCTATTCAGCCCGTACACCACTTGCTGGGCTTTCCGAGAAAAGTCCAGCAGAAACCAAGCGCTTCTGCAGCTTCGTTTTAGTGATCGATGGTGGTCTCAGTGCTGGGACCCCCACCAATCAAAACTTGTGACATGTCAAATGTGTTTTGAAAGTTTAGTTAACCTTTAAGAAAGATATTACTTATGCATTGTCACTTTCATACAGGACATATAAACCTACTTGTATAGACAGAGGTGCTCACAGGAGAACTCGGATACCCCCGAACTCCGACTGTGACCACAGTAATGGTGTAATTAGTCCCAGATGTCAGGCTCTGAAGGACGACATTTGTTGTGTTACTTGTCACAGTCCAAGTATCTGAAGAATTCCTATAAGTTATATTATATGACTTATTCACATCGCTCATATTTACTGGCTCCACCCAAGAGAATGTCAAGATGTTTGTACCAATTGTGTTTATGGTTAAGCTTCTTGGTTGGGTTGGATCTGTGCAGCAGAAAGATAGAAATACAAGAGTTAAACATATACAACATGATATTTATTAATGATTGATTACTGTCACATATATAAATGATGTCCCATTAGCCGGTCCATAAGCTTTCTTAGGACTTATGATCATCATAGTGGTGGCTCCCTGTTCGGGTCACCCCTCCATTAGCCAGCGCAGAAGGGCTCAGCTCGACCGTGTATTACTAGGTCGCCAATGCATTTTGCAGCTGCCGTAGCAGGTGATTATATATGGACGCCATCAAAAACAATTAGTCACCTAAGGTTTCAGCTGCCGGCTGATCGTCGTGTAAACGACCCATTTAAAGGGCTCATGAACAAGGCAAGACCCGTACAGCAGCACACGGATTCGCTACATGACTGTATTACGGACATGTAGGCTCTCTGTGTGCTACTGGATGGTGCCTCTGTCAGACGCAATATTCTCCCCTAGAACTAAAACCTAAGTAACACGGAATAGAATGGACCGTGACAATACACCCATTCTGGCTTACAGTGCTCGGCGCTCAAGATCGAGTACCTGACCAACTTGAAATGTTCTTTGCGGATAACCTTCCCTTTGATAATCACTCGGCCCTCTGGGATGCCCTGAAGGCATACCTTCGCGGATGTTTGCAGTCATCATCAATTTCCTATCATAAACGACAATCTTCCAAGATGGAACAGCTGCTGGAGAATGAATGCACCAACTTGGAGGCCGCATTCATTGCAGATCCCTCCCCAAGCTCTCAACACAACTGGCTACAGAAGGGCAGAGAATACGTAAATCTTCTCCACGAAAAGACTAAACGTCGCATCTTCTTTTCTAAGCAGAGATATTTCGAGCATGGCAATCAATCCAGTAGTCTCTTGGCACATCTCATACACTGCAACTCTGCCTCTCCTGCCATATTACGTATTAAAACTTCTGAAGGGAACATGCTTAATGATAATGTGCAAATCCTCAATTGCTTTACAGACTTCTACAAGGACCTCTATAGCCCGACATTGCAGGTGTCTCCTCAGAATATCAAGGATTATTTGTCGGAAATAAATATACCCAAA
This sequence comes from Rhinoderma darwinii, assembly GCF_050947455.1. NCBI lineage: Eukaryota > Metazoa > Chordata > Amphibia > Anura > Rhinodermatidae > Rhinoderma > Rhinoderma darwinii. The sequence continues at coordinate 70,200,974 of NC_134695.1, forward strand.
ATGACGGACATGCAAAGGGAGTCTATGGATGCCCCTCTAACACTTCAGGAATTGACAGAAGCATTATCCTCAATGGCGAATGGCAAAGCATCTGGCCCGGATGGCATACCGCTTGAAGTATACGTCAAATACCAGGAGCAACTCTTGCCTCAGCTACTGGAAGTCTTGAATACGTCATTTGAAAAGGGAATGTTACCGGCTTCATTCTATGACGCTACTATAATTGTACTTCTGAAACCGGACAAGTCACCATTAGACTGCGGGTCATACATGCCTATATCCTTGCTCAACACCGACTATAAATTATTGACCAAAGTGTTCGCGAACAGGCTAAACCTGATCATAGCAGAGCTCATCCATCCTGACCAATCGGGATTCATACAGGGAAGGAGCACCTTGGACAACCTGAGGAGAGTACACGCGGTGGCACAAATAGCGGAACGGAACAGCAAGGATTGGGCTCTGGCTTCCCTAGATGCCGCTAAGGCCTTCGACTCAGTGGAGTGGCCCTATCTCTCCAGCGTTCTCACATGCTTTGGCTTTGGACCGGCCTTTGTGTCTTGGATACAACTCATATATACTCATCCGAAAGCTACTGTGGCACTGAACGGCCTGACATCGACTTAATTTGAGCTCGGCCGTGGAACAAGGCAGGGGTGCCCTCTATCGCCACTACTCTTTGCCATGGCAATGGAACCGTTGGCGATACTTCTAAGATCAGACACAGAGCTACAAGGTATCCAGCACGCGGCAAAAGAGGATCGAATTGCCTTATATGCAGATGACATCATGCTCTTCATTTCAAGGGTGCAGTCCTCCCTTCCTAGGGCAATGAGCCTAATTAACACATTTGGAGACTATTCTGGATTGCGCATAAATTGGTCAAAGTCGTCAGTAATGTTTCTTTATCAAAACGAATCTCAACTGGTGGGCTCCACGATGGAGGGGCTGGCAGTAGTGGATCACTTCAAATATCTGGGACTGCATATTGCCAGGAACGCATCGCGCTCACTTCCACTCAATGTCCATCCGCTTATGGCTATCTTTAGAGAAAAATTCAAGGTGTGGGCGGCCTTTCCCTTATCAGTCATGGGCCGTATTAATTTGATTAAAATGGTGGTACTACCAAAGAGCCTGTATGTCCTACAACATGTATGTACATGTAAGAGATGGCTGGAATTGCTCTTCCAGATATCTACCTATACTACTTGGCTGGCCAACGCAAATATTTGGGCCCCTGGACACAAGCAAACCGACCGGCCGGAACTGAAAGAGTTTTACTGGAATACTCCGCGCATGAAATACTATGGCCTATATTGTTCCATCGTGGGAACCTTGGGCCACCTCTACTGCCCATTTGTCGACTAGCCCGAGGAGTGTGGAAAGCGGCGGCGGAAATTTCAGGTACCCCCACAATACCGGAGGAGACTCCATTATGGCACAATATGGACTTGAAAGCCTTGCACACCTTCCCGGACGCAGCATACTGGACAGCTGCGGGCGTACAGGTGCTCAACGATATCTATGAAAATGACACCTTTATATCCTTTGAACAGGCGCAGGAAAGATTTCGCATTCCAAGGCAGCACTTCTTCAAATACCTACAACTGCGCCATCTCCTTTCCACACAGTTCCCGGCACATCGTCAGCCCATCTCCTCATATCCCCTCATCGGGGTGATCAGATCTCAGGGTCCTAAAGGACTGATCTCCACCATATACGCTCACCTCTTGGATAAAAAGGCTTCAGCGGCACCCCTACCAGCTATCTCTAAATGGGTCCAATTGATACCATCGCTAACTGAAGAGAAAATTGATGATTTACTGCAATCTCACTTACATGTGTCGCCGGCGGCTAATAACAAGCTCATTCAGTTATACTACATACATCAAGCCTATCTAACGCCTATTCGACTGTTTAAAATGCATTGTATAGCGGAACCTGCCTGTCCTAAATGCTCACATGCTCCTGCAGATTTTTTTGCATATGGTGTGGACGTGCCCTCATATCAAGAAATACTGGGCGGAAGTGGTTGAAGTCCTAAATCGGATACTGCCATTCCCGATCAACAGCTCGCCAGAAATATGTTTGTTTGGCATAATGGAGGAAGACCAATGGCCACATTACACCAGAATTTTTATACAGGAGACACTATTTCTAGCTCGCAAAGGTATATCAATGAGGTGGATGGATAGACGACCCCCGAAAGTTACGGTGTAGAACAACATGGTAAATTCGGCAGTGTCGTACGAACGCATCATCTACAAACACAGAAACTTACCTGACAAATTCCACAAAATTTGGGACCTGTGGTGTGCAGCACCAGATACTAATTACTCCTCCAGAGAACTGGGGCATGCAAGGAGTGCACTGGGGTGACAGTGGATGTCCCGGGCCTCTCGCATACAATCAAACACTTGTACTGTTATTATTAATGAACGCTCAGATGGTTACGTTTTACAAATATGGTGTAACTGTTCGCAAGATAATGCTGGCATTGCGTGAAATTATGGCACTTCTGTTTTTAGCACCTGCGAGTGCTTTGTTACAAAGTTATAGGACATTGTGGTCCATTCACTATTTTGAATTTGACTTTTGTTAAACTTCGAAAAAATTCTCAATAAAACGAGTTTAAAAAAAAAAAAAAAAAAAAAAAGAAGAAGAATGGACCGTGACACAATTTGTTTTCTCACAAAGTCATATTGAATCCACGAGGATAAAAACGGTGTGTGCCTCTGTGTAACATCATAGACACACAGAGGTACAGAACAGGCCCATAGTAGGAGTCCTAGACTCAAAAATATCTCGATCCCCTATATAGTGACATGACAGTAATGATACTCACACGTGGCCTCTGTCACTGGAGAAGACGTCTGGCTGCAGCTCCCACTGACTGTCTGTACAGTGACATTATATTCTCTGCCTGGTAGTAATCCTGTGAAATTCACTTGTGTAGCATTAATATATATGATGTTATTTATGGCTCCTGTTAGACTGACGATACGGACGGTATAATTATCCACTTTTCCTGCTGGCCCCGTCCATGTGGCTCCAACAACATCAACCGACTTGTAATTGTTCAGAGAGATGGAGGAAACTTGTCCGGGAACTGAGAATAAAAAATACAAAATGTTCAAATACAGCAAAGTAAATAGATTAAAGAGTTTTATACAAATGAAAAGTAATCTCTGTAGGATTTGTTGTGATGGGTGCTGGGTCACTTGTGGGCGATGCCGCGTCACCATGAAGCCCTGACCTAAAGTTGTTTGATTGTTGTCGCACAAGAATGCTCAAAAGCCTCTTCTACAGCGATTCCAAAAGACGTCGCTGTAGAAAGGGAACCTGAACCGCCCATCCGTCAAAAGACAGTGGGCGATCGTTAAGGGATTAAGCTTTCAGGACTGCACAATTTTTTTTGTTTTTTCATCTTCACATTCGAAGACATATAACATTTTTATTCTCCCGTCTACATAGATACATGTCAGAACAGAACCTCTGCAAAGTTTATGTCCCGGGACTCCAAACAATTCCCAGTAAGAAGATGCTAAATTGTTCAGTTCAGTGCCTGAACCCCTTCTGCATTGATCAGAATTATCTATGACATGGAATCTCTGGATGGATTGTGCTGGGAATTCCCAGTTCTCTAAATCACCATCCAACACCAAAGAGATATGGCACTTTCCAGCGCGCTCCTGCTCCCTCATTCATTTAATGCACAGTATTGTTATAATGTATTAACGTTTTTTAAATTCCCAGATTATACAAACCTGTGCAGGTAGTATTCAACACCGGATCTGATTCAGTGATGTTATCGGCAGCTCTTGTATATACCATGAATGTATAAGTTTCTCCTGATATCAGATTCATTATTGTAGCGGATTCACTTGCCACTATTGTATTATTGATCGTTGTGGCTGATGAGGTGACGTTGGTCTGGACTCTGTAGCTGTAAGACGTCTTATACTCATCAGGTTTACTCCACGTCACAGACACAGAATTTGTAGTGGAATTACTGACCTGAAGAGACTTTACGGACATTGGTTCTGAAATAAAAAAACACAAAACATTAATTGTTAATAGAGAGATCGCAACACACAGTCATTTATAATAGGTAACGTTTACTCAAAATGTATAACTCCTTTATCAACTGAATGTGCAGAATCCTGGTTTACAAGAGGAGCCGTTCTAACTACTATGAGATCTACCATGCTTCCACCCAGAATATAATGGAGAACTCTGAGAACATTAAAAAAATATTTATTGAGCAGTAATATGTTCTTGTTCAACATAAGTTCCCCAATTGTTACCATTACAATCTAATTCTAGGGAAAAAAAGAAAGAAAATTAAGCATTTGGTCAGAGTGGTCCTCAAAATGTCACTTATCTGAACAGCAACCCTCTGGAGATCACTCTCTGTTCTCGGTTAGGTCGCAGCTTTAGCCTGTGCAGGTCGTAACATTATAGTTAGGCAGCGCGGTCATGAGCCAAGCTAAATGTGCATGTTATTGGTGACGTTGGAGGTGTTTGGCACATCGATGTGTGACTTGTTAGGAGAGAGAGCTCGGACACACTAAGGATATGTTCATGCCAGGGTTGGTGTGTATTTTTGGTGTATGCAACCGGAAATGTTTTCTGGGTCATATGCTAAAGAAGTCCACTGAACCCTACGGGCCAGACAGGAGCAAAAAGAGTGTTCTTTTCGCATCCGCCAGGCAGGAGTACCTCAGTATACATTATTATATACCAAAAGCAGCCAATTAATCCAATTCTGTTGTTTTTCTTTAACCAAAATGGGAAAAGATGACAAGGAAATATTTTGGGCCCGGAACCGTGATCTCGTCTCACTTTTACATAAATAAAATTAAAAGCAAAACAGAGCGTCTGATATTTGTGTGAATGTCCTTCGGCCCTGTTCACATCACGTTTGCCTTCCGTACATTTGTTCTGTCAGAGAAAGAGATGAACAGAAAGACGAACGGAAAGTAGCATTTCCGTTTTCAATATCATTCATTTCAATGATATGTTTTTTCTTTCAAATTTGTTTCAGTTTGCGTCCGTTCTGCTAGGTTTCTACTTTTTTCTGACAGAACAATAGAGCAGCACACTAGGCTATTGTTTCCGTTGAAAAAACTCAAACCTAGCGGAACGGACGCAAACTGAAAGAAAAAAACATATCATTGAAATCAATGGTATTGCAAACGGAAACACTACTTTCCGTTTGTCTTTCTGTTCATCTGATAGAACAAATGAAAGGAAAGACCAAAACGGAAGGCAAACGGTATAAACAGGGACTTAAATTGTTAAGAAGAATGATTGAATTGCAGATTTCCACTATACTGCAGATGATAAATAAAGCTAATCATAAAAGGATAGAGGACATTTAAATACCAAATATATTCTGATACATTTAAGAAAGATATTTCTCATACATTGTCACTTTCATACAGGACATATACACCTACTTGTATAGACAGATCTGCTCACAGGAGAACTCGGATACCCCCGAACTCCGACTGTGACCACAGTAATGGTGTAATTAGTCCCAGATATCAGGCTCTGAAGAGTGACATTTGTTGTGTTACTTGTCACAGTCCAAGTATCTGAAGAATTCCTATAAGTTATATTATATGACTTATTCACATCGCTCATATTTACTGGCTCCACCCAAGACAATGTCAAGATGTTTGTACCAATTGTGTTTATGGTTAAGTTTCTTGGTTGGGTTGGATCTGTGCAGAAAGATAGAAACACAAGTTAAGAATTGGACATATACACAATGAGATTTAATAGGATAAAAGTGTCACAGATCTAAACAATGTCTTATTAGGACAACCCCTGTTCATATGAATCATTAGGACTCATGAACATCGTAGTGGGGGCTCCTCTGCTCGGGTTACCCCTCTATTAGCCTGCGCAGAGAGTCACTGTAAAGAGAGGATTCTGATTTGCAGGACTCAACACGACCATGTATTACTTGATTACAAATTTATTTTGTAGCTGCAGGAGAAGATGTGTGGCCACCCGCAATAACATCTGACTGACATGATCTTCAGCTACCAGACCTGTGGCGATCAGCGGATCTTCGTTTACACAACCCTCCCCATTAAGGCGTCATGGAAACAGCAAAGACTGTAAAGCAGCACACGGATTCCCTACATGTCTGTATTACGGACCCATAGGCACTCTGCTGTTGAATATTGCCTCTGAGGCTCAGTGCTGTACCATGAAACCAATGCTTCTAGTAGCAACACTTCTATGTATAATACGGCATAGGATGGACCATGACTATTTATTTTTTCACGTCGTCAAACGGAACTAATGAAAAAAAAATACCTCTGTATAAAAATCATAGACACACCGAGGTACAGTATGGGCCCATCTTGAGAGTTAATAAATGAGAAGATTCTGCTCCTGATCATATAATATAGTGACATGACAGTAATGATACTCACATGTGGCCTCCGTCACTGGAGAAGACGTCCGGCTGCAGCTCCCACTGACTGTCTGTACAGTGACATTATATTCTCTGCCTGGTAGTAATCCTGTGAAATTCACTTGTGTAGCATTAATATATATGATGTTATTTATGGCTCCTGTTAGACTGACGACACGGACGGTATAATTATCCACTTTTCCTGCTGGCCCCGTCCATGTGGCTCCAACAACATCAACCGACTTGTAATTGTTCAATGAGATGGAGGAAACTTGTCCAGGAACTGAGAATAAAATCATAAGGCAGGTTAGTTATGCAACAGTTAACTCTGTTATAATATGACCAAATAATGCAAATAAAGCAAAAAAGTGTTTATTATGAATATTATAGTAGAAAGTGGTTATAAACACAAGCACATAGAGAATTAGGCTTTGTTCACATCTGCGTCAGGGCTCCGTTCCGACGTTCCGTCGGAGCTTTCCGTCGGAACGGAGCACTGACTGACAAACGGAAACCGAAGGAATCCCTGGTCGTTTAGCAAAATATATAAAGATATTACATTTATCACATTTATCACTCTGGTGGTGTTGAATTTCCCCTCTCTATTTGGGACAAATCCAGTTTGTTATGGGTTAATAAGTTTGGGGAGTATTAAATGTATACGGTGCGTCAGAAGTTTTGCCCACCACTTTACATCTGTGCTCAGTAGGGAGATAGGCCTATAACTCCCACACGCCATAGGGTCTTTTCCCCCCTCTTTCGGGATAACCGTAACATATGCTTCCAGCTTTGGTTTGGGTAAGCTACCCCCGTCATGAGCGAGTTGCAAAGTTTCACAAAGTACGGAAGCAAAGTCGTGGCGAAGGTCTTGTAGTAAAATATAGGAAACCCATCAGGGCCAGGACTCTTACCATTGGGTATGGAGAACAACACCTCCCTAACCTCCTGCTCAGTGAATGGGGATGTCAGGGCCGTTAAATCATCATCTAATTTGAGTAAGGAGATGGAATTCAGGAAAGATTCAATGGAAACAGGGCGCTCCTCCGGGGCTGGAGAGGAAATATTGGACTGTATATTGTAGAGGGAGGAGTAAAATCTATGGAATTCTTTTGCAATTTCTTCTGTGGAGAAGACTAATTCCCCTGTATCCTTTTGGTAATAAAAGATTTTTCTTTTTGATTCTTGATAAGGCTCGACTTAATTTTGGACCCCTTATCCCCATGGGCATAATATTTAAATCTACAACGCTGGAGGGCCTTTGCAGCCTTGACATTTAAGAGATCCCCGAGATAATTTCTCAGTTTCGTAAGTTCATTTTGGGAATTCTGTAAAGTGAAGTAGATTGTTTTCTAAGTGTTTCTAGGGCAGAGATCTTGTTCAGAAGGGAGTTCATCTGGGCATCCCTAGCTGTTTTGACTCTTGAGCCCAAAGCAATGAACTCGCCCCTAATGCAAGCCTTATGGGCCTCCCATATGATCGGTAAAGGGTCTCCGGAATGTCATTGAAGCGAAAATACTCCAGAAGTTTGCACTCAATCATTGAGTTATGGTCCGGGGAACCAAGAAATGTCTCATTTAGCGACCAGGACAGCATTTTTCTTGGGAGGGATTAAATTGAAAGGAACAGTAAAATTAGAGCATGATCCAAAATCAGGATGGAGCCTATTTCTGAAGCAGTGACTTCACTGAGGTGTCTATTAGAGACATAGACGCGATCCAATCTATGATATGTCCAGTGTACTGAGGAATAGCATGTGTAGTCTCGGGATGAGCAACTCGCCATACGTCAACAAGAAAGAGGTCAGCCAGAGCCCTCTTAATTGTCCTGTTCGTCCTATGGGACAGAGCAAGAGATGCAGAGGTAGTACCAAGATTATGTTCCAATACGCAATTGAAATCCCCCCCCCAACACTAAAATCCCCTCCAGTCTGTAATTTATACAGGGTGCTGGCTAACTATCTGTCCTGGTGTCTATTAGGTGCATCTATGTTTGCTAGTGTAATTAATGTGTTGCCAATTTTCCCTTTGACAAATACAAATCTGCCTGCAGGGTCTATTTGTTGGGCTAGGAGAGTAAACGGGACAGACCTACCAATGGCAATGCTAGTGCTTCTCAAGGCAGAACAATGCGTGCTATGAAACCACAGAGAATGGAGTATGCGATAGGGAGGGAACGTGTGAGTGACGGAAATCGGTCTCCTGCAGAAATATTATGTCCGACATGGCTTTCCTGGCATTTAGCTGCGTTTGAGGAGTGTTGAGACCCCTCACATTTAGCGAGACAATATTAACCTCAGCCATAATTATACATGTACAATGGGTACAGATGAGGTAGAGATGAGGTACACACGAGTTGTCACCAAAACAATAAACTCAAAACAAATTACATGAGAAAAAGAAACAGTGCATAAATTACAGTATAGATCCCATTTAAATCTTACCAGATTGCATGGGAATGGTTAAAACCAATAATCCGGAAGGGAAATATACCCGGCCCAGAAATCAACAATAAAATAAACGTATACATGAGATAAATGGAATACATCTGAAATATACTTGGAGGAACCGCACTTTCTGGTAGGTGCAAAATAATTGGTGGTACCAATATAGTATAACACAACGAAGGATACATATCGTTACAGACAAAGACCTCCAATGACTAATAATAAAACTTCCATATCTGGAAAGCAAAAGCACATCGTAAGTTGGTTTATGTCTTGGAACGCTGCCCAGAGAGAGCCAGGCCCACATCCAAAGAGTTCAGGTGAGAGCTCGCCTTGGAGATTTGGACTTGACATGGGTAGACCAGTCATCTGGGGGCAGTAGATCCGGAAATGGAGTATGAAGGTGAACCGGTAACCACGATGGTATATCTATTGGAGTCAGAACACAGCCCAAGATTTGTGCAAATCTTCAGGTTGTCTAACCACTCAAGGTATTCCATTATGCACAACATAAAGTCCAAAGGGATACAACCATCTGTAAGGAATTTTTCGGTCTCTTAGAGGGTCTGTGAGAGGCTTCAGAACTCTCCTTTTGGCCAATGTACTGGCCGCCACATCTTGGAAGAACAGAACTTTGCATAATATTTCATAATTTTCATAATAAATATCCTGTGATTCTCTGGCTTTTTGCAAGAGCGCCGCTATGTCAAAGCAGCTTAGCAAACCTCATACCACATCTCTCGGCGGCTCTGCAGGAGCGGGTTATGGTCTCCGCGCTCTATGTATGCGTTCAATGACAACTTGAGAGGCACGTTCAGGTCCTAGAAAATCGGAGAATATCGATAGAGCTGCTGATCGTAGTGCATCTGGTGCAACCGTTTCCGGTATAACTCTGATCCGAATGTTCTTTCTCCTATTACGGATTGGATTGCATTGTTTAAGTGATCCTGTTGAGTGAGAACATTGTTTTGTGTAGCTGCGCTGTGAGATAGTAATACAATTTGGACGTTCTCAAGAGCCAATGTGTTTGAGTTCAGCTTTGATATCGGAAAGTTCTTTCAGGACTGGCGATAAAGCTTGTGATAAACATTTCTTGAGAAAGGCTTTAGAAATATGGCATGCATCAGTTTCGTCAATTGAAGCGACCTGTGCAGTGCTGCCCTCTCTATCCGAGTCACCATCTTGTGACATTTCAGTATCTTCATCATGAATATGGCTGTGATACACCCGCTGCTACAGACCATCGGTGACTTCCGTGACCGCAGATGAAGGGGAGAAGCTCGCCAAGGAGTCGCAGGTCAAGCTTCAAACCCCAGCGGTAATTACAACAACGCGGCCCTTGCTGCCGACGATCCGCTCCGCCAAAAATTTAGGCCACAGTCTGACACGAGGCGTAGGCCTCACTTGCCAATCGCCAGAGAAGTGCAGGAAATAGCGTCGGGCCGGCACCATCGCAATGCCAAGGCAGCAGGTCATAAGATTAGGCGAGATGGTGCGTTTCCCTCTATGGGAAGCAGCCAGATGGAGAATGATTAGGTGGGTGTAACGTCCGTGGTCGCGGAACACGAACTCCTTCCATCCGGTCGATGCCCTTCTCTCCAGAGATGTCTGCACATGCGGCCGTCCTGTAACACAGTGACCACCATGGTGCGCTCCCGAGCTCAGTCCAGCCTTAAGGAGCCAGAGCACAAACAGGTGTGAGATTGAGCTGATTGCTCCCAGAGCAACCTGGACTATAAGAAGGGCTCTGCCCTTTCCTGTATTGCCTGAGCTTTGTTGTCGCTACCCTAGTCTGTCTATGCAAATTTTTCCTAAGTGTTTTCTAGTTCCCAGTGTCTCCCGTTCCTCCTACCTGTATCCAGTGCTATCCTGGTCAAGTCCGTATTGAGTTGGAGTTATGCTGCACTGAGTACCACGCCACTCCTAATTCACCACTCCTGGTGTCTGCCTGCTGCCCAAGTCCCAGACGAGCCTGTCTTGCTACTGTCTGAGCTACCTCAGGTACACCTATACGAGCTGTAGACTGTGGCCTGTGTCCTGTTGGCCAGCTGCCATACCGTCAAGGCGGTATGGTCCAGTGGGTCCACGTACCCAACGTGACAGTGGGTATACACAGAGCTCTTCAGAGAGGTGTCCGGTCACTGCAGCGTACCCCCCCCCCTCTCCCGTGTTTTGGACCCACTCTTGGTTTTGGCTTACAAATACTGATGCAAAATACTGACCAAAATACCTCCGTGTAAAAGAGGATTTAGTGGATACATGAGTAGAAAGACATTTTTACAACTGAATCCTTTTGTTCTTAAAGACCTCAGACAAGTGTTTAAAGCTTACATTTTTCCTTTTTTCTTAATGTGTAAACACAGAAAAGACAAAGGCAGCATTAAAAGTGCGTCTAAATTCATTGTCTGGTTTGCAAAACTATTAGGGAATTCTTAGTTAATAGGGGGGGGGAATCTCCTCTTCAGGTCCCTCATCTATTAGTCAGAGCTATAAAGAGCGCCTCTCGCACTGGAGGACCTGTCCTGTATTACACAGACATCACATTGATTTTCATATGTCCTGTGCGCTATAAATAACATTTTAATTCTATTTTACGGGTCATTATGATTACGCCAATACCAAATATACGGTTTATGCTATTATTTGTTTTAGTACTTTCTTACATCATGCTTTTATTGTGAAAAACTATGAGTTGCTGCATTCCAAATGCTATGACTTTTTTTTGGCAACGTAGCAATCACACTCGCGACGCAAACTGGCAGACAGCAGGAGCCCCCTCCCTCTGTCAAACTACTTAGGGGTTAAACGGCTGGGATGGGATCCTTCTCGGATCCTGGCCATTACAGTGGTGTAGTGATATCAGCTGTTGCAGCTTCTATGCTCTCATGATCTCCAGGATATACTATGACATGCTACTGCGTTGAGAAGACCTCAATTAGTACGCAGTGGTACGTCAATTTGCAGGAAGGAAATAATAATATCGGTGTACAATGCTTGTATATAAACCACGCTTAAAGTGTAATATTTTTCTCTTTCAGGTGATACACTTAGGCTTCACACACATGAATGCAATTCTTTTCTATGGGCCCATGCACATGACCGTGGTTTCCACGGTCCGTGCATTGCCCCGGAGCCTGGACCGCAAAAAGATAGGACACCTCTTATTGCGGCCGCATATTGCGGTTCAGGCTCATTGAAATTAATGTACACTGCCCGGGATTTGCGGGCGGGCCGCGGGTGACACTCCACGGCCGTCCGAGCCGCAAATCACTGGCCGTGCACACCACTACGGTCGTGAGCATGAGTACTAAGCTAGAGAGAAGGATGGTATAGTATGCCGTTATTCTTGGCTGTATAGAACAATTGACATCTGTACAGTTCAGTTTATACACTTATTATTTATACCTCAAAAGGGAATGACACTTGTATTTATAATTTTAGCAATTATAGAGACATGTCAGGACATGACTTCTGTAAACTTTGCGCGTTGAGACTCCCACTCCCCCAGGTCTTTAGCTGGCCATATATTAGTGATTTGAGGGCCATTTTTCAAATGAATTGACGTCGATGGTTGATCTGTGCAGGTTGTCGTTCTGGACGACAACTATACAAGTTAAAACGACAAATTGCTGAACAATATCTGCCTTGATCTGTGGCCTGGTCTGGGCTTCTATTGATGGGATGCCGATATGTCGTTTGGCCTAAACGTTACAAGACTGTACCTAAAAACACCCGAAAAAAATAAAAAACATAACAGATCAAGTTTTTTACAGTAATTAGTCTTCGGTCAGAACCTGTAACGCTCATTCGTATCACGAAAAGGTGCCAACAGTCGGTCAGAACTGGTCTAAATCGTTCTTTTCAGCAGACCAAAATCTCTAGTGTAAGGTCAGCTAAGGCGTAGTCTACGCTATTGATTCCGTCAAAACAACGGAACCCTTGCACAACTGATACAAACAGAAACCATTGGCACCGGATCCGTCACCATTGAAATCAATGGTGATGGAAACGAAAACCTATGGTTTCTGTTTGTGTCTGTCAGGGCTCCGTTCCGACGGAAAGCTCTGATGGAATGTCGGAATGGAGCACTAGCGCAGTTGTGAACGAAGCCTAAAGAACTTAAAGTGCTCAGTTCAGTGCCAGAGCCCCGTCAGATTTGGTCAGAAGTATACATAACATGGAATCTCTGAGATACAGCTTGTGAAGAAGTATTGTGCTGGAAATTCCCAGTTATCTAAATCACCATTCAATAGCAAAAAGATATGGCACTTTACAGCGCGCTCCTGCTCCCTCATTCTAGGAATCTATAAGAATCAAAACATAACTAAAAAGATAGAATTCTCAATTAATGCACAGTATTGTCATAATATATAATGTATAAAAAAAATGCCTAATTTCCAGTTAGTAAGTTTATACAAACCTGTGCAGGTAGTATATGACACCGGATCTGATTCAGTGATGTGATCGGCAGCTCTTGTATATACCATGAATGTATATGTTTCTCCCGGTGTCAGATTCATTATTGTAGCCGATTCACTTGCCACTATTGTATTATTGATCGTTGTGGCTGATGAGGTGACATTGGTCTGGACTCTGTAGCTGTAAGACGTCTTATACTCATCAGGTTTACTCCACGTCACAGACACAGAATTTGTAGTGGAATTACTGACCTGAAGAGACTTTACGGACATTGGTTCTGATATAAAAAGAAAAAAAAAACATTAATTGTTAATAGAGAGATCGCAACACACAGTCATTTATAATAGGTAACGTCTACTCAAAATGTATAACTCCCTTATAAACTGAATGTACAGAATCCTGGTTTACAAGAGGAGCCGTTCTAACTACTATGAGATCTACCATGCTCCCACCCAGAATATAATGGAGAACTCTGAACCTTAGAAAAATATTAATTGAGCAGTAATATGTTCTTGTTCTAGATTAGTTCCAAAATTGTTATCATTACAATCTAATTCTAGGCAAAAAAAACTAAATTAAGCATTTGGGCAGACTGCCCCCAAAAGGTCACTTGGGCCTCATGCACACGAACCTGTTTTTGCTGCCGCAATTCACCCACAAATCTGCAGGTGAATTGCCGTCCCATTCATTACTATGGGCCCACACACACGACCGTGGTTTCCACTGTCTGTGCATTGGCCGAAAGCCTGCACCGCAAAAAGATAGGACACGTCTTATTACGGCCGCATTTTGCGGTCCAGGCTCATTGAAATGAATGTATACTGCAATGTGCAGGGCCTGTGATTGACACTCCGTGGCCGTCCGAGCCGCAAATCACGGGCCTTTCCCTGTTAGGCTGCAGCTTTAGCCTGTGTAGGCCGCTCTCATGAGCCAAGCTAAATACGCATGTTAATGGTAAAGTTGGAGGCGTTTGGCACATAGATGCGTGACTTGATAAGAGAGAGCTCGGACATACTAAGGCTATGTTCATGTACATATTTGGTGTGTACTTTCAGGGTACAGAACGGGAAATGTTTTCCGGTTAAACTAATTGTGTCCACAGACTCCTATGGGCAGAACAGGTGCCAAAAGATGGTCCTTTTGTTACTCGACAGGTACGAATAAGACAGTAAATATATCATTACAGTATAGGAAAGTAGATAAAAGTATTCAGCACACAAATTGAAGGTGGAAAAAATTATTGTTTTTGTTTTTTACTTTTGATGCCAGTGGCTAGGTGCGGTGCGACGTTTCGGTCACATTGATCTCCTTCATCAGGCACTGAGCCGTGCTGGGGACTGTTGCAAGCTGTGAATGGTGCATGCATATAAAAGTTGTGGCGCCACAACAAGTGGCAAGATGCCATTTATATGCAAGAACCATTCACAGCTTACAACAGTCCCCAGCACGGCTCAGTGCCTGATGAAGATCATCAATGTGACCGAAACGTCGCACCGCACATAGCCACTGGCATCAAAAGTAAAAAACAAAAACAATAATTTTTTCCACCTTCAATTTGTGTGCCGAATACTTTTATCTACCTGATACTAGGTTGGGCCCCTATTCGTGCACCTACCTGATCTAGTGCTATATGAACCGCTACGCAGTATAGGAAAGTAGCTATCACATCCAATGTTTTGAATTTTTTTTTTCACCAAAATGCAAAAATATAACAAAGTAATATTTTGTGCATGGAAACTAGATCTCGTAACACATTTGGTGAAAAAAAAGAAAGGCAAAACAGTGTCTGAAATTTGTGAATGTCCTTCAATTAAATATGAGGATGACCGGTTTGCAGAATTCCACTATACTGCAGGTGATACGTTTAAGAAAAAGATATTTCTCATACATTGTCACTTTCATACAGGACATATAAACCTACTTGTATAGACAGAGGTGCTCACAGGAGAACTCGGATACCCCCAAACTCCGCCTGTGACCACAGTAATGGTGTAATTAGTCCCAGATATCAGGCTCTGAAGGACGACATTTGTTGTGTTACTTGTCACAGTCCAAGTGTCTGAAGAATTCCTATAAGTTATATTATATGACTTATTCACATCGCTCATATTTACTGGCTCCACCCAAGACAACGTCAAGATGTTTGTACCAATTGCGTTTATGGTTAAGCTTCTTGGTTGGGTTGGATCTGTGCAGAAAGATAGAAATACAAGATAAAAGTCGGACACATACAGCATAGGATTTAATAGGGTAAAAGTTTCACAGATGTAAACGTTTGATTTGGACAACCCCAGTTCATATGAATTATTAGGACTTATGAACATCATAGTGGGGCTCCTCTGCTCGAGTCACCCCTCTATCAGCTTGCGCAGAGAGTCACTGTAAAGAGCAGCTCCTGCTCTGAAGGACAACACGACAATGTATTACGCGAACACAAATACATTCTGCATCTGCAGGAGATGTGTAACCAACCTCAATAATAGCGGACTGACGAGGATTTCAGCTACCAGACCTGCGGCGATCAGCGGATCTTCGTTTGCACAACCCCATTAATGCCTCATGCACACAGCAAGGACTGTACAGCGGCACAGATTCCCTACATGTCTGTATTACGGATCCATAGGCACTCTGTGTCTAAATGTTGCCTCTGTGAGACACAGTCATGTACCCTAAAAGCAAAACCCCTAGAAGCAACACCTCTATAAAATGGCATAGAATGTGTTTTTTTTCAAAAAGCCAAACGGAATGCATGGGAAAAAAAATACCTCTGTATAAAATGATAGACACACCGAGGTACAGTATTGGCCCATCCGGAGTGTCAAATGAGAAGATTCTGCTCCTGATCATATAATAAATAATATGGTGACATGACAGTAATGATACTCACATGTGGCCTCTGTCACTGGAGAAGACGTCCGGCTGCAGCTCCCACTGACTGTCTGTACAGTGACATTATATTCTCTGCCTGGTAGTAATCCTGTGAAATTCACTTGTGTAGCATTAATATATATGATGTTATTTATGGCTCCTGTTAGACTGACGATACGGACGGTATAATTATCCACTTTTCCTGCTGGCCCCGTCCATGTGGCTCCAACAACATCAACCAACTTGTAATTGTTCAGGGAGATGGAGGAAACTTGTCCAGGAACTGAGAATAAAATCATAAGGCAGGTTAGTTATGCAACAGTTAACTCTGCAAAATAATATGTATTTGGCAATAGAACAGTTACAGGTTTGCTATGTGATCATTATGAATATAATAGTAGATAGTAATTATAAATAGTAGTAAATAGGACATTAGGTATAAACAGGATTATCGATTCACATCTGAGGGTCAGTTCACACGGTGGATTTTGCGTGGCAGGTCCCGCCAAAAAAAAATAAGCCACGGAATTGTTCATAGACCGTACTGGCCCATAATATCAGAAGACAGGTTACTTATGAAACAGTTAACTCTGTTATAATATTAGCTAAATAATATGTATGTGGCAATAGAACAGTTACACATTTGCTAAGTGATCATTATGAATATTATAGTAGAAAGTTGTTATAAACAGAAGTAAATAGCAAATTAAGCACAAATAGGATTGTTTTTTCACATCGGACAATGTTTTTTGTTTTGTCTTTATAAGTATTTATACTTATTTACGCTACATTCACACGACAGTGAAAAAAAACAGCCATTAAACCCTGATCAACTATCAGTTTTTCATGGCCATTTTGCATCAGTGTCTCCAAATTTTCATCCATTTCCAGTCCGTCTGTCCGTTCTTCACGGCTGTTAAAAAACCTGATAGATTTAATTTGTTGGTTTTATTGTCCAAAACCCCTGAAAACACCACAGTGCCCATGTAGATAGTGCCACAGTGCCCACATATAAAGTGCCATAGAGCCCACATATAAAGTGCCATAGAGCCCGCATATAAAGTGCCAGTGCCCTCATAGTGCTACAGTGCCCATGTAGACAGCACCACAGTATCCCCTGTAGATAGTCACACCCCCATATAGTGCCACCGTGCCCATGTAGATAGCGCCACACCCACTGTAGATAGCAACGACCTGCCCTTGTAGATACCACACCCGTTGAAAATAGCACCCTCCCACCCATAAATGACACCACCCCCATGTCGATAGCGCCACTGTAGCTCCATGTAGGAGCGAAATCCCTCTAGCCGCAGATTCCACACCTAGAGGGAATCCCTGGTGACACTATCCATAGTCTAGGGGCTTCTCCAGTAGAGGAATCCCCTGGCCAGACCGTCGACTGGGGATTCCACTCTTGCAGGGGATTCCAGAGGTAGCCCCTGACGTCACTGTCCATATATGGGTAGTGACGCCAAGGGCTTTCCCAAGACAGGGGATTCTGCTCATAGACGGAGCCCCCGACGTCTCTGTCCATATATGGACAGTGATTTCAAAAGAGCGGAATCCCCTGCCATAGCGGGCCGGGGATTTCGCTCCAGGAGCAACCCCTTGATGTCACTGTCCATATATGGATAGTGACGCTGGGTTGCTTCTCCAGGAGCGGAATCCCCTGCTAGAGCGGGGTCCTCAGTGGCGCTATCTCCGGGGGATAGGGAGGTTCCTAGCTACAATATTGGAGTCCCCGGCCAGAGATCTTTCGATGTTCTGGCTGGGGATTCCATAGTAGCGCTGTGTGCAGGGAATCCTCAGCCACCATCTGTTTTTACCAGCCGTTACAAGGATTGATTCCTGAAAAACGGACGGTAAAAACTGACCATTAACTTCTATGGGAGCCGTCTGGCCGTGAAAACGGCCAAAAATAGGACATGTCACACATTATATATATATATATATATATATATATATATATATATATATATATATAAACACATAGAACAACTTAATTGTTCTGAAAACGGCCATGTGACGGCCGTTACATGGCTGTTTTTCACTGTCGTGTGAATGTAGCCTTAGGTAGCAAATATATCAGGCCTCGTTCACATCTCCATTGGAGGCTCAGTTAGGGGCCTCCATCACAGATGTGCGCTATTTTTCACCTGTAGAAGGATGGATACCATGATGGAAATGAGGCAGAACTCATTAAAGTCAATGGGTTCTTTCAGGAGCAGATTTTGTCCGTCATGCAACGGATTCGGTGCTACCAGTATATTCATTGCTCTGCCCGTATGACAGAGTAGAGAAACAGATATAACGAATGCAGACGTAAACAAGGTCTCAGAAGTACAGCAGTGCAAGTGTAACAATCAACTTTAATTGAAATCTAATTTTAGATAAAATACTGCACTAGTCTGGTCTGTATTATTTTGTCAGGATATTCTCTATGTAAATATTTAGGCCCCTTATGGAAGGCCTCATGCACACGACCGTAGTGGTGTGCACGGTCGTTATTTGCGGCTCGGACGACTGCAGAGTGTAACACGCGGGCCACCAGCAAATCGCAGGCCGTGCACATGGCCGTGTGCATTCATTTCTATGAGCCTGGACCGCAAAATACGGCCGTAATAAGACCTGTCCGTTCTTTTTGCGGTCCAGTCTCCCGGGTAATGCACAGACCGTGGAAAACACAGTCGTGTGCATGGTACCCATAAAAATGAATGGGACCGCAATTCACCCGCAGATTTGCGGGTGAATTGCGGCCATAAAAACACGTTCGTGTGCATGGGGCCTAAGTGATGGATTTAAAAGGGAAGTTAAAACAAAGATGAATACAACTAGCCTTTTACATGCACATATGTATAAAGATAGAAAGGGATACACTGGCGCTGCTTTAGGGTAAAGCCACTTCCACACGGTAATATTCTGCTCAGTATTTTGCATTAGTATTTGTAAGCCAAAACCAGGAGTGGAACCTTTGCAGTAAAAGAATAATGGAAAGATCTGTACCTCCTCTGTGTTTTAGACCCACTCTTAGGCCTCATGCACACGACCGTAGTGTTTTTCTGGTCCGCAAATTCCAGGACCGTGTTCCGTGAAATGTCATCCGCAGTTCATCCGTATGTAATCCGCAGTTCATCCGTATGTAATCCGCAAAATGCGGATGCAAAAAAAAAAAGCCTAGGTAAAACAGGATGACGACAGAACTCATTCCCGGTCGTCGCCTAGCAACATTTCCGCAAATCCGCAAAGTGCGGATGACACACGGAGGTGTATCCGCAATTTCCACGGGCCCATTGACTTCTATTGGCATGTCCGCATCGAATTTGCGGCCCGTAATAAGACATGTCCTGAGTTTCTGCGGCACGGATTTGCGGACATGCGGAGACCCGTGAAAACACGGATAGTGTGTATGGGCCCATAGAAATGAATGGGTCCGCAATTCTCCCGTGGATTTGCGGGGGAATTGCGGACGCAAAAACACGGTCGTGTGCATGGGGCCTTAGGTTTTGGCTTACAAATACGGATGCAAAATACACAAGTGTGAATGTGGCCTACATAAAAATTTAGCAAAAGGAAGTCTTCACAACTCACCCCTTTTGTTCTTAACTTCAGACAATTATTTAAAACTAATTTTACTTTTTTTTTTCTTAATGTGTAAACACAGGAAAGACAAAGGAAGCAGTAAAAGTGCAGCTAAACTTTCAACAAACTTCTGACATGCCAGAAGTTTGAATTGGTGGGGGTCCGAGCACTGAGACCCCCACCAATCGCTAGAATGAAGCAGCTGAAGGTCTCGTGTGAGCGTTCAGCCGCTTCGTGACTGTTCGGCCTTTTCCGGAAATAAATGTATCGGTGTACGGACTCAATACAAAGTCTATGACCTGTACACCGATACATCGGCTTTCCGGAAAAAGCCGAACAGAAACGAAGCAGCCGAGCGCTAACACGAGCACTTCAGCTGCTTCGTTTTAGCGATTGGTGGGGGTCTCCGTGCTCGGACCCCCACCAATCCAAACTTCTGGCTGTAAAGTTTGCGCGTTGGGACTCCCATCAACCCCTAGGTCTTTAGCTGGCCATATAGTAGTGATTTCTGAAGGCCATTTTTCAAATGAATAGTTGACGTCCCTGGTTGATCTGTGCAGGTTGTTGTTCTAGACGACAACTATACAAGTTAAAACAACAAATTGCCAAGCAATATCTGCCTTGATCTATGATCTGGTCTGGGCTTCTATTGATGGGACGTAGATTTGTCGTTTGGCATAAGCGACTTTATAAAAAAACTGCACCTGATAATGACACAAAAAAAATACAACACGGCAGATCAACTTTTCCACAGTTATAGAATTCTCATTTAACGCACAGTATTGTTATAATGTATAAATATATAATGAATAAACAAATTCTACTTTCCATACAGTTTATACAAACCTGTGCAGGTAGTATTCAACACCGGATCTGATTCAGTGATGTTATCGGCAGCTCTTGTATATACCATGAATGTATAAGTTTCTCCTGATATCAGATTCATTATTGTAGCGGATTCACTTGCCACTATTGTATTATTGATCATTGTGGCTGATGAGGTGACGTTGGTCTGGACTCTGTAGCTGTAAGACGTCTTATACTCATCAGGTTTACTCCACGTCACAGACACAGAATTTGTGGTGGAATTACTGACCTGAACAGACTTTACGGACATTGGTTCTGATATAAAAGAAAAAATAAAAACATTAATTGTTAAAAGAGAGATCGCAACACACAGGATTTTATAATAGGGAACGTCTACTCAAAATGTATAACTCCTTTATAAACTGAATGTACAGAATCCTGGTTTACAAGAGGAGCCGTTCTAACTACTATGAGATCTACCATGCTCCCACCCAGAATACAATGGAGAACTCTGAACCTTAGAAAAATATTAATTGAGCAGTAATATGTTCTGGTTTAACATAAATCCCTAAATTGTTGTTATTATTAAAGTCTAATTCGAGGCCAAAAAATAAATTTTAAAAAAAATCAGCATTTGATCAGACTGGCCCCTAAAATGTCACTTATCTGAACAGCAACCCTCTGGAGATCACTCTCTGTTCTCTGTTTGGCCGCAGCTTTAGCCTGTGCAGGTCGTAACATTATAGTTAGGCAGCGCGGTCATGAGCCAAGCTAAATGTGCATGTTATTGGTGACGTTGGAGGTGTTTGGCACATCGATGTGTGACTTGTTAGGAGAGAGAGCTCTGACATACTAAGGCTATGTTCATGACATTTTTGGTGTGTTTTCTGCCTCATATGCTGAACATGTCAACAGACCCCTATGAGTCCAACAGGTGCTAAAGGATTGTCATTTTCGCATTTGCAAATATAATATAAATAGTATTACGGTATAGAAAAATAGCCATTTAAACCATTGTTTTTTTATTTTTGCTTTCTTAACCAAAATGTTAAAATAAAACAAAATAATATTTTGTGCACTGAACTGAGATCTCATCACTATTGGTGAAAAATTTGAAAGCAAAACAGTATTGAAATTTGTGAATGTCCTTCAATTAAATATGAGGATTACCGGTTTGCAGAATTTCACTATACTGCAGGTGAAAGAAAAACAAACAAAAAAAACAGCCAATCAAAAAAGGCTAGATGACCTATAAATCCTGAATAAATTCTGATAAATTTAAGAAAAGATATTTCTCATACATTGTCACTTTCATACAGGACATATAAACCTACTTGTATAGACAGAGGTGCTCACAGGAGAACTCGGATACCCCCGAACTCCGCCTGTGACCACAGTAATGGTGTAATTAGTCCCAGATGTCAGGCTCTGAAGGACGACATTTGTTGTGTTACTTGTCACAGTCCAAGTGTCTGAAGAATTCCTATACGTTATATTATATGACTTATTCACATCGCTCATATTTACTGGCTCCACCCAAGACAATGTCAAGATGTTTGTACCAATTGTGTTTATGGTTAAGCTTCTTGGTGGGGTTGGATCTGTGCAGCAGAAAGATAGAAAAACAAGATAAGATTTGGACATATACACAATGAGATTAATGGGGTAAAATTGTCACAGATCTAAACGATACCTCATTAGGACAGGGGTTGTTGATATGATCCATTAGGACTTCTGAAGATCATAGTGAAGGCTCCCCTGATCGGGTCACCCCTCTATTAGCCTGCGCTGAGAGTCACTGTAAGGAACGGCCACCCTCAATAATAGCGGACTGACGAGGATTTCAGCTACCAGACCTGCTGCGATCAGCGGATCTTCGTTTACACAACCCCATTAATACCTCATGCACACAGCAAGGACTGTACAGCGGCACACGGATTCCCTACATGTCCGTATTACGAACCCATAGGCACTGTGTGTGCTGTTGGATGTTGCCTCTGTACCCTTAAAGCAATGCCCCTTGATGCATCACCTCTGTAATATGGCATAAGATGGACTATGACAGAGGTTATTTTTTTTTTACAATGTCAAACGGAAGGCATGAGAAAAAAATACCTCCGTATAAAATCATAGACACACAGAGGTACAGTATGGGCCCATCTTGAGAGTCCATAGATGAGAAAATGTTGCTATAGATCAAAATCATAATATAGTGACATGACAGTAATGATACTCACACGTGGCCTCGGTCACTGGAGAAGACGTCCGGTTGCAGCTCCCACTGACTGTCTGTACAGTGACATTATATTCTCTGCCTGGTAGTAATCCTGTGAAATTCACTTGTGTAGAACTAGATTGTATTATGTTATTTATGGCTCCTGTTAGACTGACGATACGGACGGTATAATTATCCACTTTTCCTGCTGGCCCCGTCCATGTGGCTCCAACAACATCAACCGACTTGTAATTGTTCAGGGAGATGGAGGAAACTTGTCCGGGAACTGAGAATAAAATCATAAGACAAGTTAGTTATGCAACAGTTAACTCTGCAAAATAATATGTGGCAATAGAACAGTTAAAAGAGCTACATGTTTGCTAAGCGATCATTACGAATACTATAGTAGAAAGTAACTATAAACAGGAGTAAATAATAAAGCACAAATAGAATTATTGCTTTACATCTGACAGTGTTTTTTCTTAGTTTTGTTATTATATTTAATTATGTGGTAAATAAATGAGAAAAGTTCAGTTTACTGATAAAAGTGGATGTTTGTACTTACCATAAAACAGGAGGCTGACACTAGGTAGAAAAGACGATAGAAAAAGAATAACGTCCACCCAGGGGTAAAAACATTCAAATGATTTTTAATCCAGTATAATATTAAAAAAATTCTAGATTAGAAGACATTTAAATATTTTTACACCCGGTTGGATGCTTTAACCCTTTCCCTATATGGCATAAGAAGGATTCCTGGACGTTGAAACTTTGCATCTCGATCCATTTCTAGGTCATACAGATAGGTAGTGTGCTGCAGACACAACCCCTTCTACTAGGTAGAAAAGAGTATTGGCTCTGCCAAGGCAGGCAATGCCCCCGCCACAGAAACTGGCTAAAGAGTGGGCGAAGAGAACACAAAACCAGGTTAATATCCCAGGGTTCAGTGGGATGTTGGAAGGGAAGAACAACATGAGCCAGCCCTTGCAAAAAAGTATTTACGAGAGAATGAAAAGACAGGGTTTGTTGGAAAAGTATAGAGAGAGCAGAGACATGACCCTTAGGGCATGTTCACACGCGTAACAAAAAACGGCTGAAAATACGGAGCGGTTTTCAAAGGAAAACAACTCCTGATTTTCAGCCATTTTTTAAGCAACTTGCGTTTTTTTGCGATGTTTTTACGGCCAGTTTTAGAGCTGTTTTTCTATTGAGTCAACGAAAAACGGCACCAAAAACGGCTCAAGAAGTGACATGAACTTCTTTTTATGAGGCTTTTTTTACGCAGCCGTTTTTAAAAACGGCTGTGTAAATCGCACCTTGGGAACGGAACGCTGTTTTTCCCATTGAAATCCATGGGCAGATGTTTGGAGACGTTCAGCCCCCGCATTTTTTGACGTTTTCGGGGCATTTACAGCCCGAAAAACGGCTGAAAATAGCCCGTGTGAACAGACCCATAGGGTAAACTAAGTCAAGTCCTTGATCGAGACCCGATTGCAAGGAGGACAGGATCTTCCGTAGAACAAATCAAAGGATGGAAACTGCGCTGTTGACACCAACGGAAGTAAGGGTATGTTCACACGCAGTGGTTTGACACGTAATTCGGGCGTTATAATTAAGCCTGAAAAAACGGCCCTAATACGCCTACAAGCATCTGCCCATTGCTTTCAATGGGAATTACGATGTTCTGTTCCCACCGGCCTTTATTTTACGCTTCACTGTCAAAAAACGAAGCGTAATAAGACGATTTCTCTGAAATCAGCTCCGTATTTTTCAGACGTTTTTTGTTAAGCGTGTGAACATACCCTAAGCCTTCCACGTATGGTGGTTTACCTGTACCGATTGAGGATCCTGGCCTGTGATATTGTCTAGATAATAATAATAATAATAATCTTTATTTATATAGCGCCAACATATTACGCAGCACTTTACAATTTAGAGGGGACATGAAACAAACAATATCAGACATTACATAGTGACAAGGTTCATTTACAATTCAAACCTGGGGAGTGAGGACCCTGCTCGCAAGAGCTTACAATCTATGAGGAAGTAAAGGAGACACAAAGTGTAATAGTGTTTGTTCTGTACAATGGTCCGGCCATTTTTATACACATGCGGTGGTAACATAAAGCTGCATGAGCCGGTCACCAGCCGGTATCCGTGTATGACGGACATGAAGAGAAGGAGTGTGAGGGAATCTTATTCTGATGACTAATCTATAAGGGGGCCATGGAAAGGTGTCAGATTAGGGAATGTTATAGGCCTGTCTAAATAGATGTGTTTTCAGGGCACGTTTAAAACTGTGGATATTGGGAATTAAATCGGATTGTCTGGGGTAGCACATTCCAGTGGACGGGTGCAGCACGAGAGAAATCCTGGAGACGGGAGTGGGAGGTTCGGATTATGGAGGATTTTAATCTAAGGTCGTTGGCAGAACGTAGAGCCCGAGTAGGGTGGTAGACAGAGATGAGGGAGGAGATGTAAGGAGGAGCAGCACTGGGGAGAGCTTTGTGGGTGAGAGTAATAAGTTTGAATTTTATTCGGAAGGGGATGGGCAACCAGTGCAGTGACTGGCACAGATTAGAGGCGTTGGTGTAGCGGTTGGTCATAAAGATGAGCCTGGCTGCTGCATTGAGGATAGATTGGAGAGGGGAGAGTTTAGTGAGGAGAAGACCGACTAGTAATGAGTTACAGTAGTCAAGACGAGAGTGAATCAGAGCAACAATGAGAGTTTTGGCGGTTTCCTCCGTAAGAAAAGAGCGGATTCTGGAGATGTTTTTGAGGTGAAAATGACAGGAGCGTGAAAGTGATTGTATGTGAGGAGTAAAGGAAAGATCTGAGTCAAAAATAACCCCGAGACAGCGGGCGTGCAGCTTAGGAGTGATGGTAGTGCCACACACAGAGATGGAGACATCAGGTTTAGGGAGGTTAGTAGATGGTGGGAACACAAGGAGCTCAGTTTTAGAAAGATTCAGTTTCAGATAGAGAGAGGACATGATGTTAGAGACAGCGGACAGACAATCACTGGTGTTCTGTATTAGAGCAGGGGTGATGTCACGGGAAGAGGTATACAATTGGGTGTCATCAGCGTAGAGATGGTACTGGAAGCCAAATCTGCTGATGGTTTGTCCAATAGGAGCTGTGTAGAGAGAAAAGAGCAGCGGACCTAGGACTGATCCCTGAGGAACCCCGATATCAAGGGGAAGAGGATAAGAAGTGGAACCAGCAAATGACACACTGAACGAGCGGTCAGAGAGATAGGAGGAAAACCAAGAGAGAGCCGCGTCCTGGAGGCCAATAGAGTGGAGCATGTTAAGTAGGAGTTTGTGGTCTACAGTGTCAAAGGCAGCAGAGAGATCCAGAAGAATCAGGAGAGAGGATTTACCGTCCGATTTAGCCGCCAAGAGATCATTGGAGACTTTAGTAAGGGCAGTTTCTGTGGAGTGTAGAGTGCGGAAACCAGATTGTAAGGGGTCAAGAATGGAGTTAGCAGAGAGATAGCGGATAAGGCGAGAGTAGACCAAGCGTTCCAGGAGTTTAGAGATGAAGGGCAGATTAGAGACTGGTCGGTAGTTGGCATCGCTGGATGGGTCAAGAGTTGGTTTTTTCAATAATGGGTTTATAATGGCATGTTTAAAAGCGGAGGGAAAGATACCAGTGGAAAGAGAGAGGTTAAATATTTTAGTCAGGTGACTAGTGACAGCTGGGGAGAGGGACTGGAGGAGATGTGAGGGGACAGGATCACTAGGGCAGGTAGTAGGACGAGAAGAAGAGAGGAGCCTCGAGACTTCTTCAGTTATTGGGTCAAATGCTGAGAGTGAAGAAGAGGGAGTGCGGGGGGGAAGGGGATCGATGTTACTAGGGGACTGGGAGATAATATCATGCCGGATGTTGTCAATTTTAACTTTAAAATAATTGGCCAGGTCTTCAGCACTGAGGTCTGTGATTGGCGTCTGCACTTTAGGACTAAAGAGGGAGTGAAAAGTATCAAAGAGGCGTTTTGGATTATTAGATAGTGTGGAGATGAGAGAAGTGAAGTAGACTTGTTTGGCGCGGTGAAGGGCAGAGTTGTAAGTTTTGAGCATAAATTTGTAATGGAGGAAATCTGCATCCAAATGCGATTTTCTCCACAGTCGTTCGGCACATCTCAAGCACCGGTGAAGAAAGCGGGATTGAGGCGTGTGCCAGGGCTGTCGTCGCCTTTGTCGGGTGGTTCGGAGTGTAGGGGGGGCTGCTTCGTCCAATGCATTTTTGAGAGTGTTATTGTAAAGTTTGGCAGCCAGATTGGGACAGGAGAGGGAAGAGATAGGGGACAATGAGGACTGTAGACTGTCTATGAGTTTCTCAGTGTTAATGGCATGTAGATTTCTGTATGTCTGATACGTAGGGATGACCTGAGGAGGCAGAGAATATTTGATAGTAAAGCAGAGAAGATTGTGGTCAGAAAGCGGGAGAGGAGAGTTAATAAAGTCAGAAACTGAGCAGAGCCGGAAGAAGACCAGGTCAAGTGAATGCCCGTCTTCATGTGTAGGAGAGTTAGTAAGTTGTGACAGACCGAGGGACGAGGTTAAAGATAGAAACTGGGAGGCAGATGAGGAGATTGGGTTATC
Source organism: Rhinoderma darwinii (assembly GCF_050947455.1). Lineage (NCBI taxonomy): Eukaryota > Metazoa > Chordata > Amphibia > Anura > Rhinodermatidae > Rhinoderma > Rhinoderma darwinii. The sequence continues at coordinate 70,228,345 of NC_134695.1, forward strand.
AATGGGGATGTTGAAGTCACCCATGATGAGAGTGGGTGTTTCAGAGGATAGAAATTGTGGAAGCCAGGCAGCAAAATGATCCAGGAATTGGCGGGGTGAGCCCGGGGGGCGGTAGACAACTGCCACTCGGAGGGGAAAAGGGTGAAAGAGTCTGAGGGTGTGGACTTCAAAAGAGGGAAATGTGAGTGAGGGGACCGGGGGAATGACCTGGAAAGTGCAGTGTGGAGAAAGAAGTATACCTACTCCTCCACCCTGCCTGTTCTCAGGTCTGGGGGCATGAGAGAACTGGAGACCACCATAAGATAGAGCAGCAGGGGAAGCAGTGTCAGACAGGTGTAGCCATGTTTCTGTAAGAGCCAGGAGGTTGAGAGAGTTAGAAAGGAATAAGTCATGAATAAAGGTGAGTTTGTTGCACACGGACCGAGAGTTCCAGAGAGCACAGTTAAAAGAGACAGGAGAAGACATACAAGGAATGGTAAGAAGATTTGCAGGGTTTCTATGTGTGGCAGGTAAGTGGTTGAGCTTGGCAGAAGAAAAGGGAGGCCCAGGGTTGGGAGAGACGTCCCCTGCAGATAGTAGCAGGAGAATGGAGAGAGACAGCAGATGGTTCTGTGATTTATGTGAGTGTTTTTTATGTTGGGCAGTGGGATGAGATGGGTTAAGGTGACTGAGGAAAGTGAATAGTGAATGGGAGCAGTGGCGTAACTACCGCGGTAGCAGCAGTAGCGGCTGCTACGGGGCCCGGGGCTTGAGGGGGCCCGTGCCGCCAGCCGACACGCCCTCCCAAATGCCCGGTGGCGCCGCTAGCAGCCGTTATGGCTGCTACAGGGGTAGCACCGCTACTGTGGGGCCCGCGCCGCCGAGCCTTACACAGGCACTCTCATGCCTGTAGGTGTCGCTAGCACCGGAGGGGGCCCCGGTGCTAGCGGCAGCCAAATAAATGTATTAGCGCTGAATGGCCGGGCATGTTCCGTGCCTGACCATCCAGTGCCTTACAATGACACTGATTGGCTAGCGGCGCGATGACATCATCGCGCCGCTTCCATGCTTGGAAGGTGCTGATTGGCGGGGCAAGTCATTCTGCCCCGCCAATCAGCGTCATTGAAGGACGCTCATTCAGCTCCTGCAGACATGCTCAGAAGAGAGCATGTCTGCATCGCCAGTGAACAGCGTGGGAACCGGAGAATGTGAGTATGTCAACTTAATATATTTTTTTCCTCAGAAAAATGTGAATGGCATTATCTATAGTGGGGGGGTCGTCTTTATGTGGGCTATTATATATAGGGGGGTCTATATGTGGGGCAGTAGGTACAGGGGGGTCTATATGTGGGGCAGTAGCTACAGGGGGGTCTATATGTGGGGGTGTGGGCCACTATCTACAGGGGGGTCTATATGTGGGGCAGTATATGTGAGACACTATACAGGGGTGGGCTATATGTAGAGCACTATCTATAGGGGAGCTATTTTTTAGGGTACTTTCTATAGGGGTGGGCTATGTGTGGGACACTATATACAGGGGTGGGTTACCTGTGGGGCACTAGCAACAGGGTGGCTATATGTAGTGCACAGTCTACAGGGGTGGGCTATATGTGGGACAATATCTACAGAGGTGGGCTATACGTGGAGCACTAACTATAGGGGAAGCTATATGTAGGGCAGCACGGTGGCTCAGTGGTTAGCACTATTGCCTTGCAGCTCTGGAGTCCATATGTGGGCACTATCTACAGGGGCTTCTATGTAGGTCACTATCTACAGGGGGCACTATCTACAGGGGGCACTATCTACAGGGGGCACTATCTACAGGGGGCACTATCTACAGGGGGCACGGTGTGTGTGTGTGTGTGTGTGTGTGTGTGTGTGTGTGTGTGTGTGACAGTTATATTTAGATGTGTTGAGAATTGTAACTTTGTTTACAGGTGCAGAAATGTTTTAAAAGTGAGAAGCTGAAGACATCTAAACGGAAAACTGCAGAAGTGGGTCATGGCCGGGAGAAATCCATCATAGATGTCTGAACCGGAGGGAGAAGAAAAGAACTAGAATCTGAGACGTCACCGATGAGTCACTTAATGTAAATGTTTATTCTGCCTCTAATCAGTATTGTAGTCACTGTATGATCTGCAGCGAGATGATGGTGGTATGTTTTTTTTTGTGAAACCGCATCTCCCAGCATATCCTTATCATTGTTTCGGCCATGCTGGGAGCTGTAGTTTTACGCCGTACAAACCTATGCGCAGTGGCGTAAATACCGCTATAGCAGCCGTAGCGACATCTACGGGGCCTGCAGCATGAGGGGGCCTGTGCCACCCGCCGGCACGGCCCCTCCCATGGCCGCAGGCTCCGCTAGCAGCCGCTATGGCTGCTACAGCGCGACGCCACTGAACGGGTTGTTCCTACAAAAGACATGCATCCCCTATCCACAGGACAGGGGATACATGTGGGATCGCTGGGACGCCCAGCGATGAGGAGCACGGGGGACCGAAAGTCCCCCCTAAGTTCTCCATGACAAACCTCGGACTTCCGGTGTCTGTGTCGGCAGCTCCATGGAAATGACTTGCGCACCGGTCGTGCTTGTGCGCATGCGTGACCAGCGCTCCTTTCATTTTTATTGAACTGCGCAGACGCCGGAAGTCCAAGGTTAGTCATGGAGAACTTCGGGGGACTTTCGGTCCCCCGTTCTCCTTATCGCTGCCAGCGATCACACATGTATCCCCTATCCTGTGGATAGGGGATGCATGTCTTTTGTAGGACAAACTATAGGCCGTTTTTTTTGGGGGGGGGTCTGTATGGCGTAATCTACAGAGGGGGCTGTATGGCGTTATCTACAGGGGGGTTCTGTATGGCGTTATCTACAGGTGGGGCTGTATGGCGTTATCTACAGGGGGGCTGTATGGCGTTATCTACAGAGGGGGCTGTATGGCGTTATCTACAGAGGGGGCTGTATGGCGTTATCTACAGGGGGCTGTGTATTGTGCTATCTATAGGGGGCGCTGTGTGGTGGAATCTATAGGGAGGCACTATCTACAAGGGGGGGGGGGTTGTGTGATACCCAGCAGAGGGGGGGGGGGCCCAGTCAAAAGTTTGCTATGGGGCCCAGTCTTTCCTAGTTACGCCCCTGAATGGGAGCTGTACATGGGCGAGGCCAGGAGAGAAGGACTGATGTGGACTGTTTTTTGGCAAGGCTTAAATGGGCGATAGGATGGTAAACCAAGAGCAGCTATAATGCTGAGAGCGTCAAGCCATTAAACGGATTTGAGGTAAAGTGATTAAAGGCTACCTACACTTTTGAAGTAAATCTATGTCTTATCTTATTTTAAAGAACTTTGAAATTGATTGACGTTCTGTGTGATCCGCAGGATCCAGCAAATAACGATCACCTGGACTTACTATTGCTACGAGGCGACCTCAATTAGTACGTAATAGTTTGCAGGAAGGGGTTAAGAATATTAGTGTACAATACTTAACGCACGTTTAAACTGTAATATTTTTCTTTTTTGGTGAGTATACTATGATGGACAACAGGTTTTTATACTATACCATTTTTTGGCATGTATAGCACAATTGCCATCAGTACAGTTCGGTTTATGGACTTGATATGTATACATGAAAGAGAACGCCACTTGTATTTATCTTTTTAGACACCATAGGGACATGTCAGAACATAAACTCTGCAAAGTTTGTGTGCTCGGACTCTCATCGGTATCCAGGATTCAAAGGCTATGGACAACTTTAATGGATTTTTTTTATATTGCATTACATGTATTACGGGTTAAAAAAACATTTTTGTAATGGTTCTTTATTAAAAATGTTAACACTGTTTTTTTCCGCAGCTTGAATGTTTTCAATACAATTGCAAGTTATTCCATGCCGTTCAGTATCAATCCTGATTGCCAGGCTCACTCTCCTGCCCCTCCTGTCCTGCTCATCTGAGCAGAATTCTGATCAATTCAAAGATGGTACGCTGAATTGATTAAAATTCGTCTTAGATGAGCGTTCAGAAGACCGGAGGGGATGGAGTGTGAGGTGACAGGTAGCACGTCTGACAGAATGAGCTCTGAACGGCATTGAGCAGCTTCCAATGTGTTGGAATATACGCAAGATGCAGAAGAGAAACGATGCTCAATTTTAAATAAATAACCATAGCTGGTCTGTGATGGTCGTCGTTTTAGATTACAACTCCAGAAGTTAAATCAACAAATCGTCAAGCAATATCTGCCTTGATCTGTGGCCTGGTCTGGGCTCCTATTGATAGGATGCAGATCTGTCTTTGGTATGAATGATTATACAAGACTGCACCCGACATGATAAAAAAAAAATGGGCACCGACAGGTGGACTAAAATAGTAAAATTCATCCTTTTCGGCAGACCAAAATCCCTAGTGTATGGTCAGTTGAAATATAATAGGCAACACATACATATGTATTTATATACACACATATATACATACATACACACACACACACACACACACACACACACACATATACATACAGACCAAGGAAGGACAAGACCATATGTATAAATAGCACTTGCACTCCAATATGTGAAAACTATATCCACTTTCTTGTAGATATCAACACATGTAGAAAATAAGACAATTTAAAAACATCAAAACCCCACACTGACCCCCACTTGAGGCCATCCATAATAGGGTGAAACCCCTGATGGACACCACTCTAAAGTGCAAATAACTACCCTTCCAGGGATGAATAAGATATCAATTAAACATCACATGCACAATACATATCATCAATACAAAATATCAGTATAATATAAGTATCAATACATTCCTGTGGTCAAAGCATCCCTCTAACACCCCACATGTATCACCGCCTTCTGCAGCTTCCTAAGGGGTTAATAGTGGTCAGTGTCATGTCCCATCACCTTCTAGATGTGACTGCCGCTCTGTACTCACCTGTGCAGGTAGTATATGACACCGGATCTGATTCAGTGTTATCGGCAGCTCTTGTATATACCATGAATGTATACGTTTCTCCCGGTGTCAGATTCATTATTGTAGCGGATTCACTTGCCACTATTGTATTATTTATCATTGTGGCTGATGAGGTGACGTTGGTCTGGACTCTGTAGCTGTAAGACGTCTTATACTCATCAGGTTTACTCCACGTCACAGACACAGAATATGGAGTCACATCACTGACCAGCAGAGATTTCACCGACATTGGCTCTGAAACAAGGAAAAGCTTAAAGTTGGAACAGCATGACACTTGTTAAAAAGCCTTGGTAATGATAAACAGCATGTACCCCAATAAATAAGAGTTAGCCTGTGGTAGTTATCCACGTATTGCAGATGGCTGATTGCTAAATGTGCCCATCTATGTATTCTTACTATGCATCGCTCAATGTCTGCATAACAAGGAAAGTATGCCATTCAGATGTCTTAAAAAGCTGGGCGACAATCCCTAATGAAAGCTGTAATGGCGGCCATATCACCTAGTCGTCCCTGAAGTAGCTTAAAAAAACAAAAACAAACAATGGTTTTTATGGCATGTGGATATGCCAGAAATGTCATACGTTAGGAATACCCCTTTAAGGACTATACGTTCAGCTGTGGCAGAAAGGTCATGGATTTTCGGTGTGCGACAATTTACAATAAAGGCTTTAAAAACCCCAATCACACCTAGCAAAAAAAAAAAAAACAGTCAGTGCAGACATCAGGGCATGCTGCGGATTTGCCCATTCTGATGCAGAAATGCTGCAAATTTTAATGGCTGAATTCCTCCTTTGCAATGCAATCTGCTGCAAAATCCATGAGAAAATCTGCAATAATATACGTATATATACACTTCATATATATATATTTTCCTCCCCATTTCTTGAATGGAGTCATGAGCCTCAAGCTCAAGGTCGGTCTCTTTGGTGTGTGTATATATACAGCTGAAATAACATACAATGAATAGTTGTGTATAAGGCTTTGTTCACATTTGCATTATGGCTTCCGTTCATAGCTTATGACCGATCCAGACGGTGCCCGACAAACCCAATTGAATTTTAAGACTTCTAATGAGGTTTGTCAGAGTTCTGATGAGGTTTCTGCTGTTTTGGCAGCAGGAATAGTACTGAATGCTGCACTTCTTGAGAGAGACCAGCGACCCCATACTTACTAGTGGTGATGTTGCGGCAGCAGCTGGTTGAGTCGTTCCCATAGCGGATGACATACAGTGTACCAGACACAAAGCTCATGAGTGACGTGTTATTCAAGCTGTTATCAGATCCTCGAGTCACGTTCCCATCTAGATCAGTTATATTCTGCAGGAAGAAGCCGACCGCCAGTCCACTGACGGTTATTCGGGAGGCAGACGCCTCTACACTGATTGTTTGGCACTCGGGTATTACTGTAAAGAAAGTAAATCATCAGCCGTAGCAATTGCCTAATAGCCATTCCCAGTAATACTGGGAAAACATAACTAAATCAGAGGGGACTGTAAACCGGGGTATGTGAAATAGTAATAAAGACCAGGGGAAGGTTCCTTTAAAAGTAAAAGGGGTCCCTAATGATGAGCGATTATCATACGGATAAGGGTTATTCAAAGTGTACAACCCTCTTAAAGAGGTTGTGTAGGATTAAAAAAACAAAAAACACTGCTTCCAAAAGCAGTGCCACTCCTGTCCATGGGTTGTTTCTGGTATTGCAGCTTAGCTAAATAGAAGTGAATGGAGCTGAGCTGCAGTACCATACTCAACCTGTGGACAGGTATGGCACTGTTTTTGTAGAAAGCAGCCATGTTTTTCTAATCCTGGACAACCTCTTTCCGTTAAGCTGGAGGTACAATGACCAATTTCTCCCTGTTGAACACGCGTTCTGATCATTTTCACTCTTGAAATGTCTGGAACTATCAGAATGATTTTCCCCATGAAAAATTGCTCCCATTCCTTATGATTTACATATATTTTTTCATACAAAATCTGCTATGACGGTATCCTTGAATTAGCAATGACACTTTTAAAGGGCATGTATACTTTTGCAGCCTTTTTTCATTTCTCCAATGCATCCAAAATAAAAAATTCAGAAGCTTTGCAAACAGTCTTAATCAAAAAAATCTCCTACCATTTTGTGTATACAGCTAATATGCCGACCTATGTGTCTCTATGGTTACAGAGTACAAACACGTGACGGATCTTGCAGTCACATGTTACTTTTTTTCCACCTGATCTCCCTTCTCATGTCTGTAGATTACAAAAAGAGGGTGCAGAAGGAGTGGACTAACACATGACTGCACGATTAGACAAATAGCTAGAGCAGGCTGTCACTGCTATCTGAGGGGCCTAAATGTACCTCTGCCACAAAAGACACCAGTATTATCAATGGTACAAGGTAGGTGAGGAGGCCTATTACAGATATTGCATTGGGACCCAGAAGCTACCGACACATCTCTGCTGCTACTGTAGCGAAGGAAAGGGTTACAGAAGTTAAGGAGATAACGGATTAGAGAAGTTGCAGAATGCAGGTAAATAACGGTTAATGTAATGATACAGAAATTTATAACGTGTGTATTAGACCATATAAGCATTTATAATGGCAATTAAAGTAATAAAGTCTGAACATTAAAATAGCATCGGCAGCAACCTATGTGAAATAAGGAAATGAAAATGCAGCATTCAATTTGGCCACTAGGTGTCTCTAGAACACACTTTAACATGAGCAAGCAGAAAAAAAGTATATAAAAAGGTGGAAGCGGCTGCTTACCATCACATGAGGACTCCACCTGGAATAAAAGGAAAAACAGGCCATTAGCAAAGCATACTCAGTGAATGAGTCTCTCCATCCTAAAGGAAGATCAAATACGATTACAAAAAAGCTCTTGATACAATAAAAAGGTTGTACGGTCATATCTGTAAAGTCCCCAATATTATCGCCCCATGGAAAATCTGATGATGTATCTAAGCCTATCGTGTGATACGGTCAAAGAAATTTTACTGAATTGTTTATTTTACAATAATCTAAGGGCGCAGCAAGGGTAGTCACTGGGTCACGTGCCCCATATGATGGGTGTCAGGGGGCAACAAAAAGCCTCTCTGACCTTCCCATTTATATACAGGGAATGGGCAGCAAAGTGAATCTTTGACCCAGGTGAAGGATAACTTAGCTGTGACTCTGCAATAATTTTAGTGTGTTGCCGAGCCGTGCATCTAAGCCTATCATGTGTGATACAGTCTGCTGGGCAGCGTATCTAAGCCTGTCATGTGTGATATTGTCGGTGAGCTGATGCATATAAGCCTGTCTTCTAAGCTGGTGTATCTGAGGCTCAGTTCACATCTGCATCGTGGCATTAGCAGCGCTGGATCTGTTGTATAATGGGTGCCACCAGTGCCCGATGAACCCCATTTACTTACAATGGGGTCTGTCAGGGTTTTGTCATGACGATGGGAAGAATATATTGCTGTAAGCAAAACTTTAAGCGTTTGCAATGGAAGCTCCAAATGGAGCCTCCGACACAAATGTGAACAGAGCCTAACCCGATTATGTGTGATACAGTCTGGTAAGCTGATGTATCTAAACCTTTTATGTGTGATACTGTCTGCCGATTCAGTGTATTGAAGCCTACCATTGAAAAACGGTCTACTGATCCAGTATATCTCTGCTATCATGTGTGATAGTCTACTGATCCATGTATCTAAGCCTATCATGTGTGATAGTCTACTGATCCATGTATCTAAGTCTATCACGTGTGATACTGTCTGCCGATCCTGTATATCGAAGCCTACCGCATTGCTCTACATTCCCTCTGATGAAACCTTCCCGAAATTCATTACCATTTTATATATTCCCGTTCCCTTATAATGTCATCCCCCAGCCTGAGGACACCACTAAACATAATTCCAATGACTATTCCGGTATAGTGCATGGAATATATTAGGATTTGGGATAACTGCTGCCTTGTGAGAGCTGCTCTCTCCATTCTATTACTGTGATAGTGACCACTGGATGCACCGATGTGTCACACACCAGACAATTGCATTGATTATTTATTTTCCTATTCGGTCACTTCCCTCTTTTCTCCTACATCCTGCTCAGTCACCATTTCCCTCTGAACGGCTCCTTATCATCATCTCAAGAAGCTGCCCCCCCCTCCCTCCCGGTAATTTGACGTTTTGCCAGATACCTTGTCCCACAGTTAAAATCTACATAAAATGTTGAGCAACTTCCTAATTCCCTTCATTTACTTATCTCGTACTGTTTTTCAGTCACATGATCTTTTCTTTTCCATTCATGTCTAAAGTAAAATAATTCTGTTGCTTTCCTGTTATGAGAGGACAGTGTATTGTGGGAGTTTAGTTCACCGCCACACATAGCGAAGATAAAACAGTTCAATGTTAAACTCAGCCCCGCTACATCTACACACACTCAATATCTACATTATAACATAAACAGATGTAGAAGAGCTGAGTTTGTCATTGAACCATTTTTTGTGCCCTCTCAGAACTCGTGCGTGCTCAACGGGCAGGTGCAACTTTAATTCTAGGAATGTGAAAATTCAGGTAAGTTACCTGGAAATTCCTGTAATTGTTTTGCAAATACTTTGCCAACGATAATTCTACCTGATTCTTCCTGGTACGACCCAAGTGTAAAATGCGCTAAATTCTATTTATAACTTTCACGAAGAGGGCGACCACTGACAATGTGCAGTAGACTACAGCAGATGATCGGGTAGATAACCCCTATATCTGCTGAGGAGTTATTCCCACAATCACATACCCATGGACATAAGAACAGGGGGTGTAGATGTTGCATTTACACGGGGCCCTTTAGCTGGGTGTGGGGCTGTTACAGATTTTGTACTCGGGCCCAGGAGCTTAAAGCTATACCTCTGCACATATCAGAATACTAAAGGTAGCTAAAAAATGTATGACTTTTTTTTTTGGGGGGGGGGGGGGGTCACTTCAAGACATTTGGCTTTTAAAATACTATAGATGTTCAATAGTATCTTACAGTGAAAGACTGACACTTTAAGATCCCCCCCGACATTCTGCACATGCTCAGCCTTTCTTCTAGATTCTACCTTTTCAGTAATGAAGATACGATGTGTAGACAAAGGGGCCACCCCTATCTTAAAAAATAACAGGGCTTCCTACGCTCTACTTGATTGCATATTACATGCTGTAATAATTATTAGAGGATTACAATCCACCAAAAGAAATTGGCATTGAAGGACTTGCAAGAAAGGAGCTCTATAAACGGTCATCTGTGGCCCCAGAGCTCCCTCGGGAGAGGAGAGAGCAAGCGGAAGGAGGAGTGCACCCGGGCCTATAGTAGCGCTCTGCACTGGGACTCCTGCTCTGGGGAAGCTCTTGAAATCAGTCCATATGGACACATTTCAGGAACAGAGCTGGAGCCACAGTCCGAGTGCTATAAGCATTCTGCTCCGGGACTCCAGGGAAGCCACTGACATCAATGTCCATATATGGACAGTGATGTCAGAAGTAGAGCAGGAGTCCAAGGCAGAGCGCTAGAAGTGGCTCTGCTCCGGGACTCCGGCGAAGCCCCTGACGTCACGGTCCATATATGATGATGGTGCTTATACTAGAGCTCTGCTCCAGGACTCCTGCTCTTAGGAAGCCCCTGACTTCACTATCCATTTATGGACAGTGATGTCAGGAGCAGAGCTGGAGTCCAAGGCAGAGAGCAAGAAGCGCTCTGCCCAGGACTCCGGCTCTGGGGTTGCCACGGACATCATTTTCCATATATGGACAGTGATGTCAGGGGCTTCCCCAGAGTTCCGGAGCACAGCCTATACTAGTGCTCTACCCTAGGACTCCAGCTTTGGGGTTGCCCTTGACATCACATTTCGGTCCAGGAGGATCCCCTGACGTCACCCCCCCCCCATTGGGGCTCGCTCTGGCTGGGGATTCAACTCCTAGAGGGAGCCCCAATCGAGCTATCTACAGGCGGGGTGTATGTGTGTGTGGGTCACTATCTACAGAGGGCACTGTGGCATTATCTATTCTAGGGGGTGGCATTATTTACAGAGAGCACTGTGGCATTATCTAGGGGGGGTGGCATTTACAGAGGGCACTGTGGCATTATCTACAGATGGCACTGTGGCATTATCTACAGGTGGGTGGGTGGTATTATCTGCAGAGGGCACTGTGGCATTATCTACAGATGGCACTGTGGCATTATCTACAGGTGGGTGTGTGGCAGTATCTGCAGAGGGCACTGTGGCATGATCTACAGAGGGCATCTAAAAAGGGGCTGCCCAACCTTCATATTCTTGTGTCTACTAAACGCTGCCAACTGAGCAGCCAGACTGAACTTAGCGACAAACTGGAAAATTGGATTGTTGAAATAAGCACGTGGAGTAAACTCGCAAATTTCCGTTAAGTTGAAACCTAGCGCTATTATAGTAATGTAGTATTGTTATAGTAATGTAGTATTGTTATAGTAATGTAGTATTGTTATAGTAATGTAGTATTGTTATAGTAATGTAGTAGTGTTATAGTAATGTGGTATTATTATAGTAGCGTAGTAGTGTTATAGTAATGTAGCACTGTTCTAGTAATGTAGTATTGTTATAGTAGCGTAGTAGTGTTATAGTAATGTAGTATTGTTATAGTAATGTAGTATTGTTATAGTAATGTAGTGTTATAGTAATGTAGTGTTATAGTAATGTAGTAGTGTTATAGTAATGTAGTGTTATTATAGTAGCGTAGTAGTGTTATAGTAATGTAGCACTGTTCTAGTAATGTAGTATTGTTATAGTAGCGTAGTAGTGTTATAGTAATGTAGTATTGTTATAGTAATGTAGTATTGTTATAGTAGCGTAGTAGTGTTATAGTAATGTAGTATTGTTATAGTAATGTAGTAGTGTTATAGTAATGTAGTATTGTTATAGTAGCGTAGTAGTGTTATAGTAATGTAGCACTGTTCTAGTAATGTAGTATTGTTATAGTAATGTAGTAGTGTTATAGTAATGTAGTATTGTTATAGTAATGTAGTATTGTTATAGTAATGTAGTATTGTTATAGTAGCGTAGTAGTGTTATAGTAATGTAGTTTTGTTCTAGTAATGTAGTATTGTTATAGTAATGTAGTATTGTTATAGTAGCGTAGTAGTGTTCTAGTAATGTAGTATTGTTATAGTAGCGTAGTAGTGTTATAGTAATGTAGTATTGTTATAGTAGCGTAGTAGTGTTATAGTAATGTAGCACTGTTCTAGTAATGTAGTATTGTTATAGTAATGTAGTAGTGTTATAGTAATGTAGTATTGTTATAGTAATGTAGTATTGTTATAGTAATGTAGTATTGTTATAGTAGCGTAGTAGTGTTATAGTAATGTAGTTTTGTTCTAGTAATGTAGTATTGTTATAGTAGCGTAGTAGTGTTATAGTAATGTAGTATTGTTATAGTAATGTAGTATTATTATAGTAGCGTAGTAGTGTTATAGTAATGTAGCACTGTTCTAGTAATGTAGTATTGTTATAGTAGCGTAGTAGTGTTATAGTAATGTAGTATTGTTATAGTAATGTAGTATTGTTATAGTAGCGTAGTAGTGTTATAGTAATGTAGCACTGTTCTAGTAATGTAGTATTGTTATAGTAATGTAGTAGTGTTATAGTAATGTAGTAGTGTTATAGTAATGTAGTATTGTTATAGTAGCGTAGTAGTGTTATAGTAATGTAGTATTGTTATAGTAATGTAGTATTGTTATAGTAATGTAGTATTGTTATAGTAATGTAGTATTATTATAGTAGCGTAGTAGTGTTATAGTAATGTAGCACTGTTCTAGTAATGTAGTATTGTTATAGTAGCGTAGTAGTGTTATAGTAATGTAGTATTGTTATAGTAATGTAGTATTGTTATAGTAGCGTAGTATTGTTATAGTAATGTAGTATTGTTATAGTAGCGTAGTAGTGTTATAGTAATGTAGTATTGTTATAGTAATGTAGTATTATTATAGTAGCGTAGTAGTGTTATAGTAATGTAGCATTGTTATAGTAGCGTAGTAGTGTTATAGTAATGTAGTATTATTATAGTAATGTAGTATTGTTATAGTAATGTAGTGTTATAGTAATGTAGTATTGTTATAGTAGTTCAAATAACTAATTGATTAACAATAATTTTGTATTGTATCAAATTTGAAAGTAATGCGGCCCGTCACCTCCACATTTTTTCTATGGGCGGCCCATTTACCCGGCCGAGTTTGAGACCCCTGTGCTAAAGGCTCAAGAGCCATCTATAGGTGAATGTGAACCCTCGGGCAACACAGTAGGCCCCAGTCTGCTCTACCCTCGGTTTGAAAAGCATAGAGCATGTTTAAAGGGTGTGCCCGGGCATCCGATGGGAGTCTGGGCAGTGTATACTTTGCCTGGCATTCAGCTGAAAAGGACCGCATTGTGGGGAAAGCTCTACCAGCTGGTCTAGGTGGATCAGAATTGCAGAAAGCATTCCCTGATTGGTTGACAGCAGCTGACTGACAAACAGCAGCTCTCAACGCTCCACCCAACTGTCCTCTTTAGCTGGATAACAGGCACAGTATAATGCCTTACCCCATATATGACAAACATTGGTTTTACCCTTTTAAGTGCATAATGCTTAGTCATTTCCTCCAAAGCAAGAATAACTCTTTGTAGTAGCTCTTTGGTTTAGTCGCTAATTGGGGGGGGGGGGGGGGGCCTGAAATAGGCAATATCAGAAGAAGTTTAGTTAATCAGACACCCCCTTTAAAAAAAATTTAAATAAAAACCAAAACCTTCTGTGGTGGCTGGAGCGGTGACGTCGGAGAACGACAAGACTGGGTGATCCCGCCAGAGAGATCACACAGCTCAAGCCGTTCTCACACTGTCCGTAGCTGATTGGACAGTGTCAGAGCAATAAGTTACACGCCCCCATGCCATTTGGAAATAAAGAAACGCCCCATTGACAGTTCAGGGCGTTATTTACATGTCGGGTGCCAAATATAACGTCAGATATCTAAATAACGGGGGGAGGATAGAATTTTTTTTTAAAGTGAGACACTCAGCTGCACATGTATGTCCAGGTGACTGCAGGAGGATGTGTCATGTGACCCCCTGTGGCTTGGAGGGGAGGGTCTTATATGGAGAACCATTTTTGACATTCCAATTTTTTGCTCTATGTGTTGTGGACGAATTCCCTATCTCTTCCTTCTGTAAAATCTACCGTCCAGCAACAGTTTTGTCACATTGTTAATAACAGTCCGACTCTGACTATTTACGTTGGCGTTTAGTATTTCTAATCTTACCACGTACTGGAGATTACAGTTAAGCCCTGGACATGAATCGTTTTCGTTTCTCACCTGTTCAAGTATGAAACATCCACAGCCACAAGAAAAATGATGCAAAAACGACACATAAAAAACCAAAACACAACCATTTAAAATCTACAAAGTAAAATTATACAAATGCCTAACTATGCATCAGTATGGCGAAGCATCACTGCACACGAGCATACTTCCAGACGATACAGTGTTTTTGCTGTGCTGTTTTTTGGGGTTCTTTTTATAAAAGGCGGAGCTTATGGAAAGCTACCTATAAACAGGAGGTTCTAGGCAGGTCCAGGGCAGAAGAGAGGCAAGACTTAGAGTTCAGAAATTGGAAAAAAATAGGGCTGCTATTTCCAGAAACAGCGCCACTCTTGTCCATGTGCTGCGATTGGTATTGCAGTTCATCCCAATTTCAGTCAATAGGGCTAAGCTGCAATACCAGACACATTTTATAAAGAAGGGTGGCATTGTTTCTTAAAAAAAAAAAAAAAGCAGATGTATTTTTCTATTCCTTGACACCCCTTATTTAGCTCCTGATATATGGTATTTAAATTTTGGGAATTATGTCACCAGATTTGTCATTTAGGAGCCGCAATTATGTTTATATTGGTTGTCACTCTGCTTTCCAGGACACTGATGACCAACAATTCATACATTGAAGCTTCCACTTGGCACTTGCTATTCATATATTTGAGCAGACTGGATGATGTAATACTATAAGACGTCACTGATTTAATAACGGGCAAGGGTCTGAATTTTTTCATCCTATTGAATGCAAAACAAAAGATGCCATTGAAATATTTCAAGGCAGATATTCTGTTATTTGGGTCTTGCCTGATCTGTATTAATATCCTACAATGCGTCCTCTCATAGTACAATACCCCCCCCCCCCCCCATATATAGCCGCTTCATCTATGGACTACATTATTTGTAAAAAAAATATGAGAAAATACTAGTTTAATTACAGCTTTAATATTATATTATATTCTTATAATTTTTTTCATTCTCTATTTAATGATTTAGTTTAGAAATGTTGCTTTCTTTTTAATAAACCTTGTGCATGGTACAAAGAATGGCGCGTTTTTGTATACGTCTTAAAGGGGAAATAGGATTTCTTATCTGGATCATTAGCCCATTTCACTGTAATTTTTTTCAGCTACTTCCTGTTGCAAGATAAGAACAAAATTACTTGTAATGTTGCTGGAGAGGAAAATGTACAATATTATGCAGGGGCCATTCATTTCTTCTGAACGTTACAAATGCTATTGTAAAATTATATATTTTATTTCCTCCATTAAAAAAGCATTTCCATGGCAAAAGATGCCACCAACTACGTAGTATAGTTCAGTCTATGGAAGATGCTCATAAATGACAAGCCGATTTGAACACACTGTGTTTGGGCATCCACTTGGTAAATAAGTTTTAAGGCTTCGTTCACATCCGCATCGGTTTTCCGTTCATGGGTTCCGTCAGACCTTTCCGTCAGGGGAACCTATTATGGAAACCATAGCTTTCCGTTTGCAATACCATTGACTTCAATGGTAACGCTTCCGTTGTGAAGGGTTTTCCGTTTGTCTGCGTTCTGTAAGGTTTCTGTTTTTTTTTTTGGGCAGGAATCAATTACGCAGTCGACTGTCGACTAAAAGCTTACAGAACGGAGACAAACGGAAACCATTTGCAACGGAAGCATTATTATTGAAATCAATGGTAATGCAAACGGAAAGCTATAGTTTCCGTTAATGGGTTCACCTGACGGAAAGGTCTGAAAGAACTCATAAATAGAAGCCCGACGCGGGTGTGAACTCAGCCGTATGTGGATAAATGTAAAGTTCTGCATCTGGGTATCAACAACCTGCATGCATCATATGTCCTAGGGGGAGCTACACTGGGGGAGTCACTTGTTGAGAAGGATCTGGGTGAACTTGTAGATCATAAACTAAATAACAGCACAATGTCAATCAGCTGCTTCTAAGGCCAGCAAGATATTGTTGTGTATTAAAAGAGGAATGGACTCGCGGGACAGGGATATAATATTACCACTTTACAAAACATTAATGCGGTCTCATCTAGAATATGCGGTTCAGTTCATAGAAAGATGCCCTGGGGTTGGAAAAAAGACAAAAGATGAACAACTAAACTAATAAGGGACATGGAGAATCTTAGTTATGAGGAAAAATTAAAAGAAAAGGGTAACTAAACATTCAAACTTCTGACATGTCACAGTGACGTCAGAAGTTTTGATTGTTGGAGGTTCGAGAACTGAGACCTCCACCAATCGCTAAAACGAAGCAGCAGAAGAAATATAGTGAAAACATGTTCCATGTAAAACCCTCTCAAAAGACAATCAGAGGGTGCTCCCTCCGTGGAACAGCCGACCGCAGGAGCTGATCACAGCAAGAACAATAGATAGCTTTAACCGGTTCACGACCGCCGGCTGTGTATATACGTGCGGCGGTCTGGGTCCTTAAAACCTTAGCGATCAGGCAGCTGAATGTCGGGTCTCCGGCTGTCAGTGATTGCCGGGACCCTGAGGAGAAGATAGAAGCAGCTTTCGCCGCTTCGATCTTCTCTGATCTCTATACAAAGCGCTCAATGAGCGACGTGTATACAAATGCTTCTATTGGTCTTGGTGATCATGTGACTGGTCATATGATCGCCAGGTGCCGATAGTAGCAGGCTACTGCTGGGTCTTACTAGACCCAGCACAGCCTTATTAATGACAATAGTCACTATAAGAGGGCTGATATCCCCTGTGATTGGGGCTTCTGTGCAGCTCCAGTTACAGTGGAAAAACATGGTGTAAAAGAAGAAAAAAAATATATAAAGTCCCAGAAATGTATTTTCTGACCTTTGAGGGACAGACCATAGTAATAAAAAAATGAAAGAAAAAAAAAAATACACACAAAATACCCATCCAAAAAAAAACAAAACATCCCCCCACCAAACATTGAAGTAACGATAGCCCTGAACCAATTACCCTAAAATAGACATGTAATATATCAAAATTTACGGTAGACAATGACAATCAGAAATAAAAGGTCTATGTTAGGGTAAAACTTTATTATTACCAGAAAAAAATAGCTAAAAATTAAAAAAAAAGGTCATTTTTTGCTATTATTTTCAAAACTTAAGCCTAAAAATTCAAAAATAGCAAAAAAGAGGTGTATAAAAAAAAGAAACCTGTGTGGTCTACGGAATAAACATCGCAAAAATCACGTCGCTTGCCCAACAAATAAAAAAGTTATAGCTATTTAACGAACGCGTGCTAAAAATGGCTAAATGGTGTCTGATCCTGGAGGCTCAAAATAGCCCAGACTTGAACTGGTTAAAAAAAGGCATAAATCATTTCCTAGAACAAAAAAATATCAGCTTCTATGTCAATGTATAGAATTCTTGTTTGAATGTTGATCCAGTGGGATTGCCACTTGGGATCAGGAGAACATTTTTCCTTTCTAGTAAAGAGTGGTTAAAGGGGTTGTCCAACTTCTGACAACTGATGACCTATCCACTGGTATCCTATCTTCAGTATGTCATTGGTGAGGGTCCGACACCGATAAGCCGCTCCAGTGGCCTCCGGGCACCGGATGTTATGGCACATAATGCTATGGACGGAGCCCGGAAGCAGTTGGCTCCGTACATAGCATAGCAGCCATGCTGTAGGTCTGCTCCTATTCACTTGAACAGTACTGCAGCTCAGCCGCTATTCCGTGGCCGGAGCCAACTGCTTCCGGCATGTACGTCCAGCGAACAGAGGCACCGGACCAGCTGATCTGTGTGGGGCCCGCGTGTCGGACCCCCGCAGATCATGAACTAATAACCTATCTGGTGGATAGGTCATTAGTTGTCAGAAGCCGGAAAACCCCTTTAATGCCTTATGGGTAATGTTTATATATATTTTTTTAATATATTTTTTTTTTTAAACCCTCCTCTGGATCAATGGTGTCAAATAAAGTTGTAACTCTTTGACAACTTGAAATATTAAGCAGAATAGTTCAGTTACCTCTCCCGTTACTTTTAATGGTTGCAGTGTCTGATAACATTACATTGTCCATCTGAGACTTCTGCTGCTATAAAGTTTAATCACAGAAAATGTGTCCAACTTTCCCATACAATCTACGCTCCAATCAGAATCTGCCTATAGACAAACAAGCCACGCCCCCCCCCACGGCAATTCCCTAACATATTGTTATTATCAGAATTGTTCTCTTAAGATACAATTTTCATTTTCCCCACAATAACAACAAATTATGATAACGAAGAACTGCTATTTATGCAATTCCCTAATATATTCTTTAAAATTGGTTTCTGGTTTTATTTCCAGAATGGGGGTTACCCAGCCACTATCCCAGAATCCACCCCACCAGGCGAAAAGAATGAATGGAGAGGTGGCCGTTCATTCACTTTTATTGTAGTTACAAAAATAGCCAAGCACAGAACTCTCATAGAACAGAATTCTCTGCCTGGAAGCGGCGGCCGGCCGGATCCGCATCGATCGGGCATTTATAGCATATCCTGTGGATATGCTATAAATGTCTAAGTTGGGAATAACCCTTAAAGGAAATCATTATGATTGCTTTCATCAGTCGGAGCTACAGGTTTCTGACACAGAGCTCCAAATCCCCTGCATAATCATATAGTTAAATGCTAGATGCCAGCAACCACCACTAGGGGGAGATTAGGAACTTACTAAAAACTGTGTTATTATTGAGTTCAATGTTTAATCAGTATGCAGCAAGCTCCCGAGCTCCCCCTAGTGGTGGCTGGAGGCAACAAGATTTTTATTATTATTTAAGCCCATCGATGATTTGGAGCTTTGTATCAGAAAAGAGGAGCTCCCGACCATATAAAAAGATTCATTAAGAGATTAAATCAGGACAGAATGTTGGACCTATAAAATGACCTGATGATGAAAGGTGGAGATTCATTTTAACTCTGTGTCAGGCTTGTCCGCCCTCATCAGTGAAAGATATGAAAACCAAGGTTTAAAAGGAAAGATTAGCAATACTCCACACACTATTTTATAGTGAAAACTTTGTTTTTTGGAATGTGTGTGTAAATTATCATATGACCAAATGTTATATTTTAGGCATGGCAATGCTGTATTTTTCAGGTCAGTGATGCAAAGGATATTGGAGAATGTTGGGGGTTGCAAAATTAGGACCTCCCTACAGTCAACTACAGGAGACCCACAATTTGCAAAGGGGTTATCCAATCCCGTTATGGTACATGAAATCCTTATAAGGGATGTTGTGTGAGTGGAGACAAGGATTGTGACGACCTGTTCTGCACATGACACACACACACACACACACACACACACGTACCCAGCTAATAGGACGTCTATAATCCATGGAGAATTCAGAACAAGGACATTCCAGTCCAGAGCTGGCAAACTGATGTCATCACAGTCTTCATCCAGTTGCATCTGCTGACATCCTGTCCTCTTCCTCTTTTTGTTCTCAAGAAATAAATTATCCCGCTGCAGTTTGCCTTTCCTCCTGCAAATGTACTTTATGTTTCTTGGAAGGTTCTCTGGATGATGCGGTTTTTTTCTTGTCTGACAATTTCCTCAGGATTTACTGCGCACATATATACTTATCAGGAAAGACATCAATGAATGTGAACTGCAGAACATCAGCAGTTTACAAATAGAATTATTCTATATAAAAAAATTTGAGTCACTGTGTATATTACTTATCCTGTACTGATCCTGAGTTACATCCTGTATTATACTCCAGAGCTGCACTCACAATTCTGCTGGTGGAGTCACTGTGTACATACATTACTTATCCTGTACTGATCCTGAGTTACATCCTGTATTATACTCCAGAGCTGCACTCACTATTCTGCTGGTGGAGTCACTGTGTACATACATTACATTACTTATCCTGTACTGATCCGGAGTTATATCCTGTATTATACTCCAGAGCTGCACTCACAATTCTGCTGGTGGAGTCACTGTGTACATACATTACATTACTTATCCTGCACTGATCCTGAGTTACATCCTGTATTATACTCCAGAGCTGCACTCACTATTCTGCTGGTGGTGACACTGTGTACATACATTACTTATCTTGTAAAAACAACATAACTTGAAGAGACCTCAGCAATGTTTCTGTGACTACAGAGGCATAAACTTCTTAATAAATCCCCCCCCCCATTTTTTTCATAAACTTCTGCGCTTACTAATTTTTCAATATAACTTTAGTCCCGTGAGATCTGTGATTTTCTGCAAATCACCTGCATAGACAGAGTTAAATAATAAAATTCCGTCCTCCTGCAGCCACCACTAGAGAAAGTTCACTGCTACTCTTTATACATTGAACTCAATAATAACACTGTATTCAATAAGGGGTGGAGTTTGATTTCCTCTATCTAGTAATTTTACTGAAAAGCCTTTCCTCACTATCCAAACATAAAGAATATTGTTTCACAAACTAAAAATAAAATAAAATGTAAATTAAAAGTTTGCATAAATGTGTTCAACGGGTCTACAGCATTGGAACAAAGGTTCCCTTTTGCCAAGTTACAAGACTGATACAGGATTCTACGGAATGAGGACAAAGTCTTTCTCTGAAATAACGTATCTCCAACCCTAGGGCAAGTTTTCGGTTACCTCAGTATTCTCAGAAATGAGTGATAATATTACAATACTTAGCCAGTGACTGTAGGGCGAGTCCCAAGCACATAACCTAGAAAGTAATTTATTTCCACCCACATGCAAACCAAACACCACCATATGTAATCAAAAACCAGGAGTCACCTATAGTGACTGGCTTAAATGATAGTAAATGCGTAGGGACCACTATCCTTCTAAGCACCGCCCACTTCATTTAAAAGTGGCAAGAGTAGTGAAAACCATTCAAAAGTTAACATTTTTGCAACTTTTGGCCCGCCTGCGACATTTCTACACCAGAAAACTGGCGCAGGCACAGGATGTAATGGGGGGAATATATTAAGACTGGCATTTCAAACACGAGTCAAACTAATTTACGTTAATGTAAAATTCGCCAAATATATTACGAGATGAACACCTATTAATATATTTGGTGCTACCCATTTGGACAAGCCCCACCCCCTATTTTCACCACCTTCAAAAGTGGCACGAAAAAGTAAAAAAGGTGGCACATTCTTAAGCGCAACTATGGCATGTTCACCAGCTCAACTTTACACTGTGTTTTTTGACAGTTTTTCTTTTAAAAATGATATGAATATATTTTTATGTCGATTTTATCAAAGAACTCTAGGGAGGCCGATGCATGCGGCAAAGTTTGCAATTTAACCATTTCCATAATGGACATTTGGGTGCAGTAATTTGTTCTGAATTCTACGTGTTGTTACAATAAGAGGTTATTCACATGAACGGCATAATCGGCCGTGTGACGGACATTTTTTAACGGCTGCATTAAAATCGATGTTCTTCTACGGGGCCATTCACACGGCTGTTGTTTTAACGGACCATGTAAACGGCCTGTGAAAAAATAGGACATGTCCTATTTCTGATGGTTTTCACGGATCCCTTAATAGACTCAAGTCTAGGAGAGATCTGTAAAATCGGGTCCCATACGGATGCAAATCGACCATAAAAAAAAAGTTAGTTTTTCATGGCCAACTTGACACTCGTTTGTGAGAATATGACTTTACAGGGATACCGGATATGTCTACGTTACCGTTTTGTGAGATTTATTAAAGCGAATTTTTAAAAACCTGTTTTTTGTCATTTTTGTTGTTCAGGTCCTGGGACCGTGATAGTTAGTCTGTGTTCACATCACCGTCTGTGTTCCATTAAACTCAATGGTGACAGAAACCTAGCTAATGGTTCCAGTCTGTCACCGTTGTGACAGGGTTCCGTAGTTTTGACGGAATAGCGCAGTCGACTGCGCTATTGGTTCCGTCAACAACGGAACCCTGTCACAACGGTGACAGACGGGAACCATTAGCTAGGTTTCCGTCACCATTGATATCAATGGTGAGGGAAACGGAAGCTTAGGTTTCCGTTTGCCTTTCCATTGAGGACTTAACCCGGCGGAAACCTCCAATGGAACCCCTCAACGGTGATGTGAACAGGCCCTTACAGTATGTTTATCAGAGTTGTGTCTTCTAACAATCCCAGCACATGTGTGTCCATCTAAAGACAGCCGGGCACTTGCCCTAGCGGGAAGGATCGAAACTAGCATCGTTCCCGCGTGTTTAACCTCTTAGATGCCGTGGTCAATAGCGACCGTGACATCTAAGACGTTTTAGAGGGAGGGGGCTCCATCTCTTACCCCATAGGCACACCCGCGTCACGATTGCGGGGTGCTGATGTTCTTTATGGCAAAGGCCCCCAGGTCTACCTTTAGTGAATGCCTATGACGACCTACCAAAGGCATAGCCTAATAGATGCCTGTCAGTTTTACACTGGCAGCAAAATACACTGCAATACACGAGTCTTGCAGTGTATTATAAAATCAATCAAAATATTGCACAGTAAAGTCCCCTAGTGGGACTTAAAAAAAAAAAAAAATTTGTTTAAATTGGTTATGCCAAATAAGAAACAGAACAAAAAAAACAAACAAAACTTTCTCCCATCAAAATGCTTTGTTATAAAAAAAAAAAGTGTAAAAATTTTAAAAAAAGACACATAATTCGTATCACCATGTCCGTACCGACCCAAATTATAAAACCATTGTTATTTAACCTGCACGGTGAACAATGCCAGAATTGCTGTTTTCTGTTCTCCCTGCTTTCCAAAATATACGATAAAAAGCAATCAAAAAGTTGTACGTACCCCAAAATGGTACCTATCAAAACTACAATTCGTTCCGCAAAAAAAAAACAAAAAAAACCCTCATACAGCTATATCAGCGGAAAAATAAAAAAGTTATGGTTTTTAGAATATGGCGACACACAAAAAAAATTTTTGGGGAAAAAAAAAAAAAGTTTGAATTGTGCAAAAGTAGTAAAAAAACAAAAACAAAAAAAAACCTATATAAATTTGGTATCCCAGTAATCATAAGGACCCGCTGAATAAAGTTATGTTATTTATACCACATAGTAAATGGCGTAAATTTAAAACGCAAAAGAGAATGGTGAAATTTCAGGCTTTTTTGACCCCCCCCCCCAAAAAAAGTTAATCAATAATTTATATGTACCCCAAAATAGTGCTATTAAAAAGAAAACTTTTCCCACAAAACACAAGTCCTCATACAGCTATGTCGACGAAAAAAATAAAAAAAGTTCTAGCTCTTTGAATGCGACTGGAAAAACTTAAAAAATTGCTTGGACATTAAGGCCTAAAATAGGCTGGTTAGTGAGGGGTTAAATATAGACCGCATTCCTCCTCCAAAAATGACCATAAAAGTCAATCCAGGTGGTGACTGGTAACGACACCTTAAAATACATCGCAAGAAGACTTTTTTCTTCAGCGCTCTTCACCTTATCAGGTCCTGCCTTTTGTTTTTTCCCCAATATATTTTTTTTATTACATGGGTATGAGAAGAGATAAACAACCATTGTTTAACTACAATTCAAGAAAGTCTGTATATTCAAGTTTTTTGTATCTATGGTAGAAGATTTAAAGAAAAACTGTTTTTAGCAAATATTTACATAGCGAACAATGGCCACATTTATGCATTCCTTTAGCAGAACTAGAGAGTCATAAATTGGACCCCATGTTGGATCTACAAAATCCATATCTCACTAAAGATCTCTTTATGCGAGCGCTTCTTTTGGGCTCATACTGGGCACCTCACCCCCGATTTACTTTACCTAATCACACAAGGTTAGTCATTGCCCATTCTTTATGAGTATACCATGTAGAGCTTCCCAGTGGCATCTAAAGCACAAGATGAATCTCACACTATTTTGGGCCACTGGAGTGTCTAGATTTTTTGGGATGCTTTTTTAAGCAAGGCTTGCCTATCAATATATAATGGCTTGTTATAACCCCTTTAAGTTCTCTTCCCTCAATACCCCCCTTTGTTTAAAGCGGTCTGATAAATCCTTGGCTTCAGGTTTGAACTCGTTTGTGCGATAAGTAATGAACTGATCATAAGGTCCAAGAAACGGATCACGAGATCGCTAGAAGTCAAATTAAGGTGGATAGTCAAATCATTACAGTAAGGAGTGTAGAAAAAAGTCTGTAATTGCTTACCCTTACCAGTGCATACGTTAAAACACATCGTCTATATAACATAGCCAACAAGAGACATACTTTCGATACGGTTTACAAGGACAGACAGCTTTTTCCAATATCCCAGGTGAGGGCACTTAGATGAAGAAGCACAAGTAGATCCCATCGAAAAGCAATTGTGGGTAAGAGAAAATTCAAGCATCTCAAAATGACTTAATTCTGATGCGCACATTCTGATCTGCACAGCTCTAAAAATTAAGATACTGCCTTAAAGGACCAGTGTCACGGGAAAAATTTTTTTTACATCAATTTGACTTTAGTGTGTTATTAAACATTTTTTAATTTATTTGTGTGTTTGTGTTTTATTTTTTCAATTTTTCTTCCCTATGGGGGCTGCCATTTTTTTTTCCATTTCTGTATGTGTCGATTAACGACACATACAGACATGGAATACGGCAGCTCCAGTCCCATAGTGAATGCGAACGGGGACCGTTCCATCCACTATGCTGTACGCCGTCTGTGTGGGAACGGCGCATGCGCCGCTCCCACACAGTCCAAGTTGAACTGTGCGACGTCCGGCGCCATTTTCCTGTGGACCGGAAGTCGCGGCCGGACAGTAAGATTACTACTTCCGGTCGCGGCTTCCGGACTTGTGCACTTGGAGCGGCGGTAGCAGACGGAGCGGACGGACCGGAGGGAGCGGCGGCGGCAGGAGCAGGTAAGTTATTTCTATGTATGTTCGTGTTTTAGTGTGTGTTTACTATTGTATGTAAACCTACTACACTGTGTGTTAGCTCAAAAAATGGCGACACACAGTGTAGGAGGTTAGACCGTTCAATCCCCTCGTTTCTCCCGGCACTAGCCAGAATAAGGCAGGGGGGATTCTGAGAGCTCACTAGAGCGAGTGAGTTTTCTCAAATTTTGCAGCATAAAGCAATGTGGTTGCTTTACCACATGCAATGCTGCAATTTTGGGAATTGATCCATCTAGTGACCAGCACTGGGAAATGTTATAAATTAGAATCTAATTTATAACATTTCCTGACTCGTGAAAAAAAAATAAAAAAAAATTAGAACAATGTTTAATCACCTACACACTAACTGTTTAACTAAAAAAAAAAAAAAAAAGAAAATGTTTTTCTAGCGACACATTACCTTTAAGTCACGTAACGTAACCTCAGTTGTGAATGGAGGATACAGATTTCCATTGATGTACCACCTGGATCCAGAAGACATTTATTTATGACATTACAAGTGGGTGAGTCTGTTTATACAATAACAATTCCCTGTATGGTGAGGGTAATGGACCACTATATTCTTCTAACAAGACGGCGGAGAGTCCTGATATACATCATATACACAGCCCCATGTCTACAGGCTTGTCAGATGTCACAGACGCAGTCTTATCTCCTTCATGTCTTTTGTTTAATGTTACAATGTATTTACCGGACCCTCATTGTATGCATGTCTGTTTTATGCCACCAGTATCCACAGTATAATACCCATGAGCAGCACAAACGCAACAACATAGAAACCGCCCCTCTGCATTATTATATGGAGCCCGCGGGTTATATAAATAATCTTTATATTCTGGACGCACTCATAATTTGTAATAGGTTTTCTTAAAGGGTAACTAAACCTTCAACAAACTTCTGACAGTGGCATATCATAAGTTTTGATTGGTGGGGGTCCGAGCACTGAGACCTCCACCGTTCACTAAAACGAAGTGGCAGAAGCGCTCGGATGAATGCTGAGCCGCTTCCTTTCTGTTTGGCTTTTTCCGGAAATCAATGTAGCGGTGTACGGACTCAGTAGAAAGTCTATGAGTCTGTACACCGATACATCGGCTTTCTGGAAAAAGCAAAACAAAAACGAAGCGGCTCAGCATTCATCCGAGCGCTTCTGCCACTTCGTTTTAGCGATTGGTGGGGTCTCAGTGCTCGGACCCTCACCAATCAAAACTTCTGACATGTCAAAAGTTTGTTGAACGTTTAGTTACCATTTAAAGAACATCCTCGATGTCTCCCAAAAGTCTCCCTCTAAATACACAGTAAGCCATAACTAAGTTTTTCTTGCTCCTCCACTTTTCCAACCATATTGTACATTAAAGCTGCATGGTTTCTGCTATCTGCTCCTGCCTACTGAAGCCGGAGGGGACCAAAACAAGTCTGTTCAGTTGGTGGAAGACGTCTATCATATAGCAAAAGGAACTTCCTTGAACACCGCTAGTAGCTACATGTACCCAAACGGTAGTCACCTAGATGTGAGGTCTAAGGTTGGGTTCCCACAGTGCAGATTTGCGGCAGATTTTGCATGCGTTTTTCAAGCCAAAACCAGGAACGGAACCTAAACAGAAGAAATATGTAAAGAAAGGCCATATAGGTCTGCCCTCCTGGATCCAATTCTTGTTTTCTACACTTTTCAGTACTTTCAAAAAACAGTATCCCAACGTAAACCATGACAAACATAGACCAAACGGACGCTATTTTGAGCTACGTTTGACCCTTTATAGTCTATGTATACGCCGAGCTATACGTTTATATACTTTTTTAGTGTTTCAAAATGTATTTGCTCGGCAGATAGCACAAACGCGATGTGAATGAGGCCTAACATGACTAAATGGGATTTACCAAGCAAGCAGCAAGATATTTACAGACTAGATGTTTACATCAGCCACTGATGCTATGCTATATAAAGTTCAAGGATCAGTGATAAAGAAATATTAAATTACAAAAATCCACACACTACATCACCCAACGTTCAGGCCGAGGAGGACGCTGGACAACTAAACTACTAGAAGTTCTATATAAAGGCTCTTTATTGTACTAGCAAAAAGTTAATATTTCACTTCTCTGCTGGGTTATCAGCGCTTGAAGTTACATACTCCATATTTGAAGCTTCTTTTCTCCTACTGTAAGTCCCCATGACAACTCTTACTGCCTTGTCATAGGGACATTGTGTGCTTCAGACTCATTAATGTCTACACATAGCTGTCAATATTCAAGCCATTAGTGTGTGGACTTTGATGTAGATTTTTTTACATCATCCACACAATGCCCCTATGCCATGGTTGAACTTCTAGGACATAGGGCAGAAAATATTGTCCTGGGGACACAGCAGCTGCAGGTTTAGGGTCTGTAACTTTAAACCCTAATAACCCAGCAAAGAAGTAATATTATATTACACATTTCCAGAGACATACAGATGTAGCCATCTTTATCTTGATTTGTAATGACTTTCAATGCCTGTTGTGTGATATCACACTGCAGCAAGTTATCAGTCAAGCTAAAGATGGCTACATCTGTAGATGAATGGTAACAGATTTGGATGATGGCAAAATCATGGAAGAATCATGGGCGACATACCTTCCCACCTTGCTTACGTTAGTCTTATATGTCCCTATTAGGAATCCGAGTCCATAGACAACGCTAAAACGTTATAACCCCTGGACGCTAACATAATTTGGTGGCGATGGTTGATATTGGATGGTAATATGGACGCAATCAATGGCAATATGAGAACTGTAGGTAATATGGACGCTGGGGATGGTAATTAGATTGTATTTCATAGTCAATAAAATAGGAGAAAGATGAAGACCCTTTCCCACATTCATGCTATAAATAGGAAAAATTAGAAGTGACATCACTCAATGATTTATGACTTTTTCTGACTAGAGGTCCTCTCCGAAGTGTAATGTAAGTGACAAAATGTTCAAAAATTAGTCTAGAAATTCCATAAGTTATTAGGGGGATCTCTGCTGAAGTCATGCAGGTGATCCAACACATTATAGCTCCAGGAAATCAGAAATCTATCGGACAAAGTATAAAGCTGGTCATACACAATAGATAATTAATCCGACAGCTATTCTTCCCCATTCCCCAATACACATGCACAATACTCAGCTGAGCGTGCATGTGTTGCCAATGGAGAGAGGGGAATAAGCAGCTGCCAGAAACCTCTAACAGCGGCTTATCTTCCAAAGGAACAAAGTATTGGGCATGTTGAAATCCAGCATGTGTGATACCCCTCTACCCGACATCATTGGTGGGTCGGGACAATCCCATACACATTAGATAATCGTCAGGCATGGCTAACTTTCCTCGAATGTGTATGGGCGCCCTAAGCAGCAACTCTCAAACCACGTCATACACAGAGACAGACGTCATTACAGTGATGAGGCTGGGACACTATTCCCAATAAAAGAGATGGACATAGATGTGATCGAAAGCTCTAACTGGATGCCTGTTATACCTAAAGAAGTTGTCCAGGATTAAAAAAACATGGCTGCTTTCTACCAAAAACAGCACCACACCTTTCCATAGGTTGTGTGTGGTAATACAGCTTGAACTAATTCACTTCATGGACAAGTGTGGCGCTCTTTCTGGAAGAAAGCCGCCATGTTTTTCTAATCCTGGACAATCCCTTTAAGGCGACTTACTCCATAAAGACATCCCCATAACTGCATGAACTCAGTCCCCACTGATCACTAATACAATGGGACCCCAACAATCTTCCAAATGTTATTTCCCTTCCAAACATCTCCTGGTGTCCAGGCAGTGTTAGACTAGCATGTAAATCCTTGATAATCCGGCATGGGGTTATTGTTATTGCATGCAGGATTAGCAGGAAAATGAGATGCTGTATTAATAGAATGTTACTGTAAAAAGCGAATAGGGCCAGTAACAACAGCGCGGAAAAGGGAGGACAACGCTACGATAAATGCAACATTTAGTTACTGAACAACAGGAAGTAATCTCTCAAGTCAAGGCTGCTGCAATGTTCCAGTCTTTGTATAGTCTGAGGTTGTCACTACTACAGATAAACGTTTCACACGGGGTACGGGAGACTGACGCACGGGGTACGGGACACCGATACACGGGGTACAGGATAGTGAAACAGTCACACTTGGGGTACAGGACAATCATGCTAGTGGTAACACTTTGATGACATAAGCCTCAGATGTGGTAATATGTGACGCACAATTCTTCAGGCTGATGTGAGGATTAGTAGTTTTTGAGTCCTTTGTGAGTTCGGGATGGGAACAGTCACAGCTGCACATACACCGCAGTAGTGAAGCTGGCACGTCCCACGCTCCCTGTGACAACACTTTTTTGTGTGGGATATTTCATGACCAATAGGTTAATGTTGATATTTGCAGTTCATTTATAACTAACCATGAAAATATCATCGAACACATCTGCATAATGATCTTTTATTGGCAGATGGAGATAATGCCGCAGGGATGTTCATATGGAGTCTGAGTCACGACTTGTTCAGTCTCTAATAAGTAGTTTAGAGCTATACAGGTATGTGAACGTGAAGCATGGTGTATATGACCCATACAGGGGGCATGGCTCTGGAGCACATTCATTTTACCTCAGGGCAGGAGGTAAAAATTTCTATAGTAGTGACTTTTGCTAGAACAGTTGTGCAGGAAACACAAGTGTACTCTGTGCTGATGGGGGGGTCCTAACATTATACAGGGTCTTGCCTCCTCTAATCATCCCATTACTCAGTTCACTTGATACACGGTCTGGGAATGGGCATATTCGAAAACTCTAGCGGACGGCCGCTTCACGAAAAAGCACATGCATACTGTATATAAGGTGTCAAGATCACATTGGGTGCCTTCCATCACATAAGTATCATTGCATATGGATATTCTGCATAGGAACAAAACCATCTTCAATTACTAGACAGAAAAGAGTGCTAGTATTTTAGAATGAGACACCAGTTGATATTTTATAACCCAAGTTAGCAGGTGCTACTAGTAATGTATATTTTGGCTTATGGGTAACTTGTATAGTGATAGAGTCCTTGTAGGAGAGGGACCCACCGCCATCTTTAAGGGACACTGTAATATGTTAAATGCAGGGCCTGAGGAGGGGTAAAAAAAAGCAGAGATTCAAAGAACACCGGTGTCTGAAACCACCCCTTCCTCACCATTTGCAAGATATTTGTTTGCCGTCAGTGAATGGGAACATTATTGTTTACATTCAGAGGCTTCAAACCTGTATACACCTAGTCCTGCTCTCAGATGACAAGTGAATACAATTGTATCCAGTCTAGACAATGCTCTGTCAGCTAAAAACACATCAGCAACAACTGCACAAATACACTATATCGACAAAAGTATTGAGACACCTACAAAAGCTTCTATGACATGCCCTTCTAAATCCATAGGCATTAAAAGGGGTTGTCCAGTTTGGGGGTTGTTTTTTTATACGAATGACCTATCTACAGGATAGGTCATCAGTATATGATTGATGGGGGTCCGACACCCGGAGCCCGCACTGATCAGATGTTCCGGCTCCCTCCAGGCGCCGGAAGATATGCAGTGGACGGTGCTGTATGCAGAAAGCTCCAACCACTGTATAGCGGCCGTGCTGCAGTTCGGCTCCTATTCAAAGGAAAAGAGCAGAGCTGCAGTAACCCAGCAGTCGCTATATAGTGGTTGGAGCCCTCTGCTTCTGACACCGACTCTGTAAAGCTTCCTGCGCCCGGAGGCAGCCGTCACAGCTGACTGGCGCGGGGTCCGGGTGTTGGACCCCCATCAGTCATATACAGATTACCTATCCTGTGTCTTGATATGCTGAAGCAATAAGATTTCCCTTCACTGGAACTAAGGGGCCTAGAGCAACCCCAGAAAAACAACCCCAATGTATTACCCCTCCTCCACCAAACTTCACAGTTGTCACAATGCAGTCAGGCAGGTAACTTTCTCCTGGCATTCACTAAACCCAGACTCATCCATCAGACCGCCAAATAGAGAAGCGTGATCCATCACTCCACATAACACATTTCCACAGTCAGAGTCCAATGGCGGAGTGCTCTACACCACTTCTTCCGACGCTTATCAATGTGCTTGGCGATGTAAGGCTGGCATGCAGCTGCTCGGGTCCCATGCCATTAACCCGGGGCACAGTTTTTGTGTGGATCTTAATACCAGAGGAGGTTTCGACTCTGCAGTTATGGAGTCAGCAGAGAGCCGGCGACTTTTAGGCACTATACACCTCAACACTCAGCGGCGCCACTCTGTAACTTTACAAGGTCTGTGGTTCCTAAACGCTTCCACTTTAAAAAAATTATTACACCGTTGATGGTGGAATATCTAGAAAGGAAGAAATTTCAGGAACTGACCTGTTACAATGGTGGCATCCTATTAGGGTATGTTCACACGGCCAAATTTCAGACGTATACGAGGCGTATTTTGCCTCGTTTTACGTCTGAAAATAGGGCTACAATACGTCGGCAAACATCTGCCCATTCATTTGAATGGGTTTGCCGACGTACTGTGCAGACGACCTGTTATTTACGCGTCGTCGTTTGACAGCTGTCAAACGACGACGCGTAAAAATACAGCCTCGTCAAAAGAAGTGCAGGACACTTATATACATTATATGCAGGACACTTATATACATTATATGCAGGACACTTCTTTGGACGTTTTTGGAGCTGTTTTCTCATAGACTCCAATGAAAACAGCTCCAAAAATGGACGTAAAAAACGCAGCGAAAACGGCGTGAAAACGCTGCGAAAAATGCGAGTTGGTAAAAAAACGTCTGAAAAGCAGGGTCTGTTTTCCCTTGAAAACAGCTCTGGATTTTCAGACGTTTTTGTTGACTACGTGTGAACATACCCTTACAGGACTATGCTGGAATTCAGTGACCTCTTTACATTGACCCATTCTACAAATGTTTGTAAAGGCGACTGCATGGCTAGTGCTTGATTTAATACACCTGGGACTGAATGAGACACCCGAGTTTAATGATTAAGGCCTCATGCCCACTTCAGTTTTTTCCATCAGGGTGCTATCCATTGTTTTAACTGATAGCACCCTGACACATTCATTTCAATGGGGCCATGCACACTTACGTTGTTTTAACGGAACCATGCGGTCATCCAGTCAAAAATAGGACAGTTACTATTCCTGCACATTTTTGACGGAACAGTCTCTGCCTTCTCACTGATTTGGTCCATGAAACAACGGACTGCACGCGGAAGCCATCTGTGTGCGGCCTATGTTTCACGGAACCGTCTATAGCGGCCGTACAACGGCCGACGGAAGTGTGCATGCATCCTTCTCTATTCACACGACAGGGCCTGAGTGTCGGTTGATAAAAACGTAGTTTTGGTCCGTTTTTCTCGGCCGTTTCGCATCCATTCCATTTCGGGTCGTGTTTCCGTTTTTAACGGCCGATTTTGACCCGTTTTGAATCCGTTTCCCTGTCAGTTTTAAAAACGTATGAATTTAATTTGTAAATTTTCTGCCACACACTTCCCTCTGTAGTTAATGCCACACACTGCCCTCTGTAGTTAATGCCACACCGACCCCCTTGTAGGTAGTGCCACACGGACCCCCTTGTAGGTAGTGCCACACGGACCCCCTTGTAGGTAGTGCCACACGGACCCCCTTGTAGGTAGTGCCACACGGACCCCCTTGTAGGTAGTGCCACACGGACCCCCTTGTAGGTAGTGCCACACGGACCCCCTTGTACATAGCCCCCCCCCTAACTTCCTGTAGGGGACTGCACCAGGAGAAGTCCCTGACGTCAATTTCCATATATGCAAGTGAGAATAGCCCCATTTGGGGTCTATTGTTCCTACTGCGGCCGTGTGCTGGCCGTTCAAAGAATCCCTGTCGTGTGAATAGGGCCTAAGTGGTGTGCCCCAATACATGCGTCCATATAGTGAATCTCCGGTAGTTTGCTACAATGTATCAGTCAGGAGTCCAGACTTTTAAGCTCCAAGAGCATTGTCTAGACTGGATACAATTGTATCCACGTCTCAATTAAGAGCAGGAACAGCTATACACAGAATATAAACACAAATGTTCACTGACAGCAAGCAGAAATTGTGAATTATAAAGAATATCTGAAAGTTGATTTGAATGAAACAGTAATCTAGCTTCATTTACATGTAACCCCTTTAATTTATACAGGATATGCCATCTCCAGTGACCTCCGCCGATTGGCAGAAGTGGAAGCAGCGTTATAAAAAAAAAAAAAAAAAAAAAAGGAAAAACGAATCTGTCAGGAGCAGAACGGATTCAGCAGTTTCCTAACACTGCTGCCACTTCGTTCTTGCGATCGGTGGGGATTATATAGTCAGACGCCCCCCTCCCAAATCAGACATTAGCGGCACATCCTAGCAATCTGTGGGGATTATATTGTCGGTCCCCTCCAAATCAACCTTGTTGGCACATACTAGCGATATGCCTTCAGTGTCTTAAGTGGGAAACCCCTTTAAGTACTGCCTTTGCAAATTAATGAAACGGCTTTCCCCTTCTTTGCTGATGTAGTTGCCCGAGGCATCTGCTGGAGCCCGCTATAGACTAGTTCAGTCAAAGTATGAAACTTGCTCCTTTAAGCATTGCATACCAGTGAATAGTTTCCGTAATATATTTTCCTTTTTTTAATTTAATGGAAATTATCTTGCAGGGGATGTCCAGTTTTAGTCCAAACTCCCCCTACAGGAAAAAGCGGTGTCATATTAGGATCGCTTCTAGTGTGTCCTGTCCTTTTCAATGGAACCCAAAGTTGAACACAGAAATTAGTATTTTTTACTGGATTTGACGAATAATCCTCCAATCTAATATCTATGACGACCGACTGACTGCACCCAGTGTCTCCCGATCGGACCGCTTGGATTTCAACCCGCCCATTGATTTCCCCAAAATAAGTGATTTGTCGAACGATCGCTGACAGCTGAATTATCTATGACCAGCTAAGAATTAGTCAATGCCTCACCATTTTCAAGATCTCTGTTTGTTGTCAGTGAATGGGAATTGTTTACTTCCAGAGATTGAAAACAAGTCCTGACCGAATACTTCTCACAGCTGGGAGTTTGATACAACTCTATCCAGTCTGTATTAGGCTGGGTTCACACAGAGTTTTTTGCAGGCGGAAAATCTGCCTCAAAATTCCGTTTGGAAGTTTGAGGCAGATTTTCCTCTCTCTGCACGCAGATTTTCTCTGCGGTTTTCACGCACGGCCATTGATAAATCGCCGCCAAATAAGCTTTCTCTGCCTCCCATTGATGTCAATGGGAGGTCAGAGGCGTAAACGCCCAAAGATAGGACATGTCCCTTCTTTCTCCCGCGAGCCGGTTTTACCGCTCGCGGGAGAAAACAGACTCCGCGTCCCATTGAAATCAATGGGAGGCATTTTCGGCCGGTTTTTGGCGAGTTTTGCGGCGCAGTTTCCGTGTCAAAAAACTCGTCAAAAAAACTCTGTAAACTAAACACATCAGTTATGATAGTTTGAAACAATGGATCAGTGCAGGTAAAACGTATCAATCTGGATTCCAGGCTGTTTAGCTCACAGGATTGTCTAGACTGAATACAATTTTAGCAGACCCTCAGCTGTGAGAAGTTAAAGGTCTGTACAGGATATAAACCTCTGGATGTATACAAGAATTTTTCCATTCACTGACAAGCAGAGATACTGAAAATTGTAAGTATTTGAAACGCGAAGTATATTTGAAAATTGCTAAACTTTTCATTATATTTCATTATAACAAAACTGGAAAACAGGTTTAATTTACTCGACTTGTAGGAGCAGAAGTCACAGTGATGATTTCATTCTTTAAGGCCCTCTTCACATTGAGTTTTTTGCAGGCGGAAAAATCTGCCTCAAAATTCTTTCAGGAATTTTGAGGCAGATTTTGATCTGCCGGCAGAAAACTTGTTGCGTTTGCCGCATTTTTCGGCCACGGCCATCGAGCGCCTTGGGCAAATAACAGTGAAAACCGATTTCTCTGCCTCCCATTAATGTCAATGGAAGGTCAGAGAAGGAAACGGCTGAAGAAAGGGCTGACGCTGCTTTTTCCCATGAGTGTTTTTTTCTGTTCACGGGGAAAAAAATGCCTCCGTCACCCATTGAAATCAATGGGAGGCGTTTTCGGATGGTTTTTTGGCACGGTTTCCGCGTCAAAAACCGCACCAAAAAAACTGTGTGAACTAGGCTTAAAGCTTGACAAGCCCTTTAAATCATTACATCTGCACCTGCTATCGGCAGTACAGCATTCTTATACTGACAAGGTACGTAGCATTACCATATATGTTCCCAGTCGTGGGAGGAAATGCAGGTATCATAGGAGTGTCCTTTCTAAGTACTGTATATTGACCAAATAGATGGAGATGCCCCATCTACAGCTGCACCCCGTTTTAATAACGAAAGGTGAGAGCCACGTCCTGCAACTTCTTTCCTTTTGAATAAACCTTATATCGCTCATTATTATAGATGTAAATGTAACAGGTATATTAAAGCCTAAATGAGGTGACAATTATAGCATTGCCAATCAACACAGTGTATAGATATCTGGTGTCCATTATATCACCACTTATTAATACAGTATACAAAGATACAGACACCTGGCGTCCAATATTAATACTGACCCTATACGGTGTACATAGATATAGACAACCAATGTCGAATGATATCAATACTGACCAGCACAGTGTATACAAATATAGACATCAGGCATCCATTATATTTATACTGACCAATACAGTGTATATAGATGTAGAGACCAGGTGTACGTACATTACATCAATACTGACCAACACAGTGTATATACATACAGACATCAGGCATATCACTACTAACCAACACAGTATATATTATATATACATATATACACACACAGACCCCGAGCGTCCATTTTATGAATACTGACCAATATTTTATAGATTCATACACCAGGTGTCTATTATATTACTACTGACCAGCACGATGTATAGAGATACAGACACGGGATGCCCATTATATTAGTACTGTCCAAATAAAAACAGTCGCAATTTACAACAGTGGTGATAGTACATACACATATAAAAGGAGTATTTTTTTTTTTAAAGTTACATTTATAAACAAAACCAGCTGTCTCAGTTACTAAACATATGCAACAAAATACACATATGTATCTAGGTACATGTAATCATTGTATTCCATGCTTTATTCAGAAAAAAAATAATAATAATTATATATAGATATATATATAAAAATACATACATACACACACACACACACACACACACTAGTCCTTCTCAATGAACTGGAAAATCAGCAAAAATTTTATTTATTTCAGTAATTCAATTCAAAAACTGAAACTCATATTCTATAGATTCATCACACACAGAGGGATCTATTTCCAGCATTTTTTTCTTTTAACGTTGATGATTATGGCGAACAGTTAAAGGGGTTTCTCCACGAGGAACATTTATGACATATCCCCACAGGATATGTCATAAATGTCAGATAGATGCGAGTCTCACACCTATCTCTAGAACGGGGCCCCTAAACCCCGTTCTACCTCTGTGTGTCGGCTGATTTCCGACCATTAAGGTGAAAACAGCGTAGCTTGCTGAGCTACGTTGTCCTACTTAAGCCCCATAGAACTGAATGGTTGTTACGGAAAAAGCGTAGCTCACATGCTACGCTGCTTTCGGAACTGCTATTCACTACTATGGGAGTTACGGAAACAGCGTAGCTCAGCGGGCTACGCTGTTTTCGTAACTCCCGACCATAAAGTTAGGAAGTGGCCGGGAGGCAGCGAGAACAGACAAAGCTAGAACGGGTATTAGAGGGCCCCGTTCTAGAGATAGGTGCGGGTCCCAGAGTGGGACCCGCATCTATCTGACATATCCTGCGGATATGTCATAAATGTCCCTCGTGGGAAGATCCCTTTAATGAAAACCCAAAAT
The DNA here is from genome assembly GCF_050947455.1 of Rhinoderma darwinii. Lineage (NCBI taxonomy): Eukaryota > Metazoa > Chordata > Amphibia > Anura > Rhinodermatidae > Rhinoderma > Rhinoderma darwinii. The sequence continues at coordinate 70,265,403 of NC_134695.1, forward strand.
TTAGTGTCTCAGAAAATTTGAATATTATATAAGCCCATTTTCAAAAAAGATTTTTAATACTGAAATGTTGGCCTACTGAAAAGTCTGTCCAGTATCTGCCCCAATACTAAGTCGGGGCTCCGACTCTGCATGAATTACTTCATCAATGTGGCATGGCATGGAGGCGATCAGCCTGTGGCACTGCTCAGGTGTTATCAATGTGGCGTGGCATGGAGGCGATCAGCCTGTGGCACTGCTGAGGGGTTATGGAAGCCCAGGTTGCTTTGATATCGGCCTTCAGCTCGTCTGCATTGTTGGGCCCGAAGTCTCTCATCTTCCCATTGTCAACACCCTATAGATTTTCTATGGGGTTTAGGTCGGGCGAGTTTGCTGGCCAATCAAGCGCAGTGATCCTGTGATTATTACACCAGGTGTTGGTACTTTTGGCAGTGCGGGCAGGTGCCAAGTCCTGCTGGAAAATGAAATCATCATCTCCATAAGGGTATGTGCACACACACTAATTACGTCCGTAATTGACGGACGTATTTCGGCCGCAAATAGTGGACCGAACTCAGTGCAGGGAGCCGGGCTCCTAGCATCATAGTTATGTGCGATGCTAGGAGTCCCTGCCTCTCCGTGGAACTACTGTCCCGTACTGAAAACACGATTACAGTACGGGACAGTTGTCCTGCAGAGAGGCAGGGACTCCTAGCATCGTACATAAGTATGATGCTAGGAGCCCGGCTCCCTGCACGGAGTTCGGTCCGGTACTTGCGGCCGAAATACGTCCGTCAATTACGGACGTAATTAGTGTGTGTGCACATACCCTAAAGCTTGTCAGCAGAGGGAAGCATGAAGGGCTCGAGAATGTCCTGCTAGACGCTGCGGTGACTCTGGACTTGATATCACACAGTGACCGGCACCAGCAGATGACGCGGCCCCCAAACCATCACTGACTGCGGAAACTTCACACTGGAGCGCAGGACACTTGGATTGTCGCCTCTCCACTCTCCCTCCAGACTCCGGGACCGAGATTTCCCAATGAAATGCAAAATTTACTTTCATCTGAAAACAGGACTGTGGACACTGAGCAACAGACCCGTCCTTGTAAAGACTTAGGAAACCTTTGCAGGTGTTTTGTGTAGATTCGCTGATTAGAGTGTCACACCATGAGATGACAATCTTCAATTTTTACCCAATATTCTAATTTTCTGAGAGACTAAGTTTTGGCTTTCATTAACGGTTACCATAATCATCAACATTAAAGAGAAAAACAATGCTGTAAATAGATCACTCAGTGTCTAATGAATCTATATATTACGAGTTTCACTTTTTGAATTGAATTACTGAAATAAATTAACTTTTTGATGATATTCTAATTCATTGAGAAGGACTAGTATCTGACAAACTTAGCTCAACTACATTGGACACACTCAATCCTTCCACTTATGAGAAACTAGGAACACAGCTCCGTAATTTCTAACAAACTGAGCTCTGCTAGATCTGTACAATTATTTTTGTTATAAAGCTATAAAACGTCAGTGTTATGTTATTAGATCAGGTGAAAGGCTTCAGTGTCAATCACTTCTGCGGTCAGGAGGAGATATAAATCCTGTGAAGTATTATCAGTGCGTCCCGGTCAGGATATCCTGTAAGATGTGGACCCAGCAGTGAATCTCTCGGCTCACAATCACCATATTGTTCATCGATAACGAGGGGTTAATAACTTGTGGGTAACAGAGGGCAGAATGAGGTCCCCACAAGATAACCCCATAGAGATGTCAAACATTATAATCCTGCATTATATTCACAGCCCATATCCAGCCTATAAACAGTGATCCCACAAGTTGCTCATATACAGGACATTTTAGAGGAGCCCCCGGATTCCCACAGGACACCCAAAAATGGGGATTGACCAATAGTTACCCTATATGTATGGCCATCTTATAGAAATCCTGTAGTATTAAAGATTAATGGCCTATGCTATGGATAAACCGTCAATGTGTAATCAGTGCGTCATCAGTGGGACCCCATAAATGTTAAAAACAACATTCCTCTGATCGGAAATCTGATAATCCAGATTTTACTTTAGAACAATGAGATGAATAGAGTTCAGCACAAGGAGCTGAGAATTTATAACGAGACTCTTCTGAGTGATGTCTACACAGTGAACTAGTAGCTTTTATATACTTTTTTACGAACGTCCATTAACCCACAATATGTGATAATAAGACACCTATCAGATCTGATGAATGGCAAATGAAAATAATTTTACATATTACAATAAACACACACAATAATAAAAAATCTGTACATGCAGGTGATAAAACTTCAACTCCCAGCATGTCATAAAAGGTGAGGACTGTAATAGCACACTAGGATTATATATACATCACTATACACTGTACATGAACACACAACAATATGTAGCAGAGCGGAGTTTGTCATTACATGTTATAGGTTCATAGTAGGTCAACAATTATATCAATGCACAGAAATGTAGCCCAAAACAACGAAGTGACAAGTTCAGCTCTGCTACATCAACAAAGATATTGAAAGTTTATCAGCTGTCACTGAGGGTCTCACCTTAGGTAGGAGCAGTGCTGTGGTGAAGAGCAGTAGCTGCAGCACAGGAGGAGTCAGAGCCCCCATCTCCAGGACTCAGTCACCCACTCAGGCTGTAGTGTCCCCCCCAGGACATGGAAGGGAGAGTGACTGTGGATCCTGTCACCCAGCTCTTTGCAGCCTCAGCTCTTGTTCCCACTCTCATGCTCCACAGTAATGTGAGATCTGGAGGAAAACACAACTCTTTGGGTGGAGCAAACTCCTGTGTCAAAAAGCAGGGCCCGTTAACACCTTCATCTCTGGCTGGGAGACCTTTGCAGGCAAAGGGCTGCAGTGTGAACAAAGGGTCAAGTCGCTGCTTGTATTGTGTGGGGCTGTCACAGTGTAGTCACTGGCTGGAGATGATGAGGGGTCTCCTGTCCTGCATTCCTTTCCCACCAGGACTGTGAGGAAGTAGTTCTCCCTCTCCCCCTCCCAGTTAACATTCCTGCAGAATTTGGTTAGAAAGCAAAGAAACAGACTCCTTGGCTAAAAAGGAACAATGTACAAGATACAAGGAAGACCCCTCATACCCTGCCCCCCACACACACTGGTTACAATGTGCCCCCCAATGTATCATTCTACTATTAACTCTCCCAGACTGTCATTCATAACTACTGCAATTAGCTACACATTAAGGGTAGGAACACACACGGCGTAAGCACTGCAAGTTTTTCCGCAACGGATTAATTGCGGAAAATCCAAAGCGTAATACAATAGCAGCAGCATGGGTGAGAGGTGAAGAAATTTCATCCCCACACAGCGGAAAAAAAGCCTCCGAAAAAAACCTCACATAAATTAACCTGCGGTGCGGTTCCTTCATGTCAATTAATGTTGCTTAATCGCTGCTCTTCTGTTGCAGGATTCCCCCATTGAATTCAATGGGGTGCTTAAACCCACAACAAAGTAGTGTTTGTTTGTGGAGGAATTGCAGGGCTTCTGCCGCAAAAAGATTTAAAAAATAAAAAATAAAAAAAAGTTATACTTACCCAGAGTTCCCTGCTTCTCCAGTCCGGCCTCCTAGGATGACGTTGCAGGCCATGTGACCGTTGCAGGCCAATCACAGGCTGCAGCGGTCACATGCCCTGCAGCATCATCCCAGGAGGCCGGACCACGCACAGAAGAGATTGTGGGGTTAAGTATGAAAGTTTTCAGTTTTTTACTGCCCGAAAAAATGTACCACAACGTATTTTGCGGCGTTTTATGCCCGTGGCACTCAATGGCAGTGGGCAAAAAATGCTGCGAAAAGCGGCATGCAGGCCGAGGAAAATCTGCCTCAAAATTCCAAACAGAATTTTGAGGCAGATTTTCCTCCTGCAAAAAACTCTGTGTGAACCCAAGGGCAGAACCTTGTTATTTTTTTTTATCCAGGTAGCTATCTGAGGATTTGCTTTTTGGAAGATAAAAGTTATAGATTTTTAGGAACCATTTTCAGGGGAACATGTATGTAGCATTCCATTTATTTTATGAGGAAAATGAATAAAATCCTTAATATTATTGTGTCTGTCACTCAGCGGTCCTCATGCATGCGTTTTTTTACTTTATGGGTAATAATGGATATGGAAATATATATGTAATTTAAGTTTGCGATGGGAGGACAAAGCACATGAATGGGGTTGTAGAGCAAAGGAAAGGTGGCATATATATATATATATACATACATACAGTTTCAATAATTTTTTTGAAAAAATTACAGGAAAATATCAGGTGGAACAAAATTGCTCTTTTCTTCCTGCCTGGGCTCAGCTTGGGGTAATCAGTGGGGGTGGGGGTGTTTAAATCCAATGTTCAGTTGTAGTTAGAACTGATATAAATTGCCACCTCAAATACTTACCTGCCATCAATTGTCTTGTGCCGGCTAACTTTTAGTTCTTGCCTATTAGGGCACAGATATTATTAGTGACTCAGCTTAGCTGCATTGTCTGTCGGAGTTTGAGGTAGTCAGATATCCGTATCCTGTCCCATCAGAGACTTAGGCTGCCCTAAGGAGGCCCTTTCTCTCCCCATACTTTACATTGCAGCTCTGCTTTATCAGATTAGCTGCTATGAAAAAGTACAAGCACAGCAGGAAGTCAGTAAATGGAGAGCTGATACCAATAAAACAAGGACAGAATGATTATCAGAAAACTGCTGCACTGAGGGGAGGCGCATCAACAGAGGAAAGGTGAAGCGCAGCTTTAAAGAGGCTCTGTCACCAGATTTTGCAGCCCCTATCTGCTATTGCAGCAGATAGGCGCTGCAATGTAGATTACAGTAACGTTTTTATTTTTAAAAAACGAGCATTTTTGGCCAAGTTATGACCATTTTTGTATTTATGCAAATGAGGCTTGCAAAAGTCCAAGTGGGTGTGTTTAAAAGTAAAAGTCCAAGTGGGCGTGTATTATGTGCGTACATCGGGGCGTGTTTACTACTTTTACTAGCTGGGCGCTCTGAAGAGAAGTATCATCCACTTCTCTTCAGAACGCCCAGCTTCTGGCAGTGCAGATCTGTGACGTCACTCACAGGTCCTGCATCGTGTCGGACACATCGGCACCAGAGGCTTCAGTTGATTCTGCAGCAGCATCGGCGTTAGCAGGTAAGTAGCTACATCGACTTACCTGCAAACGCCGATGCTGCTGCAGAATCATCTGTAGCCTCTGGTGCCGATGTGTCCCCGCTCGTCTGACACGATGCAGGACCTGTGAGTGACGTCACAGCGTGATCTCTCGAGAACACGCTGTGTCTGCACTGCCAGAAGCTGGGCGTTGTGAAGAGAAGTGGATGATACTTCTCATCAGAGCGCCCAGCTAGTAAAAGTATTAAAAACGCCCCGATGTACGCACATAATACACGCCCCCTTGGACTTTTACTTTTAAACACACCCACTTGGACTTTTGCAAGCCTCATTTGCATAAATACAAAAATGGTCATAACTTGGCCAAAAATGCTCGTTTTTTAAAAATAAAAACGTTACTGTAATCTACATTGCAGCGCCGATCTGGTGACAGAGCCTCTTTAAACTATAGTTTCAACTTTGGTAAACCTACAAGAAAACATGAATATCGATGTCGAAACAATTCAATAATTCAAGTAAATAGTAAATGGTTGCTTCCTCTTGTTATAACAGTTGATTGGCAGGAATCCCATCAACAGTACAAACAACTACACAATTATCATCAAGATTTACACTGCTCACCTATACACTGGAGCCAATGTAAGCCTCATAATAGTTATATCCTTGTCCATAGGGGGCTGCATTATAGCCATGATATTCTTGTACATAAAGGACAGTATTATAGTAGTTATATTCTTGTATATAGGGGGCAGTATTATAGTAGTTATATTCTTATATATAGGGGGCAGTATTACAGTAGTTATATTCTTGTATATAGGGGTAGTATTATAGTAGTTATATTCTTGTATATAGGGGCAGTATTATAGTAATTATATTCTTGTATATAGGAGCAGTATTATAGTAGTTATATTCTTGTATATAGGAGCAGTATTATAGTAGTTATATTCTTGTATATAGGGAGCAGTAATATAGTAGTTATATTCTTGTATATAGGAGCAGTATTATAGTAGTTATATTCTTGTATATAGGGGGCAGTATTATAGTAGTTATATTCTTGTATATAGGAGCAGTATTATAGTAGTTATATTCTTGTATATAGGGGCAGTATTATAGTAGTTATATTCTTGTATATAGGAGGTAGTATTATAGTAGTTATATTCTTGTATATAGGGAGGAGTATTATAGTAGTTATATTCTTGTACATAAAGGACAGTATTATAGTAGTTATATTCTTGTATATAGGGGCAGTATTATAGTAGTTATATTCTTGTATATAGGAGCAGTATTATAGAAGTTATATTCTTGTATATAGGGGCAGTATTATAGTAGTTATATTCTTGTATATAGGAGGTAGTATTATAGTAGTTATATTCTTGTATATAGGGAGGAGTATTATAGTAGTTATATTCTTGTACATAAAGGACAGTATTATAGTAGTTATATTCTTGTATATAGGAGCAGTATTATAGTAGATATAGTCTTGTATATAGGGGTCAGTATTATAGTAGTTATATTCTTGTATATAGGGGTCAGTATTAGGGTATGTGCACACACACTAATTACGTCCGTAATTGACGGACGTATTTCGGCCGCAAGTCCCGGACCGAACACAGTGCAACTGTCCCGTACTGTAATCATGTTTTCAGTACGTGACAGTGGTCCTGCAGCGAGGCAGGGACTCCTAGCATCGTACATAACTATGATGCTAGGACCCCGGCTCCCTGCACTGTGTTCGGTCCGGGACTTGCGGCCGAAATACGTCCGTCAATTACGGACGTAATTAGTGTGTGTGCACATACCCTTATAGTAGTTCTATTCTTGTATATAGGGGCAGTATTATAGTAGTTCTATTCTTGTATATAGGGGCAGTATTATAGTAGTTATATTCTTGTATATAGGAGCAGTATTATAGTAGTTCTATTCCTGTATATAGGGGCAGTATTATAGTAGTTATATTCTTGTATATAGGAGCAGTATTATAGTAGTTATATTCTTTGTATATAGGAGCAGTATTATAGTAGCTATATTCTTGTATATAGGAGGCAGTATATAGTAGTTATATTCTTGTATATAGGAGGCAGTATTATAGTAGTTATATTCTTGTATATAGGGGGCAGTATTATAGTAGTCATATTCTTGTATATAGGAGGCAGTATTATAGTAGTTACATTCTTGTATATAGGAGGCAGTATTATAGTAGTTATATTCTTGTATATAGGGGCAGTATTATAGTAGTTATATTCTTGTATATAGGGGCAGTATTATAGTAGTTATATTCTTTTATATAGGGGAAGTATTATAATAGTTATATTCTTGTATATAGGGGGCAGTATTATAGTAGCTATATTCTTGTATATAGGGGGCAGTATTATAGTAGTTATATTCTTGTATATAGGGGGCAGTATTATAGTAGTTATATTCCTGTATATAGGAGCAGTATTATAGTAGTTATATTCTTGTATATAGGGGGCCGTATTATAGTAGTTATATTCTTGTATATAGGGGGCAGTATTATAGTAGTTATATTCCTGTATATAGGAGCAGTATTATAGTAGTTATATTCTTGTATATAGGGGGCAGTATTATAGTAGTTATATTCTTGTGTATAGGAGCAATATTATAGTAGTTATATTCTTGTATATAGGGGCAGTATTATAGTAATTATATTCTATTATAGTAGTTATATTCTTGTGTATAGGGGCAGTATTATAGTAATTATATTCTTGTATATAGGGCAGTATTATAATAGTTATATTCTTGTATATAGGGGCAGTATTATAGTAGTTATATTCTTGTATATAGGAGCAGTATTATAGTAGTTATATTCTTGTATATATCGGGTGTTATAGTAGTTATATTCTTGTATATAGGAGCAGTATTATAGTAGCAATATTCTTATATATAGGGGGCAGTATTATAGTAGTTATATTCTTGTGTATAGGAGCAATATTATAGTAGTTATATTCTTGTATATAGGGGCAGTATTATAGTAGTTATATTCTTGTGTATAGGAGCAGTATTATAGTAGTTATATTCTTGTATATAGGGGCAGTATTATGTTAGTTGTATTCTTGTACATAGGGGGCAGTATTATAGTAGATATATCCTTGTACATAGGGGCATCGTTATAGTAGTTCTATTCTTGTATATAGGAGCAGTATTATAGTAGTTATATTCCTGTATATAGGGCAGTATTATAGTAGTTATATTCTTGTATATAGGGGACGGTATTATAGTAGTTATATTCTTGTATATAGGGGACGGTATTATAGTAGTTATATTCTTGTATATAGGAGCAGTATTTTAGTAGTTATATTCTTGTATATAGGGGAAGGTATTATAGTAGTTATATTCATGTATATAGGAGCAGTATTATAGTAGTTATATTCTAGTATATAGGGAGCAGTATTATAGTAGTTATATTCTAGTATATAGGGAGCAGTATTATAGTAGTTATATTCTAGTATATAGGGAGCAGTATTATAGTAGTTATATTCTAGTATATAGGAGCAGTATTATAGTAGTTATATTCTAGTATATAGGGAGCAGTATTATAGTAGTTATATTCTTGTATATAGGGGCAGTATTATAGTAATTATATTCTTGTATATAGGAGCAGTATTATAGTAGTTATATTCCTGTATATAGGAGCAGTATTATAGTAGTTATATTCTTGTATATAGGGAGCAGTAATATAGTAGTTATATTCTTGTATATAGGAGCAGTATTATAGTAGTTATATTCTTGTATATAGGGGGCAGTATTATAGTAGTTATATTCTTGTATATAGGAGCAGTATTATAGTAGTTATATTCTTGTATATAGGGGCAGTATTATAGTAGTTATATTCTTGTATATAGGAGGTAGTATTATAGTAGTTATATTCTTGTATATAGGGAGGAGTATTATAGTAGTTATATTCTTGTACATAAAGGACAGTATTATAGTAGTTATATTCTTGTATATAGGGGCAGTATTATAGTAGTTATATTCTTGTATATAGGAGCAGTATTATAGAAGTTATATTCTTGTATATAGGGGCAGTATTATAGTAGTTATATTCTTGTATATAGGAGGTAGTATTATAGTAGTTATATTCTTGTATATAGGGAGGAGTATTATAGTAGTTATATTCTTGTACATAAAGGACAGTATTATAGTAGTTATATTCTTGTATATAGGAGCAGTATTATAGTAGATATAGTCTTGTATATAGGGGTCAGTATTATAGTAGTTATATTCTTGTATATAGGGGTCAGTATTAGGGTATGTGCACACACACTAATTACGTCCGTAATTGACGGACGTATTTCGGCCGCAAGTCCCGGACCGAACACAGTGCAGGGAGCCGGGCTCCTAGCATCATACTTATGTACGATGCTAGGAGTCTCTGCCTCGCTGCAGGACAACTGTCCCGTACTGTAATCATGTTTTCAGTACGTGACAGTGGTCCTGCAGCGAGGCAGGGACTCCTAGCATCGTACATAACTATGATGCTAGGACCCCGGCTCCCTGCACTGTGTTCGGTCCGGGACTTGCGGCCGAAATACGTCCGTCAATTACGGACGTAATTAGTGTGTGTGCACATACCCTTATAGTAGTTCTATTCTTGTATATAGGGGCAGTATTATAGTAGTTCTATTCTTGTATATAGGGGCAGTATTATAGTAGTTATATTCTTGTATATAGGAGCAGTATTATAGTAGTTCTATTCCTGTATATAGGGGCAGTATTATAGTAGTTATATTCTTGTATATAGGAGCAGTATTATAGTAGTTATATTCTTTGTATATAGGAGCAGTATTATAGTAGCTATATTCTTGTATATAGGAGGCAGTATATAGTAGTTATATTCTTGTATATAGGAGGCAGTATTATAGTAATTATATTCTTGTATATAGGGGGCAGTATTATAGTAGTCATATTCTTGTATATAGGAGGCAGTATTATAGTAGTTACATTCTTGTATATAGGAGGCAGTATTATAGTAGTTATATTCTTGTATATAGGGGCAGTATTATAGTAGTTATATTCTTGTATATAGGGGCAGTATTATAGTAGTTATATTCTTTTATATAGGGGAAGTATTATAATAGTTATATTCTTGTATATAGGGGGCAGTATTATAGTAGCTATATTCTTGTATATAGGGGGCAGTATTATAGTAGTTATATTCTTGTATATAGGGGGCAGTATTATAGTAGTTATATTCCTGTATATAGGAGCAGTATTATAGTAGTTATATTCTTGTATATAGGGGGCCGTATTATAGTAGTTATATTCTTGTATATAGGGGGCAGTATTATAGTAGTTATATTCCTGTATATAGGAGCAGTATTATAGTAGTTATATTCTTGTATATAGGGGGCAGTATTATAGTAGTTATATTCTTGTGTATAGGAGCAATATTATAGTAGTTATATTCTTGTATATAGGGGCAGTATTATAGTAATTATATTCTATTATAGTAGTTATATTCTTGTGTATAGGGGCAGTATTATAGTAATTATATTCTTGTATATAGGGCAGTATTATAATAGTTATATTCTTGTATATAGGGGCAGTATTATAGTAGTTATATTCTTGTATATAGGAGCAGTATTATAGTAGTTATATTCTTGTATATATCGGGTGTTATAGTAGTTATATTCTTGTATATAGGAGCAGTATTATAGTAGCAATATTCTTATATATAGGGGGCAGTATTATAGTAGTTATATTCTTGTGTATAGGAGCAATATTATAGTAGTTATATTCTTGTATATAGGGGCAGTATTATAGTAGTTATATTCTTGTGTATAGGAGCAGTATTATAGTAGTTATATTCTTGTATATAGGGGCAGTATTATGTTAGTTGTATTCTTGTACATAGGGGGCAGTATTATAGTAGATATATCCTTGTACATAGGGGCATCGTTATAGTAGTTCTATTCTTGTATATAGGAGCAGTATTATAGTAGTTATATTCCTGTATATAGGGCAGTATTATAGTAGTTATATTCTTGTATATAGGGGACGGTATTATAGTAGTTATATTCTTGTATATAGGGGACGGTATTATAGTAGTTATATTCTTGTATATAGGAGCAGTATTTTAGTAGTTATATTCTTGTATATAGGGGAAGGTATTATAGTAGTTATATTCATGTATATAGGAGCAGTATTATAGTAGTTATATTCTAGTATATAGGGAGCAGTATTATAGTAGTTATATTCTAGTATATAGGGAGCAGTATTATAGTAGTTATATTCTAGTATATAGGGAGCAGTATTATAGTAGTTATATTCTAGTATATAGGAGCAGTATTATAGTAGTTATATTCTAGTATATAGGGAGCAGTATTATAGTAGTTATATTCTTGTATATAGGGGCAGTATTATAGTAATTATATTCTTGTATATAGGAGCAGTATTATAGTAGTTATATTCTTGTATATAGGAGCAGTATTATAGTAGTTATATTCTTGTATATAGGGAGCAGTAATATAGTAGTTATATTCTTGTATATAGGAGCAGTATTATAGTAGTTATATTCTTGTATATAGGGGGCAGTATTATAGTAGTTATATTCTTGTATATAGGAGCAGTATTATAGTAGTTATATTCTTGTATATAGGGGCAGTATTATAGTAGTTATATTCTTGTATATAGGAGGTAGTATTATAGTAGTTATATTCTTGTATATAGGGAGGAGTATTATAGTAGTTATATTCTTGTACATAAAGGACAGTATTATAGTAGTTATATTCTTGTATATAGGGGCAGTATTATAGTAGTTATATTCTTGTATATAGGAGCAGTATTATAGAAGTTATATTCTTGTATATAGGGGCAGTATTATAGTAGTTATATTCTTGTATATAGGAGGTAGTATTATAGTAGTTATATTCTTGTATATGGGGGCAGTATTATAGTAGTTATATTCTTGTATATAGGAGGCAGTATTATAGTAGTTATATTCTTGTACATAAAGGACAGTATTATAGTAGTTATATTCTTGTATATAGGAGCAGTATTATAGTAGATATAGTCTTGTATATAGGGGTCAGTATTATAGTAGTTATATTCTTGTATATAGGGGTCAGTATTAGGGTATGTGCACACACACTAATTACGTCCGTAATTGACGGACGTATTTCGGCCGCAAGTCCCGGACCGAACACAGTGCAGGGAGCCGGGCTCCTAGCATCATACTTATGTACGATGCTAGGAGTCTCTGCCTCGCTGCAGGACAACTGTCCCGTACTGTAATCATGTTTTCAGTACGTGACAGTGGTCCTGCAGCGAGGCAGGGACTCCTAGCATCGTACATAACTATGATGCTAGGACCCCGGCTCCCTGCACTGTGTTCGGTCCGGGACTTGCGGCCGAAATACGTCCGTCAATTACGGACGTAATTAGTGTGTGTGCACATACCCTTATAGTAGTTCTATTCTTGTATATAGGGGCAGTATTATAGTAGTTCTATTCTTGTATATAGGGGCAGTATTATAGTAGTTATATTCTTGTATATAGGAGCAGTATTATAGTAGTTCTATTCCTGTATATAGGGGCAGTATTATAGTAGTTATATTCTTGTATATAGGAGCAGTATTATAGTAGTTATATTCTTTGTATATAGGAGCAGTATTATAGTAGCTATATTCTTGTATATAGGAGGCAGTATATAGTAGTTATATTCTTGTATATAGGAGGCAGTATTATAGTAGTTATATTCTTGTATATAGGGGGCAGTATTATAGTAGTCATATTCTTGTATATAGGAGGCAGTATTATAGTAGTTACATTCTTGTATATAGGAGGCAGTATTATAGTAGTTATATTCTTGTATATAGGGGCAGTATTATAGTAGTTATATTCTTGTATATAGGGGCAGTATTATAGTAGTTATATTCTTTTATATAGGGGAAGTATTATAATAGTTATATTCTTGTATATAGGGGGCAGTATTATAGTAGCTATATTCTTGTATATAGGGGGCAGTATTATAGTAGTTATATTCTTGTATATAGGGGGCAGTATTATAGTAGTTATATTCCTGTATATAGGAGCAGTATTATAGTAGTTATATTCTTGTATATAGGGGGCCGTATTATAGTAGTTATATTCTTGTATATAGGGGGCAGTATTATAGTAGTTATATTCCTGTATATAGGAGCAGTATTATAGTAGTTATATTCTTGTATATAGGGGGCAGTATTATAGTAGTTATATTCTTGTGTATAGGAGCAATATTATAGTAGTTATATTCTTGTATATAGGGGCAGTATTATAGTAATTATATTCTATTATAGTAGTTATATTCTTGTGTATAGGGGCAGTATTATAGTAATTATATTCTTGTATATAGGGCAGTATTATAATAGTTATATTCTTGTATATAGGGGCAGTATTATAGTAGTTATATTCTTGTATATAGGAGCAGTATTATAGTAGTTATATTCTTGTATATATCGGGTGTTATAGTAGTTATATTCTTGTATATAGGAGCAGTATTATAGTAGCAATATTCTTATATATAGGGGGCAGTATTATAGTAGTTATATTCTTGTGTATAGGAGCAATATTATAGTAGTTATATTCTTGTATATAGGGGCAGTATTATAGTAGTTATATTCTTGTGTATAGGAGCAGTATTATAGTAGTTATATTCTTGTATATAGGGGCAGTATTATGTTAGTTGTATTCTTGTACATAGGGGGCAGTATTATAGTAGATATATCCTTGTACATAGGGGCATCGTTATAGTAGTTCTATTCTTGTATATAGGAGCAGTATTATAGTAGTTATATTCCTGTATATAGGGCAGTATTATAGTAGTTATATTCTTGTATATAGGGGACGGTATTATAGTAGTTATATTCTTGTATATAGGGGACGGTATTATAGTAGTTATATTCTTGTATATAGGAGCAGTATTTTAGTAGTTATATTCTTGTATATAGGGGAAGGTATTATAGTAGTTATATTCATGTATATAGGAGCAGTATTATAGTAGTTATATTCTAGTATATAGGGAGCAGTATTATAGTAGTTATATTCTAGTATATAGGGAGCAGTATTATAGTAGTTATATTCTAGTATATAGGGAGCAGTATTATAGTAGTTATATTCTAGTATATAGGAGCAGTATTATAGTAGTTATATTCTAGTATATAGGGAGCAGTATTATAGTAGTTATATTCTTAAACATAGAAGGCAGTATTATAATCATTATATACTGAATGAAAAGAGTCGTACACATGCCTCTCTAATCATTCTCTATATTATGGCCGTCCCACATCCGTTACGAACCTCGCCGCCTGCCCTGAACTTTAGCTATACCTGACCACACTTATTGGCACTACACCTGTTACTTTGGCCATCAAAATAGGAGAATACTCTGGGAGTTGCAACCTAGGGTTTCCCTGCAGCAAAGTCAAGATCCCTGTACAAGGGTTAAATGGTGAAGACTCCGCTCACCAGTTTAGCCCCACGCCAAATCCCTTGGTGAATAGGTGGGTTCACGCCGCCCTCTGCTGGCCACATGCAGAAAATCCCACGGGCCCCATGACACTCTACTTGGATGTGGCGGCCCACCTATCACACATTTATGGTATATTCTGTGTATATGCCATAAATGTTTTAAATAGGTTGAAAAAAAGACATGGGTCCATGAAGTTCAACCTTTCTCAATAAATTACCCGTCGTTCACTGCATGATAAATTATAACCATGAATGCCGTTCGTCAATAAATAAGCATCTCGCCTTTTTTTAAATGCTGACATAGAATCTGCCATCACTATCTCTTGGGGTCGGGCATTCCATAGCTTGACCGCTCTAAGGCTGGGTTCACACGACCTATTTTCAGGCGTAAACGAGGCGTATTATGCCTCGTTTTACGCCTGAAAATACGGCTCCAATACGTCGGCAAACATCTGCCCATTCATTTGAATTGGTTTGCCGACGTACTGTGCCGACGACCTGTAATTTACTCGTCGTCGTTTGACAGCTGTCAAAAGACGACGCGTAAAATTACAGCCTCGTCAAAAGAAGTGCAGGACACTTCTTGGGACGTTTTTGGAGCCGTTTTCTCATAGTCTCTATTGAAAACAGCTCCAAAAACGGCCGAAAAAACGGCGCAAAAACGGTGCGAAAAACGTGATTTGCTCAAAAAACTTCTGAAAATCAGGTGCTGTTTTCCCTTGAAAACAGCTCCGTATTTTCAGAAGTTTTTGGCTCAGCGTGTGAACATACCCTTAGGGTATGTTCACACGGCTTAGCAAAATACATCTGAAAATACGGAGCTGTTTTCAGGCGAAAACAGTTCCTGATTTTCAGACGTCTTTTTAACAACTTGCGTTTTTCACGGCCGTTTTTGGAGCTTTCTTTCAATGGAGTCAATGAAAAACGCCTCCAAAAACGTCTTTTGATGAGCCGTCATTTTACGCGCCGTATTTTGACAGCGACGCGTAAAATAAAGGCTCGTGGGAACAGAACATTATAAATCCCATTGAAAGCAACGGGCAGAAGTTTGTAGGCGTAATTCGAGGTGTAAAACGCCCGAATTAGGTCTGAAAACACTGCGTGTGAACATACCCTAACAGTAAAGAACCCTTTTCTATATTGATGTCTGAAACGTCTTTCTTCCACACACAATGGATGTCCCCTGGTCCTTTGTAGAGTCCTTGGAAGGAACAGATGTGATAGTTGGGAAGGAACAGATGTGTTAGTTGGGAATAACTATTTTCTTAATCTAAATATGTATTGGAGCTGGGTTTGCTTCTTCTCTATGTAATTTGAGCTCTATTGAATAATGAATTGCTTTCTTATGGTCCATTTTATCACATTAGGATTAATATATGCTGTTGTATCCTGCAAACTGCCACCGGGTTTTTTAGTGTAATGTTCAGATTTTCACATCCAGTATTTTCTTCATGGAACGGGGTTAGTGTACAAAATTCTTTCCCACACATTTCCCAGCTGCACTTCAAAGTCCATCGAAACTTTAACTTAATTGTCTGGAGTGATATTGAGGACAATGATGTCTATGTGACGCGATTACGGCTATGCTTAATGACGCTTAATGCACACAGGAACGACAGAGGGAAGGGAAGAATCTGCTGGTATCCCTGAATGTGCACGTGCAGGGTCGTAATATTTGAACCTATATTGAGTTCATCTGTTAAAGCGTTGCTCTGAAAAAATAGCACCAAGCTCGAAGCCAATGGGGAACAAGACTTACTATAAATGGGGGTTCCAGCTTATGGACCCCATCTATGACAGTTCTATAACAGTTCTATAACTATAACTGCAGATACAATTTATACTAGACACACAAGACATAGCATCAATAAGGACTGATCGCTTAGGGTTGTCCTTTACTGCACCCCAGGGGCTCTGTTATAGCAGATACTGTTTTGTCAGAAGTGGGGCCTATGATCCTATGGTTCCTTGATAGGTCAGTCTCATCCTGAATGCAAAAAAGTAGTAAAGCCCCTTTAAAGCTGGACACAATAATAATATGTTGCAGTCAATATGGAATAGATTTGTATGTTTTCTTCCTTACTGGACATGCTTGCTTTATACCGAATTTAGACAACTGTAGTATATGTTTGTATGACGGCCGTCAAACCGACACCTGTATTTCAATGGGGCCATTCACACGGCCGTTGTTTCAACAGACCGTGTGAAGGGTCCATTGAAAAATAGAACATGTCCTATTTTGTTTCGTTTTCACGGATCCCTCGATAGACTCAAGTCTATGGGGATCCGTGAAAACAAGACCTGCACATGGGCAACTCGGATGTGAAAAACTTACGTTTTTTCAAGTCCAAGTTTCCCCGCGTTCGTCTGAATTCGGCCTTAGGCTGAAGCTTGAATAAACAAAGTGTGTTTTATTTATTTTTAGGTAAGTTATTGTGTGTCCTGTATTATTAACGCTACTTGTGCTTTTTGTGGTTGTTCTGACTCGTCCATACTACCTGCTATATGACTGGTGTAACAAGAGTCTTGACGTACATCTTTGTCTATGTCTGCAGCTGGTATGCAGGATAAAGTGCTTGTGTAGAACATAAGGGGCCCTTTAAAATGTATAACTTTGGCTATATAAAGAGTCTATTAAGATAAGATGATATCAGTTTGGGTTCTAGAGCGGCTCTGTGATCAGCAATTGGATCTATGGGTTCAAATTCCAGTAGGGTAACATCTGCATGGGGTTATGTATGCAATAGTGCTTTCACCGGGAGTTTAACATATGTGAACAATTGTTGTATTATGACTTAAGAAGGACAAGTTATTCTGTATTGGCAATTACAGGGCTGAGCAGCTACTCAGGGCCGGACTGCGACTTAAAATCAGCCATGGCATTTTTAAGAACACAGGCCCATAGCAGGACATACGCAGCCGCCAGTTTTGGGCTGGAGTACATGGGACCACCTTTCAGCCATACAAGACATGGGCAGATTTATTAAAACAGGTGTAAATGAAAGAGGAATA
The DNA here is from genome assembly GCF_050947455.1 of Rhinoderma darwinii. NCBI lineage: Eukaryota > Metazoa > Chordata > Amphibia > Anura > Rhinodermatidae > Rhinoderma > Rhinoderma darwinii. Next base: position 70,283,017 of record NC_134695.1, read on the forward strand.
GTCCTGATAGCTCCAACTCCAATGAATCCACTGCTCTTCAACGAGAATAATGAACATGCTCATTATTCAAGAGGATTTTTTTTTGCGGAGCGGAAAATAATTCAAGCAAGCAGACTTCTTTCCTGTGCATGTGAATGTGGTATAAAATAGCCCATTCACCTGTAATGGATGCAGAATGTTAGTGGATTTTAAAGGGATTTAGGTGTGGAATCAGGGACTTAGTCCTAATCAAATCCTGATTGCGTGATCATGGCCTAATACTGACGTATAAAGATTTCAAATTATACCAGTTTACAATGCTAAAATATCACCACACTGTAACTAAATAGTATGATTTATATTTCATATTCAGCCCTATACACACACACTCACATGCTGGACACATGACACACAGATGCAACCCACAAGCTGGACACATGCTGCATTCGTGCCCCTCACACCTAGGACACATGCGCACGCACACCTCTTACACTTAGAACACATCCCCCACTCACACCAAGGACATATGCCGCACATGCACCACTCACAAATAGGACACATGCGCACGCACACCACTCACAGGTAGGATATATCCTCCACTCTCGCCACTCACACCTAAGACATATGCCGCACGTTGTTTACCCACACCAAGAACACATGTTGAACACGCACTACTCACACCTGGCACAGATGCTGCACACACCACTCACATACTAGACACGTACCAGACCCTAGACACATACCGCACACACCACACAAGTGCTAAACACATACCTCACATAACACTTACACACTAGACCTATACCACACATGCCACTCACACTGAAAACAACACGCACACAAATGCCACTAATACATTAGAAGAAGACACAAAACTCACACAAAAGCATATTTGTGCTCCGGGGGCAGTAGAAAGAGCAAGTACATCACTGATTGGCTGATGCTCAGCCAACCAGCGTTAGGTTTGATTTGTACATGCAGACTGGGCAGGTAATGATTCTCCTTTTCCTCTGCGGCTCCAGAGATGTGCACTAATGAGCGAGGCGTCAGTGCAGAAAACAAATCTAGAGCTGATTAGCTGTGGCTCGGCCAACAAGCCCTATACTTCTTGCAGTGATCCTTCCCATTATTGCAGAGTACACAGCAATAAATCTCGGAAAAATGTGGTTTTAAACACCAGGAGGCAGCAGTTACTGTAATGTAGGTGCTAGTGTTCACTACTGTCTGCAGGGCCAATTCTAGCTTTTCTGCTGCCTGAGGCAAAAATGTAAATGGCGCCCCCAAATTTTGATTGACATCCCCCTGGCTGTTCTACATCACTAGCAGCCTCCTGCAACGCTTGCAGATGCGCCGTTGCCTTGTACTGGCATGTGTGGTGCAGGGGGTGTGCCCAAGTAGTCCAAGGCAATGAAGCATTGAGAATGTTGGAGGAGACTGGTAGTGATGTATAACAGCTAGAGGGATGTCAATCAAGCATGGAAAATTGGGTTTGGAGGCAGGAATCTGACTCTTCAGGATAGCGGCACCGCCCCATGACCCTTTAATGAGTAATTAGCATATAGCGTGCGCCGGTTTAAAAGTTGATTTTATAGATTTTTGTGCATCTGAAAACAATATACAGGGAAATGTTTGGAAATATTGTAAGGTCATGTATTACCGCATGGTGGCGGTTCAAGGGGTTAAAACTACCTGACCGGTTCCCATTAAATATACAATGAATTGAAAACAATTCCATCTGCCCTGTAATTTTGTTATTATAAATATATTTTATATAATTACAGCATCAGAACCAAACTCTGACATATATGGCTCCATAACAAAGCCCATACATATATACAGCACCAAAACCAAGCTCAGTACATATATGCAACACCAGAACAAAGCTCAGTACACAGATACTGCTCCAGAACCAAGCTCAGTACATAAATACAGATCCAGAACCAAGTTCATTACATAAATACAGTACCAGAACAAAGCTCATTACATAAATACAGTTCCAAGCACAGTATATATATATATATATATATATATATATACAGCACCAGAACCGAGCTCAGTACATATATACAACACCAGAACAAAGCTCAGTGTAACGTCTATGGCCACGGCCCGTCGTTCTGACTTACCCCTTGACGGCCGTGGCCACGGACATGTGTATTCTCTGCAGCGTCGTCCTCCAGTGAGGCGCCAGCACTCACTTCCTGGTGTCGAGACTGTCTCCTGGAGGGCGCGCGCGCCCGCGCGTGCACGGTCTTAAAGGGGCAGTGCGCGCATAATTTCAGGAAGTCTGCAATCAAGCCCAGAATGCTACTGGACTATAAAAGGGGCTCTGCCGTCTTGTTCTTTGCCTGAGCGTTGTTCGTTACTCAAAGTCTGTCTTGCAAATGGTCTCCTAGTGTCCTCCAGTTCCCAAGTGTTGCCTGTTCCTGTATCCTGTTTCCCGTGCTAGCCAGATCCAGTACCGCGCTGAGCTGTTGTCGTGTTGTGCTGCCACGCCTGTTCAGCTATGCCATGCCTGACGTCTAGCCACCGCCTGGTCCCAGCCTAGCCTGCCTTGCTACTGTCCGAGTTGCCACAGGTACCCTTTCTGGACTATAGACTCTGTACTATACCTGTTTGGCCAGCTACCATCCTGCTACGCGGTACGGCCCAGTGGGTCCACACCCCGCATCGTGACACTCAGTACATATATACAACACCAGAACCAAGCTCAGTACATACAGTTAGGTCCAGAATTATTTGGACATTGACATAAGATTTGGCATGTTAGCGGTTTGCCAAAACATATTGAATATACTGTTCTATTATGAATATGGGCTTGAAGTGCAGACTCTCAGCTTTAATTTGAGGGTATTCACATCCTAATTTGAGGAAGGGTTTAGGAATTACAGCTCTTTAATATGTAGCTGTCTTTTTTTCAAGTGACCAAAAGTAATTGGACAATTATCTCAAAAGCTATTTATTGGGCTGCATGGGCTAGTCCCTCGTTAATCCATTATCAATTAAGCAGGTAAAAGGTCTGGAGTTGATTCCAGGTGTGGCATTTGTATTTGGAAGTTGTTTCTGTGAACCCACAAAATGAGGTCAAAGGAGCTCTCAATGCAAGTGAAACAGACCATTGTTAGGCTGAAAAAAATGAAGAAATGCATCAGAGACAGAAATAGCACAAATGTTAGAAATGGCCAAATCAACTTTTTGGTACATTCTTGAAAAAAAGAGAGCGCACTGGTAATCTCGTGAACTCCAAAAGGCCTGGACGTCCATGGAAGACAACAGTGGTGGATGTTTGCAAAATGCTTTCCATGGTGAAGAAAAACCCCTTCACAACATATACCCAAGTGAAGAATTCTCTCCTGTAAGTAAGTGTATCATTATCTAAGTCTACCATAAAGAGAAGACTTCATGAGAGCAAATACAGAGGGTTCACCACAAGGTGCAAACCATTAATCAGCCTCACAAATAGAAAGGCCAGATTAAACTTTCTTTGGACAGATGAAACTAAGATCAACCTGTACCAGAATGATGGGATGAAGAAAGTATGGAGAAGGCTTGGGACAGCTCATGATCCAAAGCACACCACATCTTCTGTAAAACATGGACAAAAGAAAGTGAGGCAGAACTACCAAATGAGTGAAAAAAAGGTTTATCCTATTTAATCCCACATGCGACGTTTCAGCTCAATGTGAGCCTTTCTCAAGCATGGACCGAGCAATGGTAAGGATATGCTGGGAGTTGCTGTTTCACAAACAAAATATCATACCACCAATCATCTCGATGCAGATCATACCGTGACTACAGTACTGACAAGTGGCAGAATAAACATTTGCATTAAGCTCACCGGTGACATCTCAGATTCTAGTTGCTCTTTTTCTCTTTTCTTCTCCATCCGGTCCAGACCTCTACGACGACTTCTCCCGGCCACGACCCATTTCTGCAGTTTGCCGCTCAGATGTCTTCAGCTTCTCACTATTCAAACATTTCTGCACCTATAAACGAAGATAAAATTCTCATGGTGACACACGCCCCTAAATATAATAGTTCCATACACTGCACCTCTAATTATAATAGCACCATACACTGTGTCCCCGATTAGAATAGCACCATACACTGTGTCCCACACACACACAGTGCTCCCCATAGATAGTGCCCCCCAAAGAGCCGCTTGCAGATATTGCCCCACATATAGCGCCCCCTGTAGATAGTGCCCCACATATAGTCCCCCCTGTAGATGGTGCCCCACATATAGCATCTCCTGTACATAGTGCCCCACATATAGCCCCCCTGTAGTGTTCCACATATAGCCTCCCCTGTAGATAGTGTTCCACATATAGCCTCCCCTGTATATAGTGCCCCACATATAGCCCCCCATAGTGTCCCACATATAGCCTCCCCTGTAGATTGTGCCCCACATATAGCCTCCCCTGTAGTGTCCCACATATAGCCTCCCCTGTAGATAGTGCCCCAAATATAGCCCCCGTTTATGGTGTCCCACATATAGCCCCCTGTATATGGTGTCCCACATATAGCCTCACCTATAGAATGTACCCACATTAGGGCTCCCCCTGTATATAGTGCCTCACATATAGCACCCCCTGTAAACTGTGCCACACATATAGCCTCCCCTGTAGATAAGGTCCCACATAAAGCCTCCCCTGTAGGTTGTGCCCCAAATATAGCTCCCCCTGTATATAGTGCCCCACATATAGCCCCCCTTAGTGTCCAAAATATAGCCTTCCCTGTAGACTCTGCCACACATAGACTCCCCTGCACATGGTGTTGCACATTTAGTCCCCCCCCTGTAGATGCCACTCACACGTTTAAGTGAAAAAAAAACAAAAAACTTTACATACTCACCTTGATCTTGTTCCCACCCCGTCCTATGTCAATACAGGCCTGCTCTCTTCTGAGCATGTCTGCTGCTGCTGAACGACGGCGCTGATTGGCAGGGCAGAATGACTTGCCCCATCAATCAGCGCCTTTCAACAACGGAAGCGGGAAGATGACGTAATTGCGCCGCTAGCGCCTTTGAAAAGCGCTGATTGGCAGGACAGAATGACTTGCCCCGCCGATCAGCACCTTTCAACAACGGAAGCGGTGCGATGACGTCATTGTGCCGCTAGCATTGTTGAAAGGAGCTGATTGGCGGGGCAAGTCATTCTGCCCTGCCAATCAGCGTCATTGTAAGGCAGGTATAATTAGTGCAGGAGGAGGGGGTGCAGCGGCTGGTTTCAGTTGCGCCGCCGCCCCCCACAGAGAGGCAACAGGCCGCTAGCACTAATTGTTTGGATGGCCAACAGGTGGCCCACTGTTTACCGGCCCATCTGGCATTTGCCAGAACTGCCAGATGGCCAGTCCGGCCCTGGTGGGACTGACGCGTGATTCACAGCTAAATTTGTTTTATTATGCTACAGTCCTGTGTTGGAAGATCACTGCACAAAACCCCCAACAGAATGTGTGCATGTAGCAGGGGGTGAAAAGACCTATATGATGAAGCACTCGAAGGCCTGCCCAGTCTGCCCATGCACAGCCATGGATGTCTCCCTTGGATTCCTGACATCATTGTTAGGTAACATACTCTGAAGCAGCCACAAAGTGAAGATGCTGCAGATCTGAAACATTATCATTAACATTAATCACCGGAAGACCATGTAACCATTGGAGCAGGCGGGGGATATACTTCTAGCCATAAAGCTTATACTGAGCTTATTGACATCGTTCGGAAAACCCCTTTTATGTCAATTGAACAAAGTTGTAAAGAGACTAAGTGATGGAATATCGCTCTCATTCTTTGTCCACTATATACATTTGCACTTGTGATTTCCATAATGCGGTGATGTATTTCTTAATGTCTCCGATGCGTTCTTCCTATAGACGTAGGTTATTTTGGCTTCTCACTACATCAGTTGTAATGTGGTCTTCACTGTGGAGTGCGGTTGCCTGAACAACTCTAATTTCTGTCTACTTGTCATTGATATCCCGGGTGTATTCAGAATTATTTGCACAGAATAACACAGCGCAGGACGGCATTACTGAAAGCATTAAGGTCACTCAACATTACAATTATTACATTCTTCTCTTCTGCTTTTTCCCTTCACGCGATTATAAAGATAAAATAAGAAGCGCTTCCTCCTGGTGTCGGTCCAGGGACACCTATGTAAACAGCTCGTAAGTTTACTCACTTATCACTGACCGCAAACCCTCAACAAAATATGCCAAAAATTACACCTATCACTGAAAATATACCCTAAAACATAACCTTTATTAGGCCTTGTAAAAAAAAAAAAAAAAAAAAAAAAAATTTGTACAATAATTATGGCCTTTTAAGATGTAAAATCCTTCACTGATATACAGGCCGGAAAACCAATGGTGGAAACCTCTAGGCAAAATATTGTGTGGGGGCCCTTCTCCTTTAATAGGTGAGGACTTTACCTCATATGTTTGATTTGCCTTTGGCTGTGTTTCCCCAATAGGATAATATTTGCGTTGCTATAATATTGTAATGTTTTGACCCGGTTTACAGGCAAATGGAGATCGTTTTGCTGGCTCTTAATTATTAGTGCGACAAAAAAAAAATGCATGGGGCGCCATTTTGGCTGTGTTTGCCGTTCTTTGCAGGGTTTAAATGTCGGAGCATGGCCACATCGTCATAATGGGGGCAGGTGAAATGGTGGTGAGCCTGCCAAGCCATGTACAGTGTCGGGTGGAAGTTGGAGAGGCCTAGGGTTGCTTACTGTAAACTTCCAAGAAGATTGTGAAAAACAAGACAATCTGACCATCCCCCCACATCTATATAATCAGTCCCCATAGGCATGTAGGCCCACATTTACTAAGCAGTTCACGCCAGGTTTGCGGCACAAATATGTTGCAAATTGTAGCGTGAAATACATTTTCCAAAAAATGTTTGACTTTTCTCGCTGCTCACCAAATCTGGAAAGGGATGAGAAAATGGGCCTAGTCTCCAAGGAGACGTCAAATTTATTAAACGTAATAGCTCAATTGTTTTTTGGGTTATTTCCTAAGGGAAGGCAGATCATATACACATCTGATCTAGTTATATCAGAGACATGAGGTATCTTTAGGAGAATGTGCCCAATCATGTCCGATGACATAACTCAGAAATAAGCCTGGGAATTCTGAGAATACACAATTTAACAGAAATTATTCAAGACACTGAGGTCTAAGGTAAATGGGAGGGGGTACAAAAGTCAAAAATAGTCAGTTTGCAGAGCAGGAGACATTTGCATCAGGTGGATACCAGTAACCGGTTGTATGAGGAAGTTCTTTGCACAAAAAAATAGTTAGAAACTTCATTGTTTCTGTCATCTCTGGCGTGGTAACCAGTAATACCTCTGCTGGCACTAGTTTTTTCAGCACATTCTTTACAGGTGCAGGGACAGTAAGAGCTCACACACAAACCTGTTTGTCTTCCTTATTTCTCAAAGGTCACATTGTGTTTTCTGTCTAAATCCTAATATAAATATGTTGCTACATTATTCACGAGATCGAAACAAATTAATATTTGCATAAAATCCATTTCATCTAAAGGGAGACCAGCTCAGAAAAAAACAGACTACAGATGAAAAATATACAGCTACAATATATAAAAATATTCCAAACAGCAGCAAAATTACATTATAAAATATACGGTATATTAAACAAATAACAGGACTATGTAATTTCCAATCATAGCACCATAAAGCGTCCGTATAGTATGACCACAGTTCTCATATAATCGTGCTATACAATGCGCTAATAAATGCCCCTCCCCGCCAAATAACGGTGCTATATAAATTGCACAAATAATAACACCATGTAGTTTCCAATCATAGCACCATACAGTGTATGTATAGTACAACCACAGTGCTCATATAATAGTGCTATACAATGCACTAATTATACCACCCCCCAAATAACGGTGCTATATAAAATTGCACAAATAATAGTACCATGTAGTATCCGGTAACAACACCATACAGTATCACCCAACAATGCTCATATAGCAGTCATTACAATACTGCCATACAGTGCACTAATAATACCGCCTAGATAACAGTGATATACAATGCCTGAGAGCAGTGACCAGATCCTGTGTTTTCAAGCCATTTGTCAGAGATTGGTAGTTAGACCCTGATGTAAATAATGCTATAGATGGCGGGAAAGCCCCTAGATTGTAAAGCATCAGGGCATTTGCTCATTTTGCAATCGATATACATTTAGTCCTGCCAGTGGTCTGCAACCTGTTCAGATCAGTGGACTGCAAATTAATGGTGTCCTGCTTTTTCCCAACTACAACTCCCAGCATGACCAGGCTGTCAGGGCATGCTGGGAGTGGTAGTTTTGCAAGCGAAGGACACCCACAGGTTGCAGACCATTGTAAAAAGGCTTTTACACTTTCACAGCTATCCCAGCTCATTCTCCCGTTAAGAACAAAAAACTGAGAGGTTGTCATAGCCCCGCCCCATTATTGACCTTATTAATGTCATCTCTACTATGTACAACTGTATAGAAATTGCAAACAATTATGGGATTTTGATTTCTTACATTTTAGACAATAGACATTACTCCATTGTCTATACTTTGTTGGGCACTTGGTGTAGGGCAGGGGATTTTTGAAGAGGTTGCAATATATAAAGGAACAATATATGGGGCCCTTGTTTTCCAACTGCTTATTTGATGACATCAGGTTGAAGGCCGTAAACCAACTCATCCATGGCTCCAAAAAAACCTTCAATGTTGTGCGAATCCACCAGTAACTCTGAGAAATGGGTTGGAATGAGTCTACCCCCTCACCCTCACATGTAACCTGACAGTAGGGAGAACTATTATTATTTTTTCTTAAAGGTGGCAATGGGCCCCTTTTCCTGTGGAGCTCCTGCGCAGTTGCAGAGGTTGCACATATTGTATTTCTGCCCCTGAGTGGAATCACTTGCAGGGTCCCGTGGGCTCCTTCACATGTCCTATCCTCCATCTTATACCCCCATTGTGTACACTTTGTTGGGCACCTGGCGTAGTGGAGAAGATTTTTGTAATGTGGGGACCCCTATGGAGGAATGGGAAAGCGGATAATATGATCTTTGGGATTCATACTCAATATTTAGTAGAACTCTATGATTCTGTGTAATATACTTTGACTAGTGGTCGGTGGTTGACAAGAGAGCGTGTGCCACTTGGAGTGCCCTGACTGCAGGGTAGAATAAAGAATAACAGAGAGCACATTTCGGGGTGTATTATGGTCATCTCCCTGCTTTTTCTGATAGAGGGTGCTCTATCAGCTTAATATGCCCGAAAAAATAGAGGACCTGGGGTTGCCTGTTTGCAGACAATAACGTGTATCCAAATGTGTATTGCATATTTTTTTTATTTTTAATATCATATTTAGCATTTACTATCAGTTGTCAGTGAAGGGTCAATAATTACTAAAAACATATTCAAATATCACAACACAGCTCACATTCTCTGAGAATACCCATCAATTTGCTCAGCTCACCCCTAACCAGAGACTTGACGGTATAGCTTGTTATTATTTTAGACAAGCTGGCAAATAAAATTTTCCCTTTAAAATTCATAGTAAACAATCAAGAAAGTAAGTGACAGTTTACCCGCGGTACGTATGGCATTTAAAAGCTGTTAGAAAAGCATGAATATGTAACTTCAGGTCATTTTGGTGGTCTCTGTGCTTTACTAGTCTTATTACAGAACACATTTTTCAGTTTGGGTGGAGTTTCCATTTAAAGGGTAACTAAACTTTCAACAAACTTCTTATAGTGACATGTCAGAAGTTTTGATTGGTGAGGGTCTGAGCACTGGGACCCCCACCAATCGCTAAAACGTAGCATCAGAAGCGCTCGTGTGAATGCTGAGCCGCTTCATTTCTTTTTTTTCAAAATTGTTTTTATTAACATTTTCCAATAAGGGGTACAAAAAGTAAAAAGGGAAGGATGGGGAGTGAGAAGCATCCAAGATATCAATATAGATAAAATAATGGGGTAAGAAATGGAAAAGGACACAACAAAACAAAAAATAAATAAAAAGGGGGGAGGAGAACAAAAACATAAGTCATAACCATTACTATTAAGCTCGTACTATCCATAGATCCAATAGATCAGGTGAGGGGATCTATATATTAGGCAAATGACAGGCTCCTCCCTTCTCGCCGGGTTTTCAACCCCAGTGTGAACTAAAGCATGGGCATGGAGCCAGCCAAATACCCTGTGCCAGTCCCACCGATATGTTGTCCAAAAGGCTTCTCCGAGGAGGGAGACCGCCATTGAGCAGATCAGAGGCGTGACACTGCTTCGTTTCTATTTGGCTACTTCTGGAAATCAATGAAGCGGAGTACGGACTCAATAGAAAGTCTATGAGCCCGTACTAGGATGCATCGGCTTTCAGGAAAAAGCCGAACAGACACGAAGCGGCTGAGCGCTCACACGATCACTTCTTCCGCTTTGTTTTAGCGATTGGTGGGCGTCTCCGTGCTCGGACCCCCACCAATCAAAACTTCTGACATGTCAGAAGTTTGTGGAACGCTTAGTTACCTTTTTAAGGATTTTATTAAAAAAACAAAAAGCCACTTAAAAGTTCTAAGTTTCTAAGGGATTCTACAAAAAAAACAACCTATAAAATGTTTACGACACAATAGAAGTCAAGAGCTGTAACTCATAGAGGAATGCCTTCTCTGATATCACATATTTTATCATGAGAAATATATTTACACCACCTGATGTCATACAAATGGAGTCATTTTACATGATATTTTTAGATGACCCATAGAAGTTGGTTATTTTGCTATGTGCGATTATTAGTTATGCGGACCATGGACCTAAGATAACAATTGTCCTGAGAACAACTGTCTTTCCTAAAAACTAAACTAAAAAATGAGGCGGTATTGTGATTTCGGACATTTATGGCATATCCACAGAATATGCCATAAATGTGGATCCCACCTCTGGGATCTGCGCCTATGTAGAATGGGGCTCCATGACCCCCATGCTACCTTCTGCCACTGTCGATGGGCTCCAGCCACTGGCTGAGAGGTGGTCAGGTTTTCCGGAAACAGCCGAGCGCATCTTGCTACTCTGTTTCCAGAACTCCCATAGACGTAAATAGAGGTTACGGAAACAGCATAGCACAGGGAGCTACGCTGTTTCCGTAACACCCATTTACTTCTATGGGAGTTCTAGAAACAGCGTAGCAATAAAAGTCAACAAATTTCAAGAGATTTATTAGTTTAGCATTATATGGCATACTTGTCTACTCTCCTGGATTGTCAAAAAGTCTCCTAAAAGAAGTAAGATCTCCAGAACTCCCGGCAGAGTGGGTCTCCTGCCAATAACTGCTGACAGCCTCCACTAGGGGGAACTTGCTGAAGATATTGTTATACTGCTCTCTCTTCCTTCAACTGGAACTGTGTAAATCTGTATGCAAAGGGCCCCCCATCCTACTGGTGGCTGCAGGCCATAAAAAGTCTGAAACCGATACTTAAAAGTAGTCAGGTATGAGATTGGGGTACATTACAGATATACGCTTACTAGATATATGGAAAAAAGAAAAAAAGTAGCAAAAAAAGCTGCAGTGTGCTCACCCAATATGTTCGTTCTGGGATCTGTAGTTCCTCAATGGGGTGCAGCGAGGAGGGGGCTTGCAGGCTGGCAAGAGATTCATACAACATAGGAAAGAAGGAAGTTCCTCAGCACATCCATAAAATATAAAAAGAGCTTTATTTGTTCACCTTAAAAATCCAAGGAGGGCACAGGGTAGGCATGTTACAGCTTACGCGTTTCGAACAAGACTGTTCTTACTCATAGCATACGTAACAAGTTCAGTACATGTGTTTTAAAATCAAGGTTAGCCAATCCTAACACCTCTCCCCAAGAGCAGCTCCACACACCGTTAAGGCCAGTTCACACTGAGTTTTTTTACACGGAAACCACGTCGGAAAATGCGCCAAAAAATGGCCAAAAATGCCTCCCATTAATTTCAACGGGAGGCGGATGTGTTTTTTACCGCGAGCGGAAAAACCGTCTCGGGGTGAAAAGAAGCGTCATGCCCTATCTTGGGGCGTTTACGCCTCTGACCTCCCATTGACATCAATGGGAGGCAGAGAAAGCGTATTTTCGGCATTTTTGCCCGTAGCACTCAATGGGCGCGAGCGAAAAACGCCGCGAAGAACGCGGAAAACGTAGTGCAGGCAGAGGAAAATCTGCCTCAAAATTCCAAACAGAATTTTGAGGCAGAATTTTCCTCCTGCAAAAAACTCAGTGTGAACTCAAGGTTTCATGTATAACAAAATCACGGGATGTGATTTCTACATGCACACATATATCGTGTGCATGTAGAAACCTACGAAATTTTACTCTGTATTCAGGTTACATAAAATGTATTTTTCATTTCTAAACAGAGTGTATGAACGAAATATATCAAGAAAAATATCATCAGACATAAAACATGTCCATGATAACATCATAGAATTGAACATAAACAATTGTACATATCAAAGGCTGTATACATGTAGAAAAATTTAAATTAAAAAAAACCAACTATAAGGTAATAGATATTTTTCCCGTTTAGAAATAAGTATTCTAGACAAAATATATTAGAAAACATAATTTTAAGCAGATTTGAGCAAAAAACCTATTAACATTGTACAACTTTTATTAGTATTTATCAGTATTGATGTATGAAGCAAAATGTTTTGAAACTACACAGATTATATAGCAAGAATGATAGAACAGTGTAGTCATTTTAGAGACAAACTTTCCACATGAAATGTATTATATATGGGACATGATATCATCCTGATGTTGTAGTCAAAAACATTTATATAGAACATAGATAGTGTTTAAGGCAAGACAGAGCAGAAAGAACCAATATATTAGTAGTGTAAAGGTTAAATAGAGATAAAAGGACCCTCAATAAAAACATAGGTCTCCTCTCCAATTTAACCATTTGGGATAACGAGTTTCCATTTGAAGAATCCAAAAGGCCTCTCCGTTAAAGAGATGTCTTTTCCAGTCGCCTCCCCTAATAGGTTTCCTCAATGACTCAAAGCCATAGAACCTAAAGAACTCAAGAGTTATTATATTTATCAATTAAGTATTTAGCACCAACAGAAGTTTGAGGAATTTTTCATTATATCAGATATATGTTCCGCTATGCGTTTTTAGTTTTCTAGCTGTACACCCTATGTAACGCAGATTACAGGAAATACATGTAATCATATAGATGAATCTATTTTGTGCAGTTTATTATTATTAGGCAGATTCAATTCTCTGATCTTCCAACTATATTTGCATACATTACATCTATTTCCACCACATTTGTAAAAACCCTTTTGCGATAACCATATTTTACTGGTGGTATCAGATGAAGAGACTGGGTGAAAGAATATCACCTAAACTTTTACCTCTTTAAGCTACATATTTGCAACCTTGTTTTATAATTTGAGACAGTATATTGTCCTGATTTAGCATTGGGATGCATTTTTTTAATGATGTTGGTAATTTCTGTATAATTGGAGCTATGAGCAGTGGAGAAAACTAATTTTAAGATGAACAAATAAAGCTTTTTATATTTTATGGCTGTGCTGAGGAACTTGCTTACTAGATATACTCTAGTCACACTCGGGGTATGTTCACACGATGAGAGGCATTTACGTGTGAAAAGACAGACTGTTAACAGCTGCCTCGTTTCACACGTAAATGCTCCTCCTCGTAATTTACGAGGCGTCTGAGACGCTCTGAGACGCTCGTAAATCTTGAGCTGTGCTTCATTGAGTTCAATGAAGAACAGCTCAAATTACGTGGCAAAGAAGTGTCCTGCACTTCTTTGCCGAGGCAGTCAATTTACGCGTAGTCGTTTAACAGCTATCAAACGACGACGCGTAAATTACAGGTCGTCAGCACAGTACGTCGGCAAACCCATTCAAATGAATGGGCAGATGTTTGCCGACGTATAGCAGCCCTATTTTCAGACGTAAAACGAGGCATAATACGCCTCGTTTACGTCTGAAAATAGGTCGTGTGAACCCAGCCATACAATAAAGTATCCATACACCAGGCTGGATTCTCTACACTGAGCTCCTAGTGTCTGTATATGCAACCAAAATACTGAACCGGAACCCAGATTTGCATCAAGGTACAAATAACAGTCCAACAGAAATCGATTTAAATCAGTTGTTTTGCATCTAATTCATAACAGTATAAGGTCTATTCCTGATCGGTCAGACGTGTAAAAGGTTAATGAAATATGGAATTTACGGCATATGTAGATTTTGCTTTTATCCTTATGCTTTCTTATTTAACTATTTGCCCATCTCATCTGTCAGAAGAATAAACAATAATGATTAATATCCCCAGTAATTCATATTATAGTGAAAATGCTGGAGAACAATGACACGCTGACAATTGGGGTACAAAACAATGACCACGGACACTTTGGGTACAGGATAATGACATGATTGTGTTGTTGTTGTTATTGTTGTTGTAGTAGTGTTGTTTTTGTTGTAGAAGTGTTGTTGTCGTCATAGTAGTAGTAGTGTTCTTGCTGTAGTAGTATTGCTGCTGTAGCAGTAGTAATAGTGGAGTTGTTGTAATAGTAGTAGTATTAGTATTGTTGTTGTAGTAGTGGTGTTGTCTCGTAGTAGTAGTAGTGTTGTAGTAGTTGTGTTGTAGTAGTAATGTTGTTGTCGTAGTAGTAGTAGTAGTGGTGTTGTAGTAGTGTTATTGTTGTAGTAGTAATGTTGTTATTGTAGTAATAGTGTTGTAGTAGTAGTAGTAGTAGTAGTAGTGTTCTTGCTGTAGTAGTATTGCTGCTGTAGCAGTAGTAATAGTGGAGTTGTTGTAATAGTAGTAGTATTAGTATTGTTGTTGTAGTAGTGGTGTTGTCTCGTAGTAGTAGTAGTGTTGTAGTAGTTGTGTTGTAGTAGTAATGTTGTTGTCGTAGTAGTAGTAGTAGTGGTGTTGTAGTAGTGTTATTGTTGTAGTAGTAATGTTGTTATTGTAGTAATAGTGTTGTAGTAGTAGTAGTAGTAGTAGTAGTGTTCTTGCTGTAGTAGTATTGCTGCTGTAGCAGTAGTAATAGTGGAGTTGTTGTAATAGTAGTAGTATTAGTATTGTTGTTGTAGTAGTGGTGTTGTCTCGTAGTAGTAGTAGTGTTGTAGTAGTTGTGTTGTAGTAGTAATGTTGTTGTCGTAGTAGTAGTAGTAGTGGTGTTGTAGTAGTGTTATTGTTGTAGTAGTAATGTTGTTATTGTAGTAATAGTGTTGTAGTAGTAGTAGTAGTAGTAGTGTTGTTGTTGTTGTTGTTGTAGTAGTAGTAATAGTAGTGTTGTAGTAGTAGTAGTAGTAGTGTTGTTGTAGTAGTAATAATAGTAGTAGTAGTCTGGATACAGATATAACTTCATTTTGGTCAGCTTGTGGTATTGCTCCATCTATTGTATTGGTTCTGTGTTTGCTCATGGGATGAAGTAGTGTCGGATGGTAGCTTGGCACAGTATCTTTTTGCAAGCAGCTTCTAAAAGCCGTAATCTGTTCCTTAGTCTGTACCAAAGTTCAAACATCCAGCTGGTTTTGCTTAAAATGTTAGACGTGGATATTAGGATGTAACATACTAAATCGCCATTTCAAAACAACCATCAAACTAAGAACCCTGTCTAAAGCTGCCCATTCCCAGAATGAAGTCACTGGAGATCTCATGTGTATGGGGGGGGGCCATCCCAACTGTCCCCAACAGCAGACATGAGAAGAAAGATGGATCAGGCTTGTGGGATTTCTACATGCCTAATCAGTTCTTTCCCCTGGGGACTAGCTGCTGCCAGAGGGGTCTGGAGGGAACATAAGGGGTCTGGGGGGGAACAAAAGGGGTCTGGGGGGAACAAAAGGGGTCTGGGGGGAACAAAAGGGGGATCTGGGGGGAACATAAGGGGTCTGGAGGGGACAGAGGGAATATCTGGAGCAAGAATTCTGATGTATTTAAGAGGATACCAACTTTGGACAACCCAACTCCATTAGGCAGGCCCCGTGGCTGCTGCTAGCTGATCAGTGGGGTGGGGGGCGCCATCCTATCAGCTGGGACCCCTCACAAAGTTTGGTATGTGCCAATTTCCCCTACAGTAAAATGAAGCATTATACAGAACCCAATGAAATGGACAGACGTCCTGGTAATACAATGCAATGCCCAAGAGCAACACTTGGGTCCACGGCTAAAGGTAATGATGTGTTTGTTCACATTCAGCGAATGCCACGAGGAGTGCTCCTCCCAAACATGTCCAGTGTAAACATACAACACTGTCCATGTAACCTCTAAATTACAGCACTTGTAGTATGGACATGCACATGCTGCAAACCTTAAACATACCCTGTGTTCACTGCTGTTAACTTTGTGTACAAACCCAATCACACCTAATAACTCTTTAACCCCTTCGGGACGAAGCCATTTTTTGATTTTTGATTTTCATTTTTCACTCCCCGCATTCCAAGAGCCATAATGTTGTTTATTTTTACATCAATAGAGTGGTGTGAGGGCTTATTTTTTTGCAGGAGGAGTTGTAGTTTATTTTCTTACTATTTATAGTTTCATATAATGTACTGGGAAACTGAAAAAAATAATAATTGCGGGCAGAAAATGGAAAAAAACTGCGATATCTCCTTTGTTTTTTGGGTTTAGTTTTTACAGCTTTCACCGTGCGGTAAAAACGAGAACTTATCTTTATTCTGTGGCTCAATACCATTACGATGATACCAAATTTATATAGTTTTTTTTTTTATATATTACTACTTTTATTGATAATAAACTTTTTGTTAAAAAAATATATAAAAATGGGGGCGTGGCTTGGACATGGCACTGACCAGACGTGCTGCTTGAGAGCTCCGTCCCGGCACTTCCCTTACCTGATCATAAGCACTGTTAAAAGCTGAAGTACTCATACCTGATGGTGAGGAAATCCAAGGTAACCTCTGGGACCCCATATCAGACGAGACAGATGTCTTCGACCGGCTCAATTCAGCGTTTCCTCGCGGATACGGCTGGTGGAGCTCCTTCCAAGATGGCACCGCCGGAGGGGAGACAAGATGGCGTGGGGACTCCGCTTGCTGAGGGGCTTCCATCTGCGGCCACCACTGCTGCTCCAGGTACCGGCTGTACCCTCTCCTCTCCCTGTGGTCTTGTGGGACAGTTTCCACCCATGCTGGCTGGGGGTGAGCAAAGTTCTCTTGGGACTGTCATGGCGTCTCCTGCTCTGGAGCGCTCGCCACGCGGTGCCTGTCATGGCGGCCGGGTCTCGCCTACTTTCTCCTCTTCTATGTCGGGGCCTTCGTCATTACCCACAATCTCCTTCAGCGATACAGCAGGCCACTCGTCTCACAGTCTCACCGCTCCAGGGGATGATTTACAGGGATTGAGGTTTCGGTTGTCTGCTCTACCTACTAAACAGGACATGGAGCGTTATATTAATCGCTTGGAGACCACTTATAAATCTGAGATTCAATCTTTCACTACAAATCTCTCTCACTTGTCTGATCAAGTACAGCGTATGGAAGGAGATATCTCCTCTGTCTCAGTGCAACAGGCTTCACATGCTGATCGTTTGGATCAACACTCCCACCAGATTCACATGCTTTTTAATCTGTCGGAGGACCATGAAAACCGGAACCGTCGTAACAATATTCGACTCCGGGGCATTCCTGAGGATGTCTCCCCTGGGCAACTTATACCCACTCTACAGTCGATGTTTAACTCCTTACTGGAGCGCCCCGCTGATGATCCTCTGGAGTTGGATAGAGCTCACAGAACTCTTGGTCCTCGTAATCCGGATCCTGACAGACCTAGAGATGTGTTATGCCGTGTTCACTTCTTCGCTCTCAAAGAACGAATTATGAGGAAGGCCCGTGATAAAGGTGACGTTCTCCTGAATGGTGTCAAGATCCAACTCATGTCTGATTTGTCTAGGATGACTTTAGACAAACGAAGAGTGCTGCGTCCTTTGTTGGATGTGCTAAGAGAGTATGAAATTTCTTACTCGTGGGGATACCCCTTTCAGTTACAGGTTCGAAAAGATGGCGGGTTGCGGATTGTTCGAGATCCCGGGGATATTCCGGATTTTTTGTGCTGCTCTTCATTTGCCTCGAGTCTCTATACCTGAATGGCCTTATGTTCGTCAGCCGCCCTCGCGTCCATGACACCGAAGGCGTGGCCGCTCCCCTGCATCTCCTATGAGGCGTAATGGTGGTCGGGATGCTGATCCACTATGAGTCCTTCCTGCTGTCTATTGTGAAGTCTGCTATTGGTTCTTCAATTCGGCCTACGCCCTGTGAGGCTGTTGTTTGCTGCTCACATGTTCCTATGATACATCTGTTACCTGCTTAATTTTCTTTTTCTTTTAGGTGGACTTTATGTTTTTTGCCATTTCTTGCTGATTTATAGCTCCTACTGGGCTGTCGACATTAATCCCATGTGAATGTTTACTTCATAATTTTATATGCCTAAACGTACAAGTATGTTTTAAATAACCATATGGTGGGTGGTTCTTGATTGGGGTTCTCTGCCTGTTTCTGGCCGTGTCATGTACCTTATACTGTATGCTCTCTGTCCTTGGTCTTTGGCCCTAATTTTACGTCACCTGGTTTCCTTTCCTTTCCATTTTTATTTCCTTCATCATTTCTTTCGTGTCAATTCAGCTATGTTTCATATTATTGCTGGGTTGGGGGGTGCAGGGCGCTGGCTAGACCTTGTCCTGACACTTCTCCTCTTAGGGACCCACTGGTTGTATCCGGTGTTTACTGTATTTGGATTGATTCTCCTTGATTTAAATCAGGGAGTGGGTGATCATTTCACCCGTTCTGTTTGTCTTTGTTGTCGTGTTATCCCTTCCTGGTTTGTCTTGTCTTTGTCTCTGGTGTCAGGGATCATTACTATGTATATTGTCTGAAAAATATTATCCTCACACATATGTATATACATTTCAGTTCTTTGTGTAATATACTGATATATATAACAAGTTCTTTGTTCATGTCGGACACACCTATGGAAGACACCGCCCCCTGGAATGCAAAGAGGAGTGTGCAGAAGAATGTATAGCAAAAGTTACAGCAGAAGAGCCAATGGAATTCAAGCAAGTCACACATCTATAGGGAGGGGCATGTGTCTTCTCTGTGTGTGTTTCTTTGTTCTGAATAAAGTTCAGTTGCTCCTGGCTGACATTGAAGCTGTACCTCAGACATTTGTGTGATGTACTTCTCTCCAGGCATGCCTTCAGCTTTCAATTTACAGAGGTGGTTATTCGGTGTGAAATACGGACCTGACATTTGGCACCCCAGATGGGACCTCACTCGAGGAAATATCAAAATCCGGACAATCGACAATCACAGGGTGAAACAGATAACTCAAAGTTGCCCACTGAAGGAATTTGATCACCTCCGCAATAACACGGTAAGCGAATTGATTTTATAAATCTTCGTCTTATCTGTGTTAGTGGACAGTCTTGTGGCGATCTGTAGAACCCTTTTGTTGATTTCCTGGACTATCTCAGGCGACAGAGGTGATATTTTCCGCTGTGAGGTAAAAAACCTGTGAGACCTTAGTCGCGCCCGACTAACCATCCTCTGGGTAATTAGGGACTAGATAGAAAATACGCGGGCACAATATATATGTGTGATAAGTCGTGGATAGTATTATAACCTGTCTTATACAGGGGCACGCGGGCATAAGTACATGTGTGATAAGTCGTGGATAGGCACGCGGGCATAAGTACATGTGTGATAAGACGTGAGACGCGGGCACGCGGGGTGCAATGATGCACTGATAAGACGTGTGATAAGACGTGAGACAAAAACACTGATAAGTCGTGTGATAAGGCATGCGGGGTGTATAAACTGAAAAAAACAAAAAAAAAAAAAAAAAAAACTGTTAAGTCGTGTATTAAATTGTAAGTAATATAGTGGCCAGACAAGAGAGTTGTAGACCGAAAATTGTTATATAAGTTACGTGTATAATATAGACTGTTAGAATGGATGGTTTACGGTCCATATTCAAATCATCAGGATCACCCGATCCTATTCATGATTTGGTGAAGTGAATGGAAGTTAGTAATAAGAAAGGTATTGTATGTTATATGTATTAGAAAACACAGGACCAGCCGACGCCCGGTAATGGTGTCCGTAACCTCATGTTGAGTGTGTCCTCATTGTGGGTGGGGAACCCCCCCCCCCCTTCACAGCTGCGCAATGTGTTTCCAATGGGAGAGGCTGCCCCCCACCACCCACCCCTGATGTGGCCACGCCCGGCCCAACCAAATCAGTATGAAATAATCACCTTGTTAATTTTGTCATTTGTAGTGTTTTTTTTCTATTTACAGAAGTTCCAGTCTAGTTCACTGATGAAACAACACGTCATCATAATATAGAGATGGTGGCCGACAAATTGTACGGTTAAAGATGTGTTTGATACGTAGATAATTCCTATACAATGGTGTGATGAATGATTGCAGATACGTATGTTGTTTTGCCGGCATTGAAAGTGTTAAGATTGTGAGAAGCTGTGAGAAGTTGTGAGAAATGAGTGTGTGACCCCCCTCCCTCTCCCCTGTAGTGTGCTGTGTTTGGGAGGAGGAGGAGGGGGGCTGACTGGGTGCAGTCTGCAGGGCTGATGGGACAAAGGGATTTCAATATGCACTGCTGATATATATATATCAGTAATGTCTACAAACCGAAATAAATTTCTTCTCTTTTGCGCATGCGCTGTTGTTGATAAAAGTTACGATATTTATGTGTTATGATGTGATCAGATTTCATGTGTTTTGATGTTAATTCAGATGTATTAAACTACAGATACTGTGAGACACGGGGTTTTGAAAATGTATGTGCCCCTACCGTTCCCTATTTATATATACAGTTTATTGGTTTGCAGTAATTAATGTTATCAGAGATAATATTTTTTTGTTTTATTGAATAACTAACTATTGTTTTGTTTTTGATTTCACACATGAGTTGTGTCATTGTAAAGATCAAATGTATTTTCGTCAGGAAAAAGTCATTTTTGTTTCAGGCTGTTGCACATTACAGGGGGTTAAACTAGTGCCAGACTTTGTTATGTTGAGATGTAGTTTTGAACTCTGCTACATTACTTTCGCAGAGTCCACAAAGGGGGGAAGGGTGAAGGGACTGATCAGGTACAATTTTGGTTTGTTTTGAGTTAATTAATTTGGTTTCAGGAGATCTAAAAATGTGTAAGAGACCATCTCCCACCAGCAAATTTACACAGGAGGCAGAGGTGACGTCACTCACACGAGTCTTTATGGATTTAGATGAGGGAGAAGGCAAAACAAAAATTGTCTGGACATTGTTAATTTGATGTAAAGTTTTTGGGAATGTTTTCTTTTTATTTGTTTTTGTATTAATCAAGTATTTGCAGAACCTGATAAAAGTGAGATTCTCAAAGTATTCTGGATTATCAGATGAGTGTGGAGAAGTGTATAACATTTGGTTTTATTTTAGAGGATGAAGACGCCACCCCTTTGAGATGTTCTATCTATATGTGACATGGGTTTTTAATGTAAATTTGTAATAAAGAGATTTTATTATACAGTATGTACAAGCCGGGATACGAGGCACCAGGTAAATTACCCAGAAACCACTCTCACCTTCTTGTTCATCTCAAGGAGCGGAGCTGGAGGTGCTCGCTGAGGCTTGTAACCTGGCAGAAGGTAAGACGGCCGACATTTACACTGACTCTGGGTACGCTTTTGGCATCGCCCACAATTATGGGCCCATTGGTAGTAGGAACTTTATTGGATCATCGGGTAAGCCAATTGAGAGAGCGAGAGAAGACAGAACTGACAACAAGGGTATGTGCGGCCAGTTATCAGTAAATTGGCTTGTCCCTGGATACAATAATGCCACCACTAGGTTTGTAGCAGCCGGCGTGATGTGCGCACGGCATGACATAGGTAAAACAGCAAAGGTACCTGTGAAGCCCGGCCAGATTACCCGTCCCAGCGACTGCAGAACATACAACTACCCGCGGTAGAAGTGTATGACAAAGTGCTCATGTGTGTAGACCTGTTCTCAGGGGGGGCCTGAAGCCCGGCCGGTATCTTCCCCATTGCAGACATTGTGTGTAAGTGACGAGGGAACAATGTTATCCCAAGTATTGAACTGGTGTTTGTACAATGATAAGATGTCAGCAGTTCTCTAGACATTGTCCCAAGGTTAGTTTGTTTAATAATTGTATTTAAGAAGTGTTGTGGGAATATTAAATACTGAGGTTAAGTTTTATGTAAAGTTCTGGACCAGCCTTAGCATTGGACTATTAGAGTCATGCGTCAGATAAAAGGTACAGAAGTGGAATATTCCCATTAGAAAACATTTTTATTTGTTTATTTTTTATTTTTGTTGTGAAAGGGAAATTTTAGAGCAGAGAATTCTGTGCAGTGTATATGTGTATGTATAGATATGTATATAAAGAAGAAGAATCAGTTTGTAAGTTTTAGTTACTGACCAGTGTGAACGTTTGATGTAAAGATGCTATTTGTTAATGTTTTTCTTCAAATTAATTATTTGGGTAAGATCTAATTGGTATGTCCCAGGTTTTACAGCTGTCGCTGCTAAATTCTGTTAGAGCTGTTTGATTTGCCTACAGAACAGTCCTGGCAGACCGGTGCCAACCTTATCATACCCGCCTCCTACGAAGAGAACCGACCTTGAGAGGCCTTCCCAGGTAGAACGAACCAGATTAGAGTAAGAAAAATAGGTTTAAGACGCTTGTCAGATAAACATGTGGAATCTGTGTATGTTTCTGTGAGGTGGAGATGTTCCAGGCAATCAGCTGAGATCAAGGTACAAATCCTGCTGAAAGGGTATCACCAAGTGCAAATGAAATGTACCCAGTAAGTTACACATCTTCTAGGTGCCCTGTCCATTGTAACAGAGAAGTTTTTCCTTATATAAAGGTGTTTGATGTCATTTAGGGGCCTGACATTATTGTATGTACTTAGAACAACGTTTATAATGTATGCGGATGATGTTATCACCAGATTAGTATTTATTTTAACAATTGACAAGAGTTGGGGGTCCCCAGCAAGTGCCAGTAAATATGAACAATAAGACTTTTAACACGATGAACTCCATCACTGAGATGCGGCAGGCACAGCCTGAGCCAGTACAACGCGTTTATCATGAACTGACGGCAGTGTCACAATTCTAAGCGGCCACCCAGACAAGTAACTTGCCAGAGGAAGAGTACAGATGCGGAGGGTTTGATAGTCACAATACAACTCCACTAATCCGCCTACATGGGATCTCACCCCAGGCTCACAACATGAGGTGCTATGTACAGCCTGATGACGTAAACCAAAGGAGACGGTGTCGGACAGATGAGAAGGACCAAACCAAGTCCTGATGACATCAGCAAAGTAAAGACCAAAGACCTGAGTGAATCCGACAGCAGGATCAAGTGTTTTGATAAGTGACCAGGAGGGGGTAATAATAACTCCCCCACTGGACACCAACGTAGTCTGACTCCACAATTGTGTGGGTTACCCTGAGGGTGACAGTCAGTGAAGAGCAGAAGACAGGAGAAGAAGAAGATGATGGTGTACAGGACTGGCAATGAACTGATGGGACCCGAGACCTGAGGGTGATAGCATGAGATTGGTGATAGCATTATGTTATTAGCTGAGGCCCTATTGTTTATAATGTCTGAGGTTTATAATTATAATGTGTGTAAATATGCCGCGGTGCTGCAAATTACAATCTGAGGAGTTTTATGTGAAGGTGTGAGGTGAAGGTCACTGTGCTGCCCATGACCTGTCATGTCTGCAGGGGTAAAGTCCCATTAGGACAGTAAGTGACAGTGCGACAATTATTACTGTTAATAAAAATGTAGACTGGATTAATATATATATATTACAACCAGCAGTGGTTTGTAGATTATATCAAGACAACCATCCTGTATCCAGAGGAGAATAGGGAAAGTTAGGACCACTCCGACACCTTAGAAGTCCAGGTACAAAGGGGGGTTACTCATCAGGAGTAGCTCGTCTCAAGCTGGTGAAGAAATCCAAAACCCCTACCCGCCTGGTTCGAGTGGTCAGTGGTAGGTTGCTAGGCAAGACTCAGGGATAGAATAATATTTTTAGGGGGGACTGTCAGGGATCATTACTATGTATATTGTCTGAAAAATATTATCCTCACACATATGTATATACATTTCAGTTCTTTGTGTAATATACTGATATATATAACAAGTTCTTTGTTCATGTCGGACACACCTATGGAAGACACCGCCCCCTGGAATGCAAAGAGGAGTGTGCAGAAGAATGTATAGCAAAAGTTACAGCAGAAGAGCCAATGGAATTCAAGCAAGTCACACATCTATAGGGAGGGGCATGTGTCTTCTCTGTGTGTGTTTCTTTGTTCTGAATAAAGTTCAGTTGCTCCTGGCTGACATTGAAGCTGTACCTCAGACATTTGTGTGATGTACTTCTCTCCAGGCATGCCTTCAGCTTTCAATTTACAGAGGTGGTTATTCGGTGTGAAATACGGACCTGACACTGGTACAGTAGTACACAGTATTGGCTTGCTCATTCTGAATACGGCGCTATGGCACAGTTGAAAGTCTGTACCTTTAATGTTAGAGGGTTTAATGTCCCTGAAAAACGCTCACAGGTACTGTATCACATGCACAAAGAGCGGGTGCATATCCTGTTCCTGCAGGAAACTCATTTTCAGGTGGGCCATACACCACAGTTTACTAATCGGTATTATTCGATTTAGTTTCACAGTGCCAACCCGGATGGTAAATCCAAAGGGGCTAGTATATGTGTCCACAAATCACTTTCTCATAAGACCATTGATGTTCTGATCGACCCAGGTGGTCGGTTTGTCTTTCTTAAGCTGTCCATTAGGAATAAGATTTTCACATTGGCTAACTTTTATCTTCCTAATCAGGACCCGGCTCGGGTATGTCGTGTATTTCTCAAGAAATTAGAGGAGTTTTCGGAAGGTGTTTTACTTGTAGGAGGTGACTTTAATTTGACTTTTGACTCCAGGCTTGATACTTCCTCGGGCAGGTCTGCTGTTCCTAAGACACAATTGGCAGCCTTGAAAACCACGATTCACTCTATGCAATTGATTGACGTGTGGAGGGTTCTCCATCCTCAGGTACGAGAATATACTTATTTCTCTCCACTGCACAATATGTACAGTCGTTTAGATACCTTTCTCGTTAGCCATCACTTGCTTACTTGGCGCCCTACTTCTGAGGTGGGCCCCATGTTTTGGTCGGATCATGCCCCGGTCTTTTTGTTCCTTACCTTCCCAGATTTGGTACCCACGTTCCAGTCTTGGAAGCTTAATGATAATCTCTTACGTGATACGGTGTGTATGTCTGCCCTTAAGGCTATGCTTAGGCCTTTTTTCACTGTGCACGCTCATGGCTCTACTCCGCTACCTTTACAGTGGGAAGCATTGAAGTGCATAGTAAGGGGTGTTCTGATTCAGCACGGCGCTCGTTTGAAAAGGGAAAAAGGGGTAGATATTGCACGGCTCTTGAAGCGGATACAAGAGTTGGAGTCCAATCATAAGCGTGCTCCTTCTTCCTCACAGGTCTTTTCTGAACTCACTACAACGCGAGAATCACTGCGTTCTTTGCTAGACCAATCGCATGCTAGATTTCGGGATCGGATGCGCAAACACTCCTACGAATTTGAGGATAAATGTGGTCGGACTTTAGCCCGGATTTTACATCCCCGTACGCAGGCATCATATATTCCTAAAATTGCGTCTCCCACTGGTGGCGAGGTTCATGACCCATTCGGTCAAATACAGCCGACACCCGCAGCTCAGCGCGCTCCAAACATCACCCCCCGCACCCGGACGTAATGGCACATCTGGGTGCGTGAAGGTGTTAATGTGGCCTACAACAAAGGTGGCACAATCTCTCCTGGTGCCAAGGCAGGAATTTCAGAATGTGCCCCTCCTCCTTCATCAGTCCCCGAAGTTCAGAATGACTGCTGTCAGGTGGACAGTCATTCATTTAATTGCCTCCTGTCCCATTCCCCACCCCACCAATCCCGAATGTTCCTATTTATAATACATACTCCCCAGAAAATGACTGTGTATTTAAGTGGAAAGAGCGGCATCTAGTGGTAGCACAAGATAATGACAGGTCATCCATAATTCTTTCTTATAGAGCATGTACATCTACTGACATATTTAGGATACTTGTTCATAGATGTTATCGGTCCATGAGCTAAGTAACCTACTAATCATTAGGAGGGGCCACAGACTGATAAGATCCTCTAAAGTCTCAATGACAACTCTCAGAAGATATTTAAAGAGGCACATACACTTTTTTTGAGCTACAGAAATCAAATGAATACGGGTATGTTTACATGCTTACTAAAAAAAAAAAAAGTCTGAAAATACGGAGCTGTTTTCAGGGGAATACAGCTCCTGATTTTCAGATATTTTTTTAGCAAAGCATGTTTTCATGGCCGTTTTTGGAGCTGTTTTTCTATAGAGAGTCAATGAAAAACGGCTCCAAAAACAGCTCAAGAAGTGACATGCACTTATTTTTCGTGGGCGTTTATTTACACGGCCGTTTTTTAAAAAGAGAGGGCAGTCAAAAGTTTGCTATGGGGCCCAGTCTTTCCTGTCGTAGGTAGTTCTCCATGATTTGGTTGATCCTCTCGACTTGACCGTTGGACTGAGGATGGTAGGCTGAGGAAAAGTCCAACTTTACATTGAGGAGTTTACAGAGGGCTCTCCAGAACTTTGAGGTGAATTGAACCCCCCGATCAGACACGATATGCCGTGGCAAGCCATGCAGACGGAAGATGTGTTGGATGAAGAGGGCGGCCAGTCGAGAAGCAGAAGGTAGACCAGTCAGCAGAACGAAGTGAGCCATTTTCAGAAAAATCGGTCCACCACCACCCAGACCTGGGCATTCCGCAGAGGGAGGCAGGTCCGTAAAACAAAGTCCATTTCTATATGCTGCCAGGAAGCATCGGGCACAGGCAGCGGCAGGAGCGGGCCAGCAAGTTTGGAGTGAGCAACCTTGTTAGCTGCGCACACCGAGCAGGATGAAACAAAGTCCATGATGTCTTTGGGCAGCATGGGCCACAAAAAATGACGGGCAATCAGGTCTCGGGTTTTACGGGTACCCGTGTGACCTGCCAGTCTGGAGCTCTGTCCCCAGCGGAAGATTCTCCCTCTGTCTGCCAGGTGCACAAAAGTCCTCCCCGGAGGGATGTCTCAAACCTGCAGAGATTGACCAAGACAATGCAAGACGGGGCAATAATACTTTGTGGAAACTCCATGGAGTCCTCTGTCTCGAACGACATGGAAAAGGCATCCGCCCTCACATTCTTGTCGGCCGGACGGTAGTGGAGCTCAAACTGGAACCGGGTAAAGAACAGAGACCACCTGGCCTGATGGGGGTTCAGTCGTTGGGCCGTCTGGAGATAGATGAGGTTCTTGTGGTCCGTGAATATCAAGATGGGATAAACAGCCCCCTTCAAAATATGTCTCCACTCCTCCAGTGCCAATTTGATGGCCAATAACTCCCGATCCCCAATCGAGTAGTTGCGTTCTGCGGAAGTGAAGAGTTTAGAGTAATAGCCACATACCACTGTCTTGCCCTTGGACACTCTCTGGAACAGGAGTGCACCAGCACCAACAGAGGAGGCATCCAGCTCCAACGAAAACTGTCGAGATACATCTGGATGATGGAGTATAGAGGCTGACGTCAGGGCGCTCTTCAGGCTATTAAATGCGGATTCCGCCTCTGTAGTCCACACCTTGGCATTCATGCCTTTCTTGGTGAGGGTAGAGATAGATGTCAGTTAGGAGAAGTTTGGAATGAACTGTCTGTAGAAATTAGCGAATCCCAGGAAGCGTTGTATGGACCTCAGGCCTTGGAAATTCCAGGAAGGCCTTTACCTTCTCAGGATCCATCTTGAGGCCTTAATCCGAGATGATGTAGCCCAGGAAGGGTAGAGCATTTTTCTCAAACACGCACTTCTCCAACTTGGCGTACAGGCTATTTTCCCTTAACGGCAGCAAAACTTGACAAACATGTCTTGAAAAAGATCCTTATTGGGGTCGAAACAACGCTGTCTTGGTGAAATAAAGACACCTCTTTTTTTTTTACCTGGATAACGTGTGTGCTGCGGTTTTTTTACTTTTCTATGGATGTCTCTGATGAGTCATAGGATCTGGAGAAAAAATAAAGATGTCATCAAGGTAGACCACAACACAGACATAGAGAACGTCACGGAAGATGTCATTAACGAACTCTTGGAAGACCACGGGAGCAATACACAGGCCGAAGGGCATTACTAGATATTAATAGTGTCCATCACGGGTGTTAAATGCCGTCTTCCATTCGTCACCCCTGCGAATCCGGATAAGGTTATAAGCCCCCCGCAGGTCTAACTTAGAAAAGATCTTGGCTCCTCGTATGCGATCAAACAGTTCAGAAATCAATGGCAACAGAGATCTATTTTTTTACCGTGATTTGGTTGAGACCCCGGTAGTCGATGCAGGGGCGCAGAGAGCCATCCTTTTTCTTGACGCAGAACCCGGCTCCAGCTGGGGAGGAGGACCTACGTATGAAGCCCCTCTCCAAGTTCTCCTTAACATAGGCGGACATGAACAGAGTCTCTGGCAAGGAGAGAGGATATACCCTACCACGGGGAAGAGATGCACCAGGAACCAGCTCGATAGGACAGCCATACGCCTGGTGTTGGGGAAGCGTCCGAGAATGCAGAATAATGACAAGCCAATCCTGCCAAGGACTGAGGCAGAGGAGGCTGAGCCAGACGAATCTGTACCAGGCAGCGGTTGAAACACTCGGAACCTCATTGGAGGACCTCTCCCGAATTCCAGTCCAGGACTGGGGCATGTAGTCGGAGCCAGGGCAGGCCCAGCAGCACAGGGCTGACGGCCTTAGCCAGGACAAACAGCGAGAGGAGCTCGGAATGGAGGGCTCCCACTTGGAGCCTCAGCGGCTTGTTCACAGCTACAACCGGGTCTGGCAGAGGTAGTCCATTCACAGATGCAAGCATTAAAGGCCTCACCAGAGGGTTTGTGGTCAACTGGAGAAGATCCACCAGGTCTCTCCGAATGAAGTTAGCTGCGGATCCAGAGTCCAGATAAGCAGAGACCCGGTGCGTTTTTTCACCGGGCATTATGGTCACGGGAATGGACAATTTAGAAGACCTTCTTCACCCAGGGTTGTCTCTCCAACCAGCCCTATGCTCTGGGGCTCTTGGGGGCACAGACGCACACGATGGCCTCCGAGGCCGCAATACAGACAGAGTCCCGAAGAGCGCCTGCGTTGTCTCTCCAGGGTAGATAGCTGGAGATGGCCCATCTTCAAAGATTCCTTTGGAGGAACAGCTGATAAGGACAGCAGAGGTTGCTGCAAAGTAGGAAACGGGATAGGGAGTCCTCCCTCCCAGGGAGCCTCTTGGAACCGTTCTCCGATCCTTATATCAATCCGGACGGCCAGAGGGATGAGGTCATCCAGGGTAGACGGCAGATCTCGGGCGGTAAGCTCATCCTTAATTTCAGGAGACAGTCCCTGCCAGAATGTAGCCACCAAGGCCTCATTGCTCCACAACAATTCTCCTGCCAGGGTGCGGAAGTGGATGGCGTACTCGCCCATGCAAGTGTCTCCCTGGCGTAGGTTCAGCAAGGAGGCGGCTGCCGACGAGACTCGTCCAGGCTCCTCAAACACTGTACGAAATGTTCGTAGGAACCCCTGGAAATCACGGGTCTCTGGTTCTTGTCTCTCCCAGATAGGGTTTGCCCATGCTAGGGCCCTGCCAGTGAGGAGAGAGACGATTAAAGCGACCTTTGCACCATCAGTCGAAAATGCCCTTGCATACAGGCTAAAGTGGATCTGCAACTGGTTCAAAAATCCATGGCAGGTCTTCGCATCTCTATCATAACGGTGAGGTAGCGGCAAAGAAAATCGGGGATCAGCACAGGTCCAGTGGGTCCACACATCCTACGTGACAGTACGCTCAGGCCTTGGACCCCGCTGGTCATACCAAGATCATGATGATGTCACAAGAGATGTGGGCGGACATGCTAGACCTCCGGTCCCGACAGGACCAACTCCTCCAGGCATTGAACATTATTGCACATCGGCTGGATTTGCAAGCTGCCGTTCTTCCTACTACACCTCCCGGTAGTACAGATCCTCCCGACTACACCTCCTGGCAGTGCTGATCCCCCATTTTCTTTGCCACTACCACACTGTTTTGATGAAGACGCAAAGTCCTGCCGTGGATTTTTGAACCAGTGCCAGATCCACTTTAGCCTGTATGCAAGGGCATTTTCGACTGATTGCGCAAGGGTCGCTTTCATCGTCTCTCTCCTCACTGGCAGGGCCCTAGCATGGGCGAACCCTATCTGGGAGAGACCAGAACCAGAGACCTGTGACTTCCAACGAACATTTCGTACAGTGTTTGAGGAGCCTGGACGAGTCTCGCAGGCAGCCGCCTCCTTGCTGAACCTACGCCAGGGAATTCTGGCAGGGACGGTCTCCTGAAATTAAGGACGAGCTTGCCGTCCGAGATCTGCCGTCTACCCTGGATGACCTCATCCTTTTGGCTACCTGGATTTATATAAGGATCCGAGAACGGTTCCAAGAGGCTCGCCGTGAGGGAGGACTCCCCAGCCCGGTTCCTACTTTGCAGCAACCTCTGCTGTCCTTATGAAATGTTCCGTCTTTGAAGATGGACCATCTCAAGCGGTCTACCCTGAAGAGACAACGAAGACGCACTTCGGGACTCTGTATTGTGGCCTCGGAGGCCATCTTGTGCGTGTGCCCCAAAAAGCCCCAGAGCTTAGGGTTGATTGGAGAGACAACCCTGGGTGAAGGTGGTCTTTCTTCTATATTGTCCATTTCCGTGACCATAATGTGCAGCGAAAAAATGCACCGTGTCTCTGCCTATTTGGACTCTGGATCCGAAACTAACTTCATTCGGAGAGAACTGGTGGATCTTCTCCAGTTGCCCACAACCCCTCTGGAGAGGCCTTTGATGGTTGCATTTGTGAATGGACTACCTCTGCCAGACCCGGTTGTAGCTGTGACCAAGCCCCTGAGGCTCCAAGTGGGAGCCCTCCATTCCGAGCTCCTCTCGTTCTTTGTCTTGGCTAAGGCCATCAGCCCTGTGCTGCTGGGCCTGCCCTGGCCCCGACTACATGCACCAGTCCTGGACTGGTATTCGGGAGAGTTTCTCCAGTGGGGTTCCGAGTGTCTCAAACGCTGTCTGGTACAGATCCGTCCGGCTCAGCCTCCTGTGCCTCAGACCTTGACAGGATTGCCTTGTCATTATTCTGCATTTTCGAATGTCTTCAGCAAGAAAGAGGCGGAGACGCTGCCCCCACACCGGGCGTATGACTGTCCTATAGAGCTGGTTTCTGGTGCATCCCTTCCCCGTGGTAGGGTATATCCTCTCTCCTTGCCAGAGACTCTGTCCATGTCCGTCTAAGTTAAGGAGAACTTGGAGAGGGGCTTCATACGGATGTCTTCCTCCCCGGCAGGAGCTGGGTTCTTCTTCGTCAAGAAAAAGGATGGTTCTCTGCGCCCCTGCAGCGACTACTGGGGCCTCAACCAGATCACGGTAAAAAATAGATACCCGTTCCCATTGATTTCTGAACTGTATGATCGCATACGAGGAGGCAAGATGTTTTTGAAGCTAGACCGTGGGGGGCTTATAACCGAATACGGATTCGCCGGGGTGACGAATGGAAGACGGCATTTAATACCCGTGATGGACACTATGAATATCTAGTAATGCCCTTCGGCCTGCGTAATACTCCTGCGGTCTTCCAAGAGTTAGTCAATGATATCTTCCATGACCTCCTCTATGTTTGTGTTGTGGTCTACCTTGATGACATCTTGATTTTTTCTCCAGATCCTATGACTCATCAGAGATATGTCCGTCAAGTTTTGCTGAAGTTAAGGAAGAATCGTCTGTATGCCAAGTTGGAGAAGTACGTGTTTGAGAATAATGTTCTACCCTCCCTGGGCTACATCATCTCGGATCAAGGCCTCAAGATGGATCCTGAGATTGTAAAGGCCGTCCTGGAATGGCCACGCCCTCAAGACTTGAGGTCCATACAGCGCTTCTTGGGATTCGCTAATTTCTACAGACAGTTCATTCCAAACTTCTCCTAACTGACATCTCCTATCTCTAACCTCACCAAGAAAGGCATGAACGCCAAGGTGAGGACTCCAGAAGCAGAATCCGCATTTAATAGCCTGAAGTGTACCTTCACGTCAGCCTCTATCCTCCATCATCCAGATGTATCACGACAGTTTTCGTTGGAAGAGGACGCCTCCTCTGTTGGTGCTGGTGCACTCCTGTTCCAGAGAGGGTCCAAGGGTCTGATAATGGTATGTGGCTATTACTCTAAACTCTTCTCTTCCGCAGAACGGAACTACTCGATTGGGGTATCCGGAGTTATCAGCCATCAAATTGAATCTGGAGTGGTGGAGACATCTTCTAGAGGGTGCAGTTCATCCCATCTTGATATTCACGGACCACAAGAACCTCACCTATCTCCAGACGGCCCAATGACAGAGTCCCCGTCAGGCCAGGTGATCGCTGTTCTTTGCCCGGTTCCAGTTTGAGCTCCACTACCGTCCGCACGACAAGAAGGAGAGGGCCGATGCCTTGTCCCGGTCGTTCGAGACAGAGGACACCATGGAGTCTCCACAAAGGATTATTGACCCGTCTTGCATTGTCTCGGTCAACCTTCTGCAGGTTAGAGACATCCCTCCGGGTTGGATTTTTGTGCGCCTGGCAGACAGAGGGAGAATCCTCCGCTGGGGACACAGCTCCAGACTGGGAGGTCACGCGGGTATCCGTAAAACCCGAGACCTGATTGCCCATCATTTTTGGTGGCCCACGCTGCCCAAAGACATCATGGACTTTGTTTCATCCTGCTCGGTGTGCGCAGCTAACAAGGTTGCTCATTCCAAACCTGTTGGCCTGCTCCTGCCGCTGCCTGTGTCCGATGCTCCCTGGCAGCATATAGCAATGGACTTTGTTACGGACCTGCCTCCCTCTGCGGGATGCAGTGCGGTCTGGGTGGTGGTGGACCAATTTTCGAAGATGGCCCACATAGTTCCGCTGACAGTTTACCTTCTGCTTCTCGACTGGCCGCCCTCTACATCCAAAGCATCTTCCGCCTGCACGGCTTGCCTCAGCATATCGTGTCTGATCGGGGGGGTTCAGTTCACCTCAAAGTTCTGGAGAGCCCTCTGTAAACTCCTCAATGTAAAGTTGTACTTTCACTCAACCTACCATCCTCAGTCCAATGGTCAAGTCGAGAGGATCAACCAAATCATGGAGAACTACCTACGACACTTCATCTCCAAGCAGCCCGATGACTGGGTACAGCATCTTCCTTGGGCCGATTTCTCATATAATTATACTAGCAAGTCCACAAGAAATACACCGTTCTTCAGTCTACGGCCCACACCCACGAATTCCTCTCCCGGTGTTCGTTATGTCCGACATGCCCGCAGCTGATTCCACTTTTAGGGACTTCCTGCGGATCTGGCAGCAAACCAGATCCTCTATTCTGCTGGTGGTGGACCGAATGAAACGTAAGGCAGACACAAGGAGAAGAGAACCTCTCCAGTATCTCCAGGTACCAAGGTCTGGCTGTCCTCCAGAAATATCCAGATGAGGGTGCTTTCTTACATGTTTGCGCCCAGGTTCCTCGGACCCTTTGAGATCTTACAAAAAATCAACTCCTACAAGCTTCGGCTGCCTCCTACCCTCAAGATCCCCAACTCCTTCCATGTGCCCCTTCTGAAGCCTGTGGTCTTGAACCGCTTCTCCAAGATTTCTACTCCTGCAGTGGCTCCCAGTGGTTCATCTGATACTTTTGAGGTTAAGTAGATTCTGGACACCAAAAGAGTGGGTGGAAAAACCTTTTATTTGGTGGATTGGAAGGGGGGGTTTGGGCCTGATGAGAGGTCCTGGGAGCCAGAAGAGAACCTCAATGCTCCTACTCTCCTGAAGAAGTTTCTCTCTCGCTCTGACCCCAAGAGGAGGGATACTGTAATGCCCATGGCCGCCAGGTTTGCTTACCTCCTGACGGCCACAGCCATGGATCAGTGAGCGCTGGTCCCCATCTCCTCCTCAGGAGACGCCGGCGCTCATGTCCGCTTCGCTCTACTGTGTCCCTGCGCACCTGAATTAAAGACCATATTAGCCAATAAGCACCCTGGACTATAAGAAGGGCTCTGCCCCTTCCTGCATTGCCTGAGCATGTTGTCATTATCCTAGTTTGTCTCTGCAAATGGTCTCCTAAGTGTCTTCCAGTTCTGGCTACCTGTAACCTGTATCCCGTGCTATCCTGGTCCAAGTGCCGTATTGAGTTGGAGTCCTGCTACACCTCGCCCGATGCCTGCCTGCTGCCTAGTCCCATTCGAGCCTGTCTTGCTAGTTTGAAGCTACCACAGGTACACCTATACGAACTATAGACTTTGTCCTGTTGGCCAGCTGCCATACCGTTAAGGCGGTACGGCCCAGTGGGTCCACGCACCCTACGTGACACATCTCCTCCCTCACCTCTGTTTACCAGCCTACTCACGCTCTACGTTCTGCCAACAACCTTAGATTAAAATCCTCCATAATCCGACCCTCCCACTCCCGTCTCCAAGATTTTTCTGGAACGCGCTACCACAGACAATCAGATTAATTCCCAATATCCAGTTTTAAACGTGCCCTGAAAACACATCTTTTTAGACAGGCCTATAACATTCCCTAATCTGACTACTTTCCTTGGCCCCATTAGTCATCAAAACAAGATTCCCTTACACTCCTTGCACCCTAACGCACTTCATGTCTGTCATAAACGGATACTGGCTGGTGAATGGCTCATGCAGCTTTGTGTGTATCACCCCATGTGTATAAAAGATCGCTGGACCATTGTACTGAACAAACACTTTTACCCTTATTTCCTCACAGATTGTAAACTCTTGCGAGCAGGGTCCTCAATCCTCCTGTCTGAATTGTAAATTAGCTTTGTCACTATGTAATATCTGATATTGTCCATTTATGTTCCCTCTAAATTGTAAAGTGCTGCGCAATATGTTGGCGATATAAATAAAGATTATTATTATCGTATGTCATAAATGTCCCTGATGGGAAAACCCCTTTAAAGAGGCTCTGTCACCAGATTTTGCAACCCCTATCTGCTATTGCAGCAGATAGGCGCTGCAATGTAGATTACAGTAACGTTTTTATTTTTAAAAAACGAGCATTTTTGGCCAAGTTATGACCATTTTTGTAGTTATGCAAATGAGGCTTGCAAAAGTACAAGTGGGTGTGTTTAAAAGTAAAAGTCCAAGTGGGTGTGATTAAAAGTAAAAGTCCAAGTGGGCGTGTATTATGTGCGTACATCGGGGCGTTTTTAATACTTTTACTAGCTGGGCGCTCTGACGAGAAGTATCATCCACTTCTCTTCAGAACGCCCAGCTTCTGGCAGTGCAGATCTGTGACGTCACTCACAGGTCCTGCATCGTGTCAGACGAGCGAGGACACAGCGGCACCAGAGGCTACAGTTGATTCTACAGCAGCATCGGCGTTAGCAGGTAAGTCGATGTAGCTACTTACCTGCAAACGCTGATGCTGCTGCAGAATCAACTGTAGCCTCTGGTGCCGATGTGTCCTCGCTCGTCTGACACGATGCAGGACCTGTGAGTGACGTCACAGCGTGATCTGGCAGAAGCTGGGCGTTCTGAAGAGAAGTGGATGATACTTCTCATCAGAACGCCCAGCTAGTAAAAGTATTAAAAACGCCCCGATGTACGCACATAATACACGCCCACTTGGACTTTTACTTTTAAACACACCCACTTGGACTTTTGCAAGCCTCATTTGCATAACTACAAAAATGGTCATAACTTGGCCAAAAATGCTCGTTTTTTAAAAATAAAAACATTACTGTAATCTACATTGCAGCGCCGATCTGCTGCAATAGCAGATAGGGGTTGCAAAATCTGGTGACAGAGCCTCTTTAACTCCTTAACGCCGAAGGACGGATATATCCGTCCTCAGCAGCTGCTAGTTCGCGCAGGAGGACGGATATATCCATCCTGTGATGGCGCGGGTACTGTCACTGTACCCACGAGATCAGCGGCAGGAGCACGGCTGTTCTACACAGCCTGGCTCCTGCTGCAACTGCCGGAATCGAAGCGCGCTTCGATTCCGGCAGTTTAACCCATTAAATGCCGCTGTCAATAGTGACAGCGGCATCTAATGTGTTTGACAGAGGGAGGGAGCTCCCTCTGTCACCCGATCGGCGCGGGTCGCCGTCGGGTTTCCATGACAGCCGGGGGTCTAACAAAGACCCCCAGGTCTGTCTTCAGCAACTGCCTGTTAGGCGATGCCGGAGGCATGACCTAACAGGTTGCCTGTCAGTTTTACACTGACAGGCAATAATGCTTCGGTATACTAAGTATACCAAAGCATTATATATGCGATCGGCACATCGCATAGTGAAGTCCCCTGGTGGGACTTAAAAAAAAAATGTCAATCAGTTAAATAAAGTTTGTAGAAAAAAAAAATAATAATTACAGTCAAAATCAAATAAAACTACTTTTTTTGCCCAAAAAGTGGTTTTATTCAGTAAAAGTGTCAAAACAAATCACACATACACATATATGGTATCCCCGCGATCGTAACAACTTGACCAATAAAATTAACACATTAATTAAACCGCCGGATGAACGGCGTCCAAAAAAAACGCAAAAAACAACGGCAAAATTCTCTCTTTTCTCCCATTCCCTCCATAAAAAATAAAATAAAAGTTAATCTATAAGTCCTATGTACTCCAAAATAGTACTAATGAAAACTACACATTGGCCCGCAAAAATCAAGCCCACATACGGCCACATCGACGGAAAAATAAAAAAATGACGGCTCTTGGAACGCGGCGATGCAAAAACAAGTAATTTTTTTCTAAAAGGGTTTTTATTATGCAAACGTAGGAAAACATATAAAACCTATACATATTTGGTATCCCCGTAATAGTGTCGACCCATAGAATAAAGTTAACATGTTATTTACGCTGCATAGTAACGTGAAAATTAATGCTGGAATAGCTGCTTATTTTCAATTCTCTCCTAAAATAAAGTTAATAAAAGTTAATCAATATATTGTAAGCATCTAAAAATGGTGCAATTACAAAATACAACTCGTCCCGCAAAAAACAAGCCCTTATACGGCTATGTCGACGGAATAAAAAAAAAGTTACGACTCTTGGAATGCGACCGTGAAAAAACAAAAAATAATCCTTGGTCATTAACGTGCAAAATGGCCCGGTCATTAAGGGGTTAAGCATTACACAATGCTTATTTATATCAATGTGTTGTCTGTGTGATACAGGACAGGACAGGTCCACTAGACTGCAAGGACCCATTATCCACTTTACCTGCCCAGGACCTTAACCATCCTTCTTTGAATCAACACACCAACACCTTCTTTATGGAAATGTGGAAGTGGCCACAGCTTTATTCTTATTTACAAACATCGGCATGAAGACATATATATATATTTATTTCTCTCTCCTCCTGAAATGCCGATGCTCCCTGTCTCCATCAGGCATGTAGGGTGCTACCTCCGTCTTCATCTGCCGTACTTTCCGCCAGCTGTGACATCTACGAAAAAACCAGAAAAACGCCAGAACAAGAATATCACCGTAGAAAAATCTTTCAAAAACAAAACCAAAAACAAAACCAAAACCAAAACCACCAGGGGAGGGAGGGCGGGTGTTTCTTCCACTGCAGCTTGAAGGTAAGAGGGGTTTCTGCTCCAAACCCCTGCCTTATATCTTCTTAACCACGCCCCTCTTACTCCTTGTTAACCAATCCTGGTCCTGGGCATTATTTTAAACCGTTCCATCCTTTCTTAACCCCTTGCAGTCCCTGACACTCTCCCTAGGCGCTTCAGTGTCTGCAAGACTGCAAGGACCCATTATCCACTTTACCTGCCCAGGACCTTAACCATCCTTCTTTGAATCAACACACCAACACCTTCTTTATGGAAATGTGGAACTGGCCACAGCTTTATTCTTATTTACAAACATCGGCATGAAGACATATATATATATATTTATTTCTCTCTCCTCCTGAAATGCCGATGCTCCCTGTCTCCATCAGGCATGTAGGGTGCTACCTCCGTCTTCATCTGCCGTACTTTCCGCCAAGAAGGGGAACTGAGAAACCTACTCAGTCCCCCGACCACCCCCACCAAGCAACGCCAACCCTCTCTCGGCACCATCCAAGAGGTCCAATAAAAAGATATTGAGCCCGATATCATTCAGATGCACTCCATCCGGCGCCAGCAAATCTGCATTATCCCCCTCCAGGGACTGGTGTCGCAACCCGATCCCCCCTATAGAGCGAATGAACCGCGACACCCGCACATTAATTAGCTTGCGCACTCTCTCCAACGCTGCCATGTTCCTCGCTCCTCGCCACACCGTGCGCGCCACTATCTCAGACCAAACTACCACGCAACGGGCGAACAGGTCCTGAAAACGCGCCAAATCCGTCCGTATAAATGACAATAACTCGGCCATTTTTACTTGGCCGATATCATTTCCACCAGCATGTATTATCAGGACAACAGGTCCGTACGTGTGCCTTGTAACTGCCACTACTTCTGGCAGTAACTGCACCCACCGTAATCCCCGGACACCTCTCCAATGGACGTCGGCCTGTGAGAGGCCCAAATTCGGACCTAACGGCCTCCGTCCCGCTCGAACCGCTGCCCAATGCACGTACGAATGCCCGAAGATCCACACTTGGGGGCGCCGCGACCCTAACAAAGAAATTAAGCTACATTCCGGTCAAATGAAGATACAGGCAGGATTAACATAACACTCCATATAAAACAAGGAAGGAAAACAGGGGTGGGGGGGGGGGAGGGGGAGGGGGGGTGAAGGGGGCGACATTTTTACTATAAAAATTTCCAGCTTACACACTCTTTAAAACCAAATCCGGTCGCACATATGACTTATAGCTATTAGACCGCCATCTACCCAGACTGATAGCCGCCGAATCCAAGCCCAAGGCATCCGCCTCAGTTGCCGCCCCTATCCTAAACGAATGTGTACCAAACTCGCCCGGTGGCAAACCCAGGTACCTCAGACCGGCCTTAAAAATCGCCTCAAATTGAAAACGCGACATTGCGGATCCATCCTGATGGATCAAGAATTGAGCCCCGGGCACTCGGACCAACACGAATTCCTGGACCCATTTTACCGGGCAATACTGCCCCCCAATCCTCCCAATCGACAGCCAAGCCCCCCTCCCTACCATGTCAGTCTTTGACCTCCGCACACAGACCCTGAGAGAATCTCCCAACGTCACTACATCCGATCCGAGAAGACCACCGCTTGCCCCCACGCTGTGCGGAACCAGCTCACTAACCCGTAATGCGGCAAAGAAAGCCAAAGAAAACGCCGCGCCGAACAAGGACACTTCATATTCATCCCGACACACAAAACATAAAACGGCTAGAAGCCGACCCAAAAGCGAAAAAGATACTGGCCGCCTCGTGTCCCTGGAACACGCCTCTTTTTTCCACCCTTTTAAAGACTGCCGAACTACAAATTCTTTTGTAACATCTCTGCATCCCCACAATTTTAACATAAAGGCCACCCCTGCTAAAAACTTGCTTGCCGTGGCCGCACTACCCCCTTCCTGACGTATTTGTACCAAACTTGCTAACGTGACGTCCAGGTGACACCCATCCTGTGATGGGAAGTTACTCCCCGCAATCTCCAACCACCGATCCCACGCTCTGCAATGACTCTTCCAAGTCGCCGGTACCACCGAACCCCTCAACAGCCTCATAAGTTGTCCTCGACCAGGGCCCATAAGTGAAGGGGGGGGGGACACCCCTTCTGCCAAAGCTGCCGGGTGCAATTCCCGAAACCGGGACATCTGTGAACGAGACAAAGCATCAGCCATCACATTACGGACTCCCGGAACATGTTTCGCACGAAACCACACATTCAAACGCAGACACTTCAAAACCAACCGTCTTAATAAAGCTAATACCGGCAATGAACTAGACGACAACCCGTTCACCGCATGCACCACCGCCATGTTGTCTGTCCAAAATACAATCCTCTTATTCACCATCACGCTACCCCACAACTCTATTGCAACTATAATAGGAAACAATTCCAATAGCGTCAAATTACGTAAAACTCCCAAATCACTCCAATGCAAGGGCCAAGGGGACCTACACCAACTTCGGCCCAAAATTGCTCCAAAACCATCACTTCCGGGTGCATCCGTAAACAATTCCAAGTCTACATTAGACAACTCAGCGTCCTGACACACCGACCTCCC
The DNA here is from genome assembly GCF_050947455.1 of Rhinoderma darwinii. NCBI lineage: Eukaryota > Metazoa > Chordata > Amphibia > Anura > Rhinodermatidae > Rhinoderma > Rhinoderma darwinii. Next base: position 70,323,390 of record NC_134695.1, read on the forward strand.
ATTAAACGAACTCAAAAACGAATGCTAGACAAACAAATCCTTCTTCATCCAAGAGGTTACCCGGATAAAATGATTTGGCTTCGAGATACCTCTAGTGGCTAAAGACAAACGCCTAGAGAAAACACGACCCATTGGAATTATACGACAAGCAAACACCAGCAATCCCATTAACGACTGTAACTGTTTTAACGTCACTTTTTTCGACCCCATGACCTGGTCAACTTGCGTCACTAGCCTTGCCAATTTATCATCGGGCAAGCGAAAAATCATCCGCTCGCTATCTATTTCGATACCCAAAAATGACAAAACAGTTAAAGGACCTTCCGTCTTATCTTCGGAAATAGGTACACCGAAACGCGACATCACCTGTCGAAACACTCTCAGCAACGTGCTGCACAACCCAGAGCCCCCCGGGCCTACAAAAAGAAAATCATCCAGATAATGAATGACCGAGTCACAACCAGACTCCAAACGAACTACCCATTCTAAAAATGACGCAAACATCTCAAAGTAACTGCATGATATTGAACAACCCATTGGAAGGCACATATCCACGTAAAACCCTTTATCTAAACAACAACCCAGCAGGTGAAAACACTCCGGATGAACCGGCAGCAAACGAAAGGCCGCTTCAATATCAGATTTAGCTAACAACGCCCCCTGTCCAGCCGCCTGTACCAGCCTTACTGCAACATCGAAAGACGTATACGAAACCGCCGCCTCCGCCCTAGAAATACTGTCGTTAACAGAACCACCGCGAGGAAAGGAAAGGTGATGAATCAGCCTAAACTTTCCTCGTTCCTTCTTTGGAACTAAACCAAGGGGGGAAACTCGCAGATTCGTATACGGCGGCTCGCTGAATGGACCTGCCATTCTCCCTAATTCCACTTCTTTCGCCAATTTTAGCCGCGCAATGCCCACATTCTCATTGATCGACTTCAAATTGTCAGCCAATGACAATGTCGCAGAATATTCAAAAGGAATCTCAAAACCAAACGAAAACCCGCTAGTGAGCACCTCTGCTTCCCGCCTCCTGTGGTACCGCTCTAACCATGGGCCCATCTCGAGAACGTTCACCGGCGTTCTCCGCTGCGCCGGAAGGAGGTGCCTTAACCGGCTGCTTACCTCTCCGGAAACACCGGAGCGCCGCATGAGCGCCCCCACAGATGGAGCATTCATGTTGGAATTTGCACGTGGCAAAGAAACGACAGTGGCCCTCGTTGTAGAGCCAACAGGCACCCGTGGGCCTAGCGGCCGCAACTCCAGGGGCGGGGCCCGGAGCTGCGGCCGCACTGGGAAAGGGGCGTTGTTGCCTGCTCCCTTGCGCTAAGATAAGCTGCAACCACACGTCCGTTGCCTTCGTCGCCCAACTAATATCAGGCGACAAAGCCAAACGACGCCGAAATTCTTCATCATATCGCCACCAGGCCGCACCACCGTGCAGCCTGTGGGCGCTGAAAATTGTGTCAAAATAGACAAACAACTCGGCCCCTTTCCCAGGATAGCGTTGGCAAATAACATGAGCCAGTGTAGCGTAACACTGTACCCAGTTGCCAAATGTTTTCGCGACTTTCGCTTTCCTATCTGAACCTCTCTCAAAACCCCGCTCCTTGTCGACAGTCACCTGCTCCACCGAGACCAAGGACCAAATATCCACAAATTCATTCCTCCAAATCTTGTCCTTGATCTCAGCTGACAAATGAGTCCCGAGAGGAGCGACTCCACAAAACAATGAATCTCTAAACGTCAAACTAGCTAAAGCATTCTCTTTCTCAGACGGGGGCATAGCTCCCTCTGGTGGCACCGAGGGACACAACGTTCCCTCATTCACTTTTAACCCAGCCACCACGGCTTTTAAAACAGAAATCAAATCCGCACCCGATGCAATAGATTTATTAAGCCATGCGTCACCGCAGGCCGACTCACCGCTCCCAGAGGTCCCACCGACTCCAGAGGGTCCTTCAGCCACTTGCCGCGGCACTGGAACCACGGCCTGCACCTCCTCCACCGGCCCGGCGGGAGGGACAACCTGGGACAGCTGCTCCTGATCCACCGACAAGCGCTGCACCTCCCGGCGTCGACTGCGTCTCTGCGGCCGTGATGATCTCCGCGACGACCTCCTCCACGATCCTGACGATGCAGACGTCGTCGCCGACGAGGAGGAGAATCCATCGCTGGAAGACGAGGAATACCGCCGACCACGCCTCTTCACGTCACCCGATCTGCGACGTCTATGATGGCCGTGCCGGCGATGTCCTCCAGCCCGGCGTTTCCTCCCTCGCCTGGAACGCTCTCTTCTTGGACCTGCAGGAGAAAAAGATGACAAGGCAGGAGAAGGGCAAATCGAGTCCAAAACACCCTCGACCCCATCTTTCCTAGCACACTCCCCCCCTGGCCTTAACCCATGCTGACAGGGGCCCGGGGGGGACCGGGGTGGAGAAGCGACAGGCACCGCAGAAGCCCCCGCCCCCTGGCTGGGCTGTTTGCTCACCGCCCGCTTCCCCGAACCCGCCGCCATCTTCTTTTTATGTGAGCCGCCATCTTGTTTCCTGGCCGCACTGCGCCTGCCAGGACGTCCCGCCCCTGTTCTCCCCGCCGCCAATTCTGGCTGCGCAGAGAACAGCACGGGGAAAGATGGCGCCGACCCCGGCTGCACACAGGCACCAGAAGCAAGTCCCAGCTCCTGTGAACATGCCGCATGGTAAGCAACCATGTCGGACCAATCACCTGTGTCCGCCATATTCACCCCACTGTCACGAAAATCGACCGCTGCCACCGCGCCCGCATCAGCCGCTCGAGGCGGGTTGTACCGAGCCCGTGCCGGTTTAACAGCCGCCCTCTTACCGCCATGGGGAAGGACGCCAGCGCGACGAGTGGGCGGGGGGGAGGGGGGGCACTATGTCGACCGACGAAGCACCCGTCGACATAGGCCTAGGGGACCTGCTGGGACCACCGCATGACTGTGCAGCAGTCACAGCACCCCTCATAGCAACGGGGCTAGGGCTCAGTCGAACCGGAGGGCGTGTAACGCGCTGCGGCCTACCTCGAGTAGCCGCTCCCGAATGCTCCATGCCGCGCTCTGAACCTCGCTTCTCTCCTTCCTCCAACAGGGATTCCAGCCAGGCAGGTCCCTCCGACGCTACCCGCTGTGCCACCTTCCGCAACAGTTCTTCTGCCATCTTCTTGAAAGAACACGCTCTGAATCTCCACAGCAGCAGCAAAGGTGTTTCTTCCACTGCAGCTTGAAGGTAAGAGGGGTTTCTGCTCCAAACCCCTGCCTTATATCTTCTTAACCACGCCCCTCTTACTCCTTGTTAACCAATCCTGGTCCTGGGCATTATTTTAAACCGTTCCATCCTTTCTTAACCCCTTGCAGTCCCTGACACTCTCCCTAGGCGCTTCAGTGTCTGCAAGACGATCTATGTAACCGATATCCACTTTGCCCAAGAGATGAGGATCCTGAACAGAGCCCCCTCCCCTCTATTAATTCAGAATTCCTTAATAGGGTGTATGAAAAAGGGTCTTCAACACCGCGTTCCAAATTATTATGCAAATGTTAATTTTCGCTGATTTTCCTAAATAGTCGATGCAAATGACAGTCAGTATAATCTTCCAGCATCAACCGTTGGAGTATAATGCAAATTTTATTGAACAAATCTCCTAATGATAACAGATTTTTTTTGTTTCATATTATTATGCACAACAGAGATCAAAACATTTTAAAGGTTGTAAAGAGACTAAAATGGTAATTTGTTGAATTTGCAGCATCAGGAGGTCATATTTACAGAAATCAAAAGCTCTTTCAATTAAAAAAAACTAAACAGACAAAGTTACATGTAACATAGGACCCCTTCTCTGATATCACCTTCACAATTCTTGCATCCATTGAATTTGTGAGTATTTGGACAGTTTCTGCTTGAATATCTTTGCAGGATGTCAGAATCGCCTCCCAGAGCTTCTGTTTTGATGTGAACTGCCTCCCACCCTCATAGATATTTTGCTTGAGGATGCTCCAAAGGTTCTCAATAGGGTTGAGGTCAGGGGAACATGGGGGCCACACCATGAGTTTCTCTCCTTTTATGCCCATAGCAGCCAATGACAGAGGTATTCTTTGCAGCACGAGATCATGCATGACAATGCACAAAGATAATTTTGCTACGGAAGGCACGGTTCTTCTTTTTGTACCACGGAAGAAAGTGGTCAGTCATAAACTCTACGTACTTTGCAGAGGTCATTTTCACACCGTCAGGGACCCTAAAGGAGCCTACCAGCTCTCTCCCCATGATTCCTGCCCAAAACATGACTCCGCCACCTCCTTGCCGACGCCACAGCCTTATTGGGACATGGTGGCCATTCACCATCCATCCATCTGGACCATCCAGGGTCGCACGGCACTCATCAGTAAACAACACGGTTGGAAAATTAGTCTTCATGTATTTCTGAGCCCACTGCAACCGTTTCTGCTTGTGGGCATTGTTTAGGGTTGGCCGAATAATAGCTTTATGCACACTTGCAAACCTCTGGAGGATCCTACACCTTGAGGTTCGCGGGACTCCAGAGGCACCAACGGCTTCAAATACCTGTTTGCTGCTTTGCAATGGCATTTTAGCAGCTGCTCTCCTAATCCTATTAATTTGTCTGGCAGAAACCTTCCTCATTATGCCTTTATCTGAACGAACCCGTCTGTGCTATGAATCGGCTACAAATCTTTTCACAGTACGATGATCACGCTTACGTTTTCTTGAAATATCCAATGTTTTCATACCTTGTCCAAGGTATTGCACTATTTCACGCATTTCGGCAGCAGAGAGATCCTTTTTCTTTCCCATATTGCTTGAAACCTGTGGCTGCTTAATAATGTGGAACGTCCTTATTAAGTAGTTTTCCTTTGATTGGGCACACCTGGCAAACTAATTATCACAGGTGTCTGAGATTGATTACAATGATCCAAAGAGCCCTAAGACACAATAACATCCATGAGTTTCATTGAAAAACTAATAATTAAATGTTTATGACACTTAAATCCAATGTGCAGAATAATTTGGAAAAGGGTGTAAATTGGATAAAATCCTTTAAGGGGTCAAACAGAAAGACCTTTCCTGCAGTAATTTAAATGTATACACCCACATACCCAGCTAAATTTTAAGATATGATGTATAGATCATGATGTTATATTCTACTCCATCCCTACTTCATTATTCAGTAAGATTTACTAGACTTCAGCTACTTACCTTTCATTTTTACCTTGTCATTTTTTCAGCAAGTTTTAACTCTTGCGCTGACAGATGTTGCTTGAAATTTTCAATCATTGGCAGCCGAGACATTTTACACACTTTTGTCAAAGATAAGAGTTATACAACAGATAATTCACCATACAACCTCACATCCATATAATGTCTGAAAGGAGTTCTGAGGAAAATAGCATCAACTTTGCAAATAGTATTAAATTCAAATACTCTGCTGTTCTGTGTATACAGCTGCTAGGCAGATCAATGTCTCCATGGTTACAGACTACAAACTAACACTGTACGTAGTCTGATCCTTATGCATTTGTAAAGCTGGCCATACACTTTAGATAAAAATAGTTTGATCTTGCCGATTTAAAAGAACACTAAATAAAGAAAAGGTGCAAACATCAAAATATCCCAGCACTAACTTCCTTCATCTCTTCCTCTCCTTTGATTTTATTTGTCTTCTATTACAGTTATAACTGAGAGACATATAAAGAAATCTTCTTCGTGTATCCTAGGAGCTCAGTAAGACAACTGGCTGGAGCAGGAACCTCCCCTCACTGAAGTAAGACAAAAATTACGTTAGAGAACCTTTCAACTGCCTATACATTTGCAGCATGTAATGGGCAAGGCTGCACAAACCCTGGAGCACTTTACATTTTTCTTCTATCCTCCTCCGTTATTTAGATATTGGTGCCGTTATATTTGGCGCCCAATATTTAAATAACCCCCTGAACTGTCAATATATATCCCATTTACTTTTAGGCTATGTTCACACGGGGTCTTTTGCCAAGTTTTTTGACGCGGAAACCGCGTCGCAAAACTCGGCAGAAACGGCCCGAGAACGCCTCCCATTGATTTCAATGGGAGGCGTCGGCGTCTTTTTCCCGCGAGCAGTAAAACTGCCTCGCGGGAAAAAGAAGCGACATGCCCTATCTTCGGGCGCTTCCGCCTCCGACCTCCCATTGACTTCAATGGGAGGCAGGAGAAAGCGTGTTTTATGCCCGCGGCGCTCAATGGCCGCGGGCGAAAAACGGCGCGATAATTGCTGTTCACACGGAGTATTTTGGGGGAGGAATATCTGCCTCAAAATTCCGTTTGGAACTTTGAGGCAGATATTCCTCCCCCAAAATACTCCGTGTGAACATAGCCTTAACATCCATTTCTCAGTTTAGTGTTCCTAAGGGATTAGCCAACATTCTAATATGTAAAGTCGCCTCCTGACTCTCCCCCGACAGCAGATGTTGTGCAAAAGAAGAATTGGGAATATTCAATTTTAAATGCCTAATCCTTTATTCCCAGATGAGAAGAGGAAGATAAAGATCTGGCAGCAGATTTGTGTCGTCCCCGTCCCCCCCCCCCCAAATAACAATAATAATCTTATTACACATATAAGGTCTCACGGACACAACTGTAGCCATGTGCACAGTCCGTGATTATGGCATGAACGGGCCGCGGAGCGTTATCCACAATCACGGATCATGCACACACAAGATGGCATTGACTTCAATAAGCCTGGACAGCAATTGCAGTCCGTAAAATAACATGCCTCTTAGAGGTTATGTAAAAAAACTATACGCAGCGAGTTGGCACTTTAAAGTCTATCCATATCTCTTAGGCTGGGTTCACACGGTGCGTTTTTTGTTTTCGCTGATGAAGTCCCATTGAGATACATGGAAGTTTGTCCATCCAAAACAAGAAACGCATGCTAAAAACTCAACAAAAAACAGTGTGAACCCAGCCCTAGGGCCTGTTCACTCACATCAGCGTTTGCCTCCCTGATCATCTGTTCAGTCAGAGGTACGGAAAGAAACGATCATTTCCGCTTGCAATATCATTTAACCCCTTAATGACCGGGCCATTTTGCACGTTAATGGCCAAGGATTATTTTTGGTTTTTTCACGGTCGCATTCCAAGAGTCGGAACTTTTTTTGTATTCCGTCGACATAGCCGTATAAGGGCTTGTTTTTTGCGGGACGAGTTGTATTTTGTAATTGTTCTATTTTTAGATGCTTATAATATATTGATTAACTTTTATTAACTTTATTTTAGGAGAGTATTGAAAATAAGCAGCTATTCCAGCATTGATTTTCACGTTATAAATTTACGCCGTTTACTATGCAGCGTAAATAACATGTTCACTTTATTCTATGGGTCGGCACGATTACGAGGATACCAAATATGTAAAGGTTTTATATGTTTTCCTACGTTTGCACAATAAAAAGCCTTTTAGAAAAAAATTACTTGTTTTTGCATCGCCGCATTCCAAGAGCCGTAACGTTTTTATTTTTCCGTCAATGTGGCCGTATGGGGGCTTGATTTTTGCGGGCCAATGTGTAGTTTTCATTAGTACTATTTTGGGGTACATAGGACTTATAGATTAATTTTTATTTAATTTTTTATGGGGGGAATCGGAGAAAAGAGCGAATTTTGCCGTTGTTTTTTGCGTTTTTTTTGGACGCCGTTCATCCGGCAGTTTAATTAATGTGTTAATTTTATTGTTCAAGTTGTTACGATCGCGGGGATACCATATATGTGTATGTGTTATTTGTTTTGACACTTTTACTAAATAAAACCACTTTTTGGGCAAAAAAAGTAGTTTTATTTGATTTTCACTGTAATGTTTTTTTTTTTCCACCAACTTTATTTAACTGATTGACATTTTTTTTTTAAGTCCCACCAGGGGACTTCACTATGCGATCTGTTGATCGTATATATAATGCTTTGGTATACTTAGTATACCAATGCATTATTGCCTGTCAGTGTAAAACTGACAGGCATCCTGTTAGGTCATGCCTCCGACATCGCCTAACAGGCAGATGCTGAAGGCAGACCTGGGGGTCTTTGTTAGACCCCCACTGCCATGGAAACACGACGGCAACCAGCGATTTTTGCGGGGGCACCGATGGGGTGACAGAGGGAGCTCCCTCCCTCTGTCAAACACATTAGATGCCGCTGTCACTATTGACAGCGGCATTTAATGGGTTAAACTGCCGGAATTGGAGCGCGCTTCGATTCCGGCAGTTGCAGCAGAAGCCAGGCTGTGTATAACAGCCGTGCTCCTGCCGCTGATCGCGTGGGTAAACTGGTAGTACCCGCGCCATCACAGGACGGATATATCCGTCCTCCTGCGCGAACTAGCAGCTGCAGAGGACGGATATATCCGTCCTTCGTAGTTAAGAGGTTAATTCACCAGAATTTGTTTGGTTTCAGTTTGCGTTCCGTTCCACTAGGTTTAAAGTTTTTGTTTTCATGGAAACAACAGTGTAGTGTGCTGCGCTATTGTTTGTGAGAAAAATGTAAACCTAGCAGAGCAGACGGAAAGGCCACATTCACATCAGTGTTGGTTTCCGTTAGACCTTTCCGTCAGGGGAATCCATAGCTTCCATCTGCATTACCATAGACTTCAATAGTAACGGTTCCGTAAGGTTTCCATTTTTTTTAGCTTCGTTCACATCTGCACCAGGGCCCTGTTCCGACCAAGTTTTCCGTCAGAACAGGACCCTGACTGACACAAACGGAAACCAAGGGTTTCCCTCACCATTGATTTCAATGGCTTCCGCTTGTCTCTGTTGTGCAAGGGTTCTGTCATTTCGGTTTCCGTTTGTCTCAGTCAGGGCTCTATTCTGACAGAAACCTCAGACGGAGCATCAGAATAGAGCCTGAATGAATATGTGAACGAAGCCTAAGCTATTGTTTCCGCTAAAAAACCCAGAAAACTAACGTAACGGAGACAAACTAAATCCATTTGCAACGGAAGCATTACCATTGAATTCAATGGTAATGCAAATGCAAGCTATGGTTTCCGTTTGTCTTTGCCTTCATGGGTTCCCGACAGAAAGGTCTAAGGCTAAGTTCACACTGAGTTTTTTGACACAGAAACCACGCCAATAACGGCCCGAAAATGCCTCCCATTGATTTCAATGGGAGGCGGGGCGGTTTTCTCCCGCGAGCGGTAAAACCAGCTCGCGGGAGAAAGAAGCGACATGCCCTATCTTCGGGCGTTTCCGCCTCTGACCTCCCATTGACTTCAATGGGAGGCAGAGAAAGTGTATTTCGTGGCGTTTTTTGGCCGCAGTGCGAAAAACGCCACGAAAATCGGCGTGCAGGGAGAGGAAAATCTGCCTCAAACTTCCAAATGGAATTTTGAGGCAAAAATTCTGTCGGCAAAATACTCAGTGTGAACATAGCCTAAGGCTGGGTTTACAGTTTTTTGCAGGCGGAAATTCTGCCCTTTTTCACCCACGGCCATTGATCGCCGCGGGCATAAAACGCTGCGAAATACGCTTTCTCTGCCTCCCATTGATGTCAATGGGAGGTCAGAGGCATAAACGCCCGACGATAGGGCATGTCCCTTCTTTCTCCCGCGATACGGTTTTACCGCTCGCGGGAAAAAGACACCTCCGCCTCCCATTGAAAATCAATGGGAGGCATTTTCGGTCCGTTTTTGACGAGTTTTGCGGCGCGGTTTCCGCATCAAAAAATTCAAGTGTGGACATAGCCTTACAGGACACATGTACAGAAACTAACACTGATGTGAACAAGGCCAAACTGAAACAAAAAAAAAACAAACATTAAAATTAATGGTATTGCAAACGGAAACTATACTTTCCTTTCATTTGACGGAACGGATGAAACAAAAGCCTGACAGGAAGGCAAACGCTTATGTGAACAGGCCCTTAGTATGTACGACTATTTTTCCAGTAAGAAATAGAACCCATCATCCCTGGTCTCATAATCCAGTAGATATGACATACAATTGTCATGGCAAAACCCATTTCTAGTTTTCTGCTTTGGAAAACATGAGAGATGCAACTTGCCTGTGGTATAGGGCTCCTAACAATATTTATACCACAGTCATATGTGTGTCCGCCGATGATGAAGTAGGACCAACACTCACTGACTGAAGGAAGAATCCCACCGCCGCTCTTCTCACTTTCCCGCCCTAGTCACTGAGGTGAAGCCCCGCCCCCTGGCTTCAACGCACGCACTTTCCCGCCTCAGTCACTGAGGTGATGCCCCGCCCATCCCGTTAGCCGCGCTGGTGCCCACACAGAGGCCCGGATCATGCCGGCGCGTTCCGCGTGGAATGTTTTCTGGGCGCGGCTTCTAGAGACGTCAGTGAGGAGGTATCTGTCGCTATTTACTCACGCATAATATAAATATATCAATCACAGTTTTCCCTTCTTTGCCGGTGTCAGATAAAGTTTATTATGCTTCTGTAATCGCTTTATTTGTTGCATGGCGGTTTTGTGGTGTTTTATATCCAGTTTTTCATTTTTAAAACGCAGTTTGACAGGATTTGTATGTGATTTGTGTTATGACAGAATATAATTTCAACAATAAATGGGTGAGTAAGTTATGTGACTGGCCTTGTTCACACTGTGCAGATCTTGCATGCGTCTTTTTAATCCAAAACCAGGAACTGAACCTAAACAGAAGAAATCTATAAAGGAAGGTGTTAAAGATCTGATCTCCTGCATCCAATTCTGGTTGGGCATAAAGCATGCAAAATCTGCACTGTGTGTACAAGGCAAATTGCCCCCCAGTCAGGTGAGATGTGGATCATCTGGCTATACTAGGGAATAACAGGACATAGTGACATGTCAGAAGTTTTGATCGGAGGGGGTCCGAGAACCGAGACCCCCACCGATCGCTAAAACGAAGCTGCAGAAGTGCCCGGGTGAGCACTAAGCTGCTTGGTTTCTGATCGGCTTTTCTCGGAAAGTCGAGACGTTATACTGACTCATAGACTTTCTATTCAGCCCGTACACCAATTGGTCGGCTTTCCGAGAAAAGCCGAATAGAAACAAAGTGGCTTAGCGCTCACCTGAGCGCTTCAGTCGTTTCGTTTTAGCGATCAGTGGGGGTCTGAGTGCTCAGACCCCCAACAATCAAAACTTCTGACATATCAGAAGTTTTTTGAAAGTTTTTATTTACCCTTTTAAAGAGGCTCTGTCACCAGATTTTGCAACCCCTATCTGCTATTGCAGCAGATCGGCGCTGCAATGTAGATTACAGTAACGATTTTATTTTTAAAAAACGAGCATTTTTGGCCAAGTTATGACCATTTTTGTATTTATGCAAATGAGGCTTGCAAAAGTACAACTGGGCGTGTTTAAAGTACAAGTCCAAGTGGGCGTGTATTATGTGCGTACATCGGGGCGTTTTTACTTCTTTTACTAGCTGGGCGTTGTGAATGGGAGTATATGATGCTGACGAATCAGCATCATCCACTTCTGTTCGTTAACACCCAGCTTCTGGCAATGCAGACACACAGCGTGTTCTCGAGAGATCACGCTGTGACGTCACTCACTTCCTGCCCCAGGTCCTGCATCGTGTCGGCCACATCGGCACCAGAGGCTACAGTTGATTCAGCAGCAGCATCAGCGTTTGCAGGTAAGTAGCTACATCGACTTACCTGCAAACGCTGATGCTGCTGCAGAATCAAATGTAGCCTCTGGTGCCGATGTGTCCTCGCTGGTCCGACACGATGCAGGACCTGGGGCAGGAAGTGAGTGACGTCACAGCGTGATCTCTCGAGAACACGCTGTGTGTCTGCACTGCCAGAAGCTGGGTGTTAACGAACAGAAGTGGATGATGCTGATTCGTCAGCATCATATACTCCCATTCACAACGCCCAGCTAGTAAAAGAAGTAAACACGCCCCGATGTACGCACATAATACACGCCCAGTTGGACTTTTACTTTTAAACACGCCCAGTTGGACTTTTGCAAGCCTCATTTGCATAAATACAAAAATGGTCATAACTTGGCCAAAAATGCTCGTTTTTAAAAAATAAAAACGTTACTGTAATCTACATTGCAGCGCCTATCTGCTACAATAGGAGATAGGGGTTGCAAAATCTGGTGACAGAGCCTCTTTAATGGATGAAATGCTGGTGATAGGTTCCCTTTAAAGGGCCACGGGACCGTTTTCCATACTGATGACCTATCTACGTTAAGGGCTTGTGCACACATAACGGAATTGCTGCAGAAAATATTTGCAGAAACTAGCAGGATTTCCGCTGCGGAGAAACGACACCATTTCCTGAGTTTTTTACTGCAGAGAATGGTGCGGTTTTTGCTACGTTTTCCTCAATGTTGGGAGATGGCGACATCTCTGAAAAACGCAGCCATTCAGTCCACGTTCCACAGCAGGAATGGACATGCTGTTGTACGGAAAATATGCACCGCAGGTGAATTTCTGGTCGGAAGTTTTACGCAGCGCGTGGATGAGATTTGTTAAAACTCATCCACTTTGCTTTACTGTATTCTGCATATTTTCTGTCCGCAATTCCGGACGGAAAATACGCAGCAATTCCGTTACTCGGCACAAGCCCTAAATGTGCACCACTATGAGTCTATAGCACAGTATGTATTCTATGGCTGTTCAGTTATTGCAAAACTACAACTCCTAGCATTCTTTGCAAAATAGACACCGATTGCAAGGTATCAGATTCTTTCAAATCTTGTTTATATCTAACTCTGTGGGGACTACTATCCAGGCCTTAGGGCCTGTTCACATCACCGTTGCCCTTCCGTTGAGGGGTTCCGTCGGAGGTTTCCGTCGGGTTAGCCCCTCAACGGAATGGAAAACGGAAACCTAAGCTTCCATTTCCCTCACCAGTGTTATCAATGGTGACGGAAAAGAATGGTTTCCTTTTGTCACCGTTGTGACAGGGTTCCGTTGTTCTTGACGGAACCATTAGCACAGTCGACTGCGCTATTGATTCTGTCAAAACTACGGATCCCTGTCACAACGGTGACAGACGGAAACCATTAGCTAGGTTTTCATCACCATTTAGTTCAATGGTGAGGGAAACGTAAGCTGATGTTTCTGTTTGCCTTTCCGCTAAGGGATTAACCCGACGGAAACCTCCGACGGAACCCCTCAGTGGAAAGCGACGGTGATGTGAACACATTACATTAAAGGAATTGCTGATTTGACAGCCCAATAAGGGACGTGTGGGCTTGCTTGGGTCATGGCAGAATAAAATTCACAAGGTCTGATGGAGTTTAGTCAATCAGGACATAAGAACAGTCCCAGGAAGAGACCAATCTAACGTATATAATGTAGAAGAAGGAAAAATTCCTTTAATTTGGCATATAATGCAGACATTTGTGAGGTGTCCTGAATTATCAAAAAGCAGACGACTGAAGCTCTATGATGACTTGACTTTTAGTAGCAAGTTAATATTTTATATTGTAAGTTCCTTACCTTTACAGTTAATAAATCATTTTTAGAATATTTAACAATCAGGTTCTATTACTGCTGGGTAAGGCCTCATGCACACGACCGTGTAGTATTTACGGTCAGTAAATACTGCACGGACGGGCCGTGGAGTGTCACCTGCATTTGTGGACCGTGCTCCCAGTAATAAGTATAGGAGCACGGTCCGTAAATGCGGAAAAATAGGACGTCCTTTTTATTGCGGGTCATTTCTACGGCCTGGAAACACCCGTAAATATACGGGAAGGTGGCAGATAGAAATGAGTATTTTATCCGCAATTACAGATAAAAACTTCGTATGCATGAGGCCTAAAAGGATATTTTCTCTGCATTTGTCATTTATTTTAAAAGAGATATAAAAGAATAGAATCTACACAGTGATAGGTTATATAGATATATTTTATTGTTGTAAATAGCCCTAAATAAACAGAATGTGATAAAAATTTACAAAATGGACCGTGAAATAACACTTATTATGTAGGCACCATGTGAATAATCAATATAATTACTTTTAATCAGGTTAGAATTTGGAAAAGACAAATAAATGCAAAGTTTTTCATCTGAAAAGTCAAAAAGATTAAATCGAGAGGGCAGCAAAGCCTTTTCACCATTACACCCCAATATTCCAGGACAGGACGAGTGATGTTTGTTGCCCTTCCCATAACCCTTTCCATGCATTGTAGTAGTAGGGCAGGATGACTTTCCGGCCACACAACACCTCCTTTTTTGATGTCATTCTGTGATCAGACTAGCTTGGACTGTCCCCCCTCCCCTACTCATGAGCCCCATAATCGCTACATGACAGGAATGGGCTTACCATATGTGTAACCTGTGTACCTGCACATTGGCCCAGCAGGCCCCACCTTAAGGCCTCATGCACACGACCGTAGCCGTGTGCACAGTCCGTGAATACGGCACGGACGGCTCAAAGAGTGTAATCCGTGGGCCGTCTCCAATGACGGACTGTGCACATACAAGATGTGCATTGACTCTTAAGTAGCCCAGACCGCGAATGCGGCCCGTAAAATAACTTGTCCTATTGTTTTGCGGTCCGGGCTCCCGGGCCAATGGACGGACCGTGGAGACGACGGTCGTATGCATTGGCCCATAGAATAGAATGTGTCCTATACTAGCCGCGATTGCGGATAGTATGTGGAGCGTAATGCACGGTCATGTGCATGAACCCATAAAGCTGCAGGCAGCATCCTACTGTCAGTTGGATTGCATGTAAGGGACTGAGCTAATGCATTTAATAACTCACAATTACTGGTGGATTTTTGGAGAGACAAAAGGGGGTGCCATATGATTGGAGCGCATGGGGCCCATATACTGTTCTTGCACAAGTGCCCTCCGCTGTCTATATATGCCCTTGCAGTGCATGAGCTGCCTATGGCCACAAATAAAATTAGGCTTTAATTGCAATGCAAATTTATAAACACAGGTAAGTGCAATATTCATAAGGGATACAATACCAGAATCTAATAACAGACATGTGAATCATTACATGAACGTAAACGATAATTTATGTCATAATGTTGTACAGGGATCATTGTCATTAATACATTCAGCTGATTAGCAGGATTAGGTCATCAGAACCGTGGCGTTCATTACACAGCAGCCATTGTTACAGCAGCCGCAGATCAGCCACTTTATTATAAATAGAACAACGCCAGCGGCTCAACATTTATGCCCTATATCTTGTACTATAGATCTAAGAATTGTCACGGTGATCTTTGCTTTGAGATTTCAGCCCTACAGCAATAAATTACATATTTCAGAGGTCATCCGTGACCTACAAGTATGTTGTTCAACCCTGGCTGTTATTTCTGCAATGTGAAACATTAAGGAAACACGCAGTGCAAGCTGTGTTTTGCAGAGCAGAAAATTAACTGTTGCACTAAACCTTTCTACCACTAGGTGGTGCTTTAGAGTATTGCACTACTCTTGCCTTATTAAAAGTGTTCAGCATAATGACATACTTTCTATTAACAGCACACCGTGTGGTCAGCCTTAGTATTACAAAAAAATGTGTTATTTGAAAAATATATAAAGAGCTAAAGTATATCTCCACATTTATCAGCGAGAGTTTGTTTATCACGGTTCCAATCAAACTCCTGTGATCACAGCTTGGATATACTGAAATCTCTGAGCTAAATGTGGTGAGCGTGCTGCTTGCCCATACATACTACCAATCATTTTGGATCTCAGGTTATGCACCTCCACTTAATGACATGTCAGAACAGCGGCGTGCCTGCAGTCGAGACAGTTAGATGGAGTCCGACATTGAACTTCTTTCCCTGATTACTGTGACAATCTTTTAGCGACTACCTGCAGCTGCCACTCGGGGGAGCTCACGCCATACAGTTTGACACTAGCTGTATAAATCCACATGTAACTAGCTCCCCTAGTGGTGTATCCTGGCATAGAAAATTATATAATTTATCAAGTCAGAAAAACTTGAACAGCTACACTACTTCCGTAACTGCCATTCGCTACTATGGGAGTTACGGAAACGGCGTAGCTCAGCGAGTTACGTTATTTCTGTAATTCATGGTCGAAAATCACACTTCAGCCACAACACAGAGCAGTAGAACGGACTTTAGGGGGCCCCGTTCTACAGATGGGTGCGGGTCCCAGAGGTGGGACCCGCATCTATCTGACAATTATGACATAAGGATATGTGATAAATGTCTCTGATGGGAAAACCCCTTTAACTATAACAGAGCGTAGGAAATTTAGCAGAGCCTTCAGTGTTTTGAGGGGGCCATTCTGAGCTTGGCTATGGGGCCCAATGATTTCTGTGTCAGAAGATTGATAAAAGTGGAGGTGCGCTTTAAGACCATACATGTTGACTCAAGTTTAAAGAATCCCAAAGTTGAAAAGACACTTTTTTGCATTCTACATCTCTACATATAGCACAAGACTAACACCTATGTAGAAGGAGACACTCATTACATTTAATAAAGACCGATATTGCCTCAACCATTAAAATCTATGATATTAGAACATTTCACGCACAGTCTTCCCAGTGTGGAGGAGACATTTCAGTTAATCATTTCTACTACATCTCATTCATTTACAAAAATAAATCTCTGGACGATTGTGTTACATTCAAGTGCTAGGATAGAATTTCATACACATATAATATCCTGAAACAAGCTTATTTATCATGAAGCAACCGCGGTACAGATTTTCAGGTCTTGACTTCTAGCTTCCTGGATCGTCCAATCAAACGCCAAGTTGCCTATTCATTTTATTCAGGGCGTCGCTGACGATATCTAGTTCATGGCGCAAGTCACTCACCAAATTGGTAATGCTCCGGGTGTCTTTAAGGATCTGCACGCTTTGGGTGTATGGATTGTATTTCAGTCCAAATGGTCGCTTGATGGTCTTTGCAAACTCCCTATTGGTAGAAAATAAAAGGTATATTAACGGAAGGTGCCGGCATAAATCCATCCTCTGCTGTCCCAGGCATAATGTTGTCATATATGTTGGCTTGTCTTTGAGCTTACCTCATTTTTTCTTTGGCTTCTTCAAAACTGTCAGAGTAAAAGTAGACCTCCTGGAAGGTGGTAATGATGCACTCTTGAGTACAGGTCACCACGGGGTCAAAAGGCTTTACTTTGGCATTCCCTGAGAGTGAATGCTACAAAAGCAGGATCAGAAACACAAATGCGTATGGTTATCATCTATTACTGGACAGTATCATTTAATCTCTGCATTCTGTCATATTTGCAAATTGTATCTTATTAAACATAAATTAACGCATTGAACCCTTCTACCAGTAGATGGAGCTTTCGAATATTACATTACTAAAGCTTAATTTTTAGAGTTTTTCACTCTGTTGCTCATGGGCTTGTTTTCCCGTAATAGCACTCCATGTGGTCAGACATGGCATTGCAAGTAAAGCTTTCCAAAAGTCTAATGTAGTACGTTATACAGTAATTATATTATTCTAGAATTATACATAGTCCCAAACTCCCAATGTGTCAGATAGTATATTTTACTACTGTCCAGTCCCTTACTGCATCTCCAAAAATTCTGATCCAGCATCTTCCATTTTAAAATTTTATGGAAACTTACTTTGAGTTCACTTATGGAAGAGAGCAATCCAGCTCCGTATACCTTCAACTTCCCCTCTTGTTTGCACAAACCGAATTCCACTGTGAAAAAGTAGCACTGCCAAAAGAAAAAGATAAAATAACATACAGAACAGCAGCAGTTCATTTATATTCATTCAAAACATAGGTGCCCTTTCTTCTACACAATTCAGCTTATTTTACTACCCAGATATTTACCCTGCAACGGCCGATGCGTGAAAAATGTAGTATTACGTGGCGGCCTTTCAGATGAATGGCCATCCATGTAATACATGGACGGCTCGAGTGTGCAAGAACAGGATCTGTGCTCCATTTTAGCTCATAGAGTGGGGTACCGAGCTGTAGACCCCCCTTTATGACGTCTATATGCCCTAATAGGAGACCATTCTTTTAAAGGGGTTCCTCCACCATACCAACTTATCACCTATCCTGTGTTTGATCATGGGGACCACCCGTTTCACGAGAATTGGGGTCCAGAGTCCCCTGTTTAAATGGAATGGGGGGGGGTCACGCTTGCGCGCTGCCTCTCTATTTATTCTCTATGGGACTAAAGGAGATAGCCGAGCGCTTTGGATAGGTGTTAAGTTGTTATGGTGAAACAACCCCTTTAGGCATTATATTCATATACCTATTACTGTCATATCAATATATAAAACATAATAATGTGTGCATTATATTTGTTCTGTGTCTAAATCAATCATGTCAATTTTTAAAACGGTTTATTAATTTACCTTATGAGCAATTAGTGCGTACCCCTTTAATTAGCAATGTTCACCCATTTAAAAGTTAACATTTTTCATGATCCCTGCTTTTCTTTTAAGGAACTCTACTGAACAAAAGTGATACACTAATGCATATCTGATACACTGTGTAATGCCTAGTACAGGGCCTGAGTGGGCGGTGCATGACACATGGATTCAAAGAATAATAAAGAGCATCTGTGTCATGCTCCGCCCCCTAAGATCCTACACTAGTCATAGCATAGTGTATCAGTTTTACTCTGCATTGTTATAGGAACACTATAAAAAAATATATTAAATCCCAGCAATACTCCCCTTTTTATCCTATTCTGTCTCATATTGCAATCAAGAAGAGACCACAAAATTGTAAACCCCAACCCTTGACAAAGCTCCCACACAGCCATCAGTCAGCCGAAAATGGAAGAGAAATAAACCTGTGTTCTCTACAAGATTTCTACAAGACGTTTTGTTTCAGGAGCTGCAGATAATTCCGCCAACCGAAAAACACTGTGGGCAACTTTATCTCCTGTTTTACTTTTATCATTCATTTTTAGGTGTACTGTTCCTTTAACGTTATAATATGCCAACCCATGCATGCTAGATGATTAACCCTTATATTTCTGATTTATATTATGGGATATGTGCTAATAGTCTTCTCCTGTTGTTATTTTTTAGAGTCATACGTACGGTAGCCAGTTTTTGAACAGCTTCATCTGATGCTCCTAAAGATGCCAGTCCAATCTCCTGGGAAAACTGTGCAAAACTGGGTTCAGCTAGAAGAGGAACGTGTCCAAGCAGTTCATGGCAAGTGTCACTAAAAACAATATCAAGGAAAAATATGGTTAGTGCAAGATGTATAATAGTAAAAATTTGCAATAATAAAATGCTTGAGGCTGTGTACAGAAGTCGTAGTCAATTTATATTTTTCGCAAAAAAATTGTGATTTGACCGCTACGTGTGAACACATTTTTTATATTGTTGTTCTGTCATTGTATGAGAATAGAAAACAGGATCTGTTATTTTTCCCACAAATTGTGCCGCTCTTGTCAAATGGCTGTGTCTGTTATTGCAGGATTCACTTGAATGGGGCTGAGCTGCAAACCATGGACAGAAGTGCCACTGTTTCTGGAAGGAAAAAATAGCAGGCCCATTTTTCTTATTCTATTTTAACTCAAAGAAATGTATACAATTTGCATAAATAATAATTTCAGCAGATATAGAAATTGGGAACTGCAACTTTCTAATATACCTTATGTTTCAGTTTTCTTTTCAATATATCTGCTTTCTGGCAGTGGATGGAAATATTTGGGTTTAAATCCAACAGCTTACCTAATACTTCTCACAGCTGAGGACTTGTTACAATGGATCAGTGTAGGTAAGTGCAATTAGCCCATAGTCCAAAACAGGAGAGAGATTTGTTTTCGTGCTGTGTTTAGCTTTTAGAGCATTGTTTTAACTAGATAGAATTGTAAGGCCACGTTCAGATGTCGCAGATTTTCTGTGCGGATTCCGCACCATAAATCTGCAACACAGTACAATAGATGTGAATGGGACATGCAAAATGTTTCAGCTGTGTGAGCGGGACTAGGCAAGAAAAGTGTTCTTCACTGAAGTACAGAGATCTTACGCTTTCTTTACATAAGGAAACCCTGTTTTTAAATCTTTTTTTGGGAGATCTTAGAGACAGAGATTTGCAGGAAACAATTTTCTTAACATTAGAAACTGCATTTGCTTTACTTACGGTTCTGGGGTATACAAGGGGTCCGAGCTGTGTCTCACATATTGGGTGCAGTGGAAGACCCGAAAGGCTAAGCCAGCCAAAAAGTCTCTGGGAGATAAATACCCAGCCACAGGGCGGATTGTAAATCCTGTGCGCTCTGCAAAAAAAATGACATGCATTACTGAGTGCATTTCTATGGAGCATTGAATGGTGCTCTTAAGCCCCTGGCATGTTGTCCCAAGGCTGATGCTGTCTGTATATGTTCTTGTGCACCAATGACCAACCACATGAGGACAATTTATACAATTATGTGGTTTGCAAGTTCGAACTGCAAAACAATTCGGGTATGTGCACACAACCAATTTTCAGGCGTAATGGCAGGCGTTTTACGCCTCGAATTATGGTGAAAAGACAGCTCCAATACGTCGGCAAATATCTGCCCATTGTTTGCAATGGGTCTTACGATGTTCTGTGCAGACGAGCTGTCATTTTACGCGTCGCTGTCAAAAGACAGCGCGTAAAATTACGGCCGCGTCAAAGAAGTGCAGGACACTTCTTGGGACGTAATTGGAGCAGTTTTTCATTGACTCCAATGAAGAACTGCTCCAATTACGTCCGTAAAAGACGCCGCGAAAAATGCGAGTACATGCAAAAACGCCTGAAATTCTGGAGCGGTTTTCTCCTGAAAGCAGCTCCGTAATTTCAGACGTATTTGCAGTTGTCGTGTGCACATACCCTTAGTGACATGGAATGTGACTTGTTAATTATCAGATTATGGTAAACATGTGCATGGAGTCTGTATGGACGCACATGGAGTCCCCTTGGCTCAGTACTACTAAGCCTTGGGCTCTCTGTGTGCCGCCACATAGTGCTCTGCAAAGCCTAAACTATTGTTTAAATCATGAGTGATGTCTACTTTAAAAATATGACTTCTGCGACTATAGCTGAGCTCTACCTGCTGTTACACCTGCTGTACACTAGGGTGGGGCATAACACGAAATATCTCGACATGCAGAGCTGAGAAATAACCAGAAAACGTGTCTCTAATGTAATATATTGTTTCCACAGAGCGAAAATTATCTCTGTAACACTTAAAATTACACTACTGAGTGGAGCAGGTTGGACCTTCTAAGGGTAGGTTCACATGGCATATGTTCGAGGCAGAAAATTTCAAGGCTAATTTTAAGAGAAAAGAGCCTCTGAATCCAGGTGTTTTTGAGGTGTATTTTGAGGCGTTTATTTCAAAGCGTTTTTTAAATTGTCAATGGGAGATGGGGAAAAATCAGCTTGTAAAACACTTCAAGAAGTGACATGTCACTTCTTCATACAAAGCGTATTTTTATGAGGTGTTTTTTAATCAGCAACGCAAAAATACGCCTCAAAAAATGTGCCTTATGTGAACGACCGTGTATTCCCCTTAAACAGCAGTGGGAAGCGGTTTACAGGTGTATTTTGGAGAGCGTAAAATGGGCGTTTTACACTCTGAAATACACCAGAAAATAATCGGTGTGAGCATGCCCTTATAAATCCAAACCACTAGCTACTCCCTCAAACCCTAATCTGTATGTTCCCATGATGACCGGAGGGATAAGTGAGCTGCCCTATTTATTACACTGAAATCCTAATTCATCTTTTACCTTTAAGAAACTTTGAAACATCTTCTAGTTGGGGAATATTGTCTTCCCGGTATCCACAGTGTTTGGTCAGTAGAGGCAAGTTCTTGAGATACTCTCGGCAGGCGTGGGTTGGGTATAATTTATTCAACTCTCGAAAAACTGTGCCCCAAGTCTTCACCTCCTCTTCAGTAAATTCAATGCAAGGAATTGGATCCCCACTGTAAAAAAATTGATTAACAGTCACCGTTATAGAAAGGTGGATTTAATAAAGCTCCATATAATATCCTCTAAATTATAACATTATAATTGCTGTTTAGTTGGTATGAAAGCTTTGCAATCATTGGCTTTACTATATTATATGTATAGCTATAGGGGGTTGCATGCTCACCATGATCTCAGTGCCTGATGGGAGCCTAAAGTGGGGTACAACAGTGTTATAAATGGTTTGTGATGGTTTTTGTGGCCCTGAAATAGATTTTGAATTTGCGGCCATTTTTGAGCCATAACTTCCTGTATATTCTGTATAGACAGTGTAGCAGGGTGTGTGCTTTATGGGAGCTGCAATGAATAGAAGTCAATTGACAGAGAAATGTCAGACCATTAGGGCTTATTTAGACGAACTTGTAATATGTCCGTGCAACACGCGTGATTTTCACGCGCCTCGCACGGACCTATGTTAGTCTATGGGGCCGTGCAGACTGTCAGTGATTTTCACGCAGCGTGAGTCCGCGCAACAGCAGGAAAACTATGAATGGAATTAGAAAAGCACCACGTGCTTTTCTGTTTACAAACATACAAACAGAGTGTCATAATGATGGCGGCTGCGTGAAAATCACGCAGCCGCGCACCATATGATGATGACACACGGAGCTGTCAAGTACCTTTTGCGCGCGCAAAACGCAGCGTTTTCTGCGCGCGCAAAAGGCACACGCTCGTGTAAATCCAGCCTTCGGGTAAGACCACACGGAGCGGCACTGACCCTGCTGTGATGCGGCCAACAACCGCACCAGCATTGTGTTCCCCGTGGCTGTTAAATAGCCTGTTAATGGCCACCCATTCTTGCTGGGCCTTTACCAGCAAAATCGTGCTGCCATTAATTAATACACCTTTTATAGCCACACTATTTTGCAGGTAAAGGGCCAGTTGACCCGGAACAATGTGCGGACATTAACAGACTATTTGGCAGCAATGCTGAACATGGTGACGTGCGGTTGTTGGCCGCATCGCAACCGGGTCAGTGCGACAGTCTTCATGAAGTGATGGAGTACAGCTCCTCCCCAGAGACCAGGGAGTTACAGGGTAGCTGCATATAGAGCCTTATCTATGTGTATAGTGTTACTATGCTGCCTTATCTAGGATGACAGCTGTACTGCAGAGCTGGCATTAATTCGCCCATCATCTACTGGTAATTAGATGACTCTGCTCATTCTGTTCCTTTCTATACGGAAAAGTTGATGAGTGAGATACAGAAAACAGGAAATGTCCGCTCCAGTGAGAATACTGCAATACTTCATACTTTTTATATGGCTTGTCGCATAAAAATAAAACTCCACTCAAAATATGTTCAGTAGCATCAAGAGCAATGTCACCACTTCACTGAGAACTCTGGGTCGTCCAAGAAAAGTGACCGACACCAATATTAAAGTGATTATCCGGTAGTTTTTACGTTTGGTGGAGCGTAGAAAATAATGAACTATCAGGTACTCTCTCTTCGAAACACCCCGCCCCCACGCAGTCCAGCGCTACAGCCAATCGCTGGCCTCAGTAGTCATGTGTCGTTAATAGCAGCATCACCGTTAAGGTCAGCGATTGACTGCAGCGGCATGTTACCAATAAATGGCACGTGACCGCAGCAGGAGCTTCCGAGATCAGAACGGAGGTAAATGGGGAGTCCACGCTGGAGTGGGGGGCGTTTCAAAGGGTGAGTACTTGTGTATTTTATACCCTGCCCTCCTGCAAGATTTGAAAACTCCCAGATAACCCCGTTAATGAATTTTTTAATATTAATGTCTATTAATAAAGTAGAGATCACCTTATATCATTAATATACAATGACAAGGCTGTGTACGTACTATCTGTAGTTCATCGCCACATCTGCAAAATACTTCCTTCTCTTGCGATACACATTGTCCTTGAAACCCTAAGGAGAAAAAAAAGATTTAATGGGGTTGTCTATCTAGAAAACCTATTTTCTAAGCTAGTAGAGGGTGGTTATAGCGAGAGACACTCTTTGTAACCGGAGAACCTGTCCTGTCCTGCATTAGGCCGGAGCCGTGTGCACGGTCTGTGATTACGGGCACGGCCGCGGACTGTCATTTGCATTTGCGGGCCGTGCTCTCATTATAAAGTATAGGAACACTGTCCGCAAATGCAAGAAATAGGAAATGTCGGGTTGTTTCTACGGCCTGTAAATATACGTGAAGGTGTCTGTGGGCCGTAGAAATGAATGTATCCATATTTTTATCGGCAATTACGGATCCGTAGGTGCGGATAAAAATTACGGTCGTGTGTGTGGGGCCGAAAACGGACAACCCAATGATTTGAATGTGCACTGTGAAACGCTTAATTTCCCTTGTAGTGGCGCTACAGTGTGGTTGAGCACAGCCATGTTTCCCCAGCTAATCGCTGGGGGTCCACTATCCGCAATACAATTGATGGAGATCAACAATAAGGCTGGAATTCCACAGGGCATTTTTACCGCATTTATATTGCAGTTTTGTAGCATGATTCTTAATTGCTGTGAAATACACATTGTAAAAACTGCATGTGTGTTACCGTGAATCTGAGTGGTTTTTATACGTTAAAACCGTGGGCTTCACCTGTAAGGTTATGTTCACAAGGAGTGTTTTCAGCCATTTTTCGGGGGCCGTAAACATCCCGAAAAACGGCTGAAAAATCGGAAGCAAACGCCTCCAAACATCTGCCCATTGATTTCAATAGGAAATACGGCATTCTGTTCCGACGAGGTGGTTTTTTTACGCGGCAGTTTTTCCAAACGGCCGCCAAAAAGAAGTTGTCACTTTTTGGGACGTTTTTGGAGCCGTTTTTCATGGACTCTATAAAAAAAAACAGCTCCAAAACCGGCCGTTAAAAAAGCTGCAAAAATCGGGATTTTGATTAAAAAAACTTCTGTAAATCTGGATCTGTTTTCACTTGAAAACAGCTCCGTATTTTCAGACGTTTTTGAGTTTGTATGTGCACATCCCCTTATAGCTGCACAGCCGAAATCTGTAAAATTGCATGTGGTTTCTACAGTGCGTTTTTCCAAGCAATTAAGATGCCCGTGAAAATAGCTACAAAACGGCAATAGAAACGCATTAAAAATGCAATCAAAATGCCCTGTGAAATAATAATTTAGCATTTGATCTTAATTCTCATTGACCTCTTATTCCTACAACTGAGCGAAGCATCCAGGTAAATGGTAATTGTCCGGTGTAAAGACAAAGGCCTCATGCACATGACCGTAGCCATGTGCACGGCCGTGATTTTCGGGTCGACCGGCAGCGGACTGTCAGCCGCAAGCCGCCCGCAAATCGCGGGCCATGCACATGGCCGCGGCCATTATTTTCAATGAGCCTGGACTGCAAAACACGGCCGTAATAAGACTTGCCCGTTCTTTCTGCGGTGCGGGCTCCTGGGCCATGCTCGGACCGTGGAAACCACTGATGTGTGCATGGCCCCATAGGAATTAATGGGGCCGCAAAAGCACGTTCGTGTGCATGGGGCCTAAGGCATTCATTCCTATGGGGCCATGCACACGACCGTGGTTTCCACGGTCCGTGCATGGCCCAGGAGCCCTCACCGCAGAAAGAACGGGCTCATTGAAAATAATGGGCGAGGCCATGTGCATGGCCCGCGATTTACGGGCGACTCGCGGCTGACAGTCCGCTGCTGGCCGACCCGAAAATCACATCCGTGCACATGGTTACGGTCGCGTGCATGAGGCCTAAAGTTTATTGTATCTACATTTCCTTCGGAGCTGTTATCTATTATCAGCTATTTAAGTTTGAAAATATGTTGACTGTAGTTTTTTTTCAATGAGATAACTTGCAGGAAGTCCAGAATGATCCTTGCACTGTAATAAGCTTTAGGAGTTTAATCATTGTTGCAGCAATATTACTTACAGGGTGATCTGCATCCAGGTCAGATCCGTACATCAGCACTCTGTTCGCACATTTATCCAGTTCAGAGATTTTAGTCGGAAACCAAGGAACACTTTCCATATCTAGATTTTAAAAAAATATTGAGCAATTTTTTTTTCCCCAAAAAATTATTTTATTGCACTAATCTTTATTATACAGCTGCATCCAGAAAAGCTATAAAGGGGCAGGCATGGAAGCATTGCAATGCTATTGTGGGTGACAGGTGCCACCTTCCCAGTTTGAGTGCCACCTCCATCCCCTAACCCATGTAAAGTCTTCAAGCATACCTCCTGACCTGCCGGTTTTTCGCAGGATTGTCCTGCAAAATGAGCCTCAAACAGACATGCTTTATCCAAATATGCCGCAAAGTGGGCGGGGCTTAAAATATTGCAATAATGGGAATAAAACTTGGGAGGTACGCTTCATATTCTTAGAGACACATATTTAGGCAAAATGGAGAAGTGCCAGGGCTGCAGAGTTTAAAAGGGAAGCATCATTATGCAAAACACTGTTATGCCTAGACCTGAGGGGGCGGAGCATGACACAGAGGAATTCCTGTGTCATGCTCCACCTCATCAGGACTTGACTACACTTATTACAGATTAGCAGTTTGCTTGGAGTGTTGCTTTAAAAAGGAAGAAGGGATCATAGGAAAAGGACAACCAAATGTGGGAAAGGTGCTAATTAAAGGGGTATTCACACACACACACACACACACACACACACACACACACACACACACGTATTGCTGGTGCACTATGGGCTATATCTGTCTATATATATATATATATATATATATATATATATATATATATATATACACACTACCGTTCAAAAGTTTAGGGTCACTCAGGGTATGTTCACACGAGGGCGTCCGTTACGGCTGAAATTACGGGGATGTTTCAGCCTGAAAACATCCCCGTAATTTCAGCCGTACCGGCATGTGCAGGCGCTTGAACGCCGCGTCAATTACGGCCGTAATTAGCGCTGCTATTCATTGGAGTCAATGAATAACGGCTCCAATTACGGCCAAAGAAGTGACAGGTCACTTCTTTGACGCGGGCGTCTATTTACGCGCCGTCATTTGACAGCGGCGCGTAAATATACGCCTCGTGTGAACAGACAAACGTCTGCCCATTGCTTTCAATGGGCAGATGTTTGTCAGCGCTATTGAGGCGCTATTTTCAGACGTAATTCGGGGCAAAAACGCCCGAATTACGTCCGTAAATAGGCCGTGTGAACATACCCTTAGAAATTTCCTTATTTTTGAAAGAAAAGCACAGTTTTTTTCAATGAAGATAACATTAAATTAATCAGAAATACACTTTATACATTGTTAATGTGCTAAATGACTATTCTAGCTGCAAACGTCTGGTTTTTAATGCAATATCTACATAGGTGTATAG
This sequence comes from Rhinoderma darwinii, assembly GCF_050947455.1. Taxonomy (NCBI): domain Eukaryota; kingdom Metazoa; phylum Chordata; class Amphibia; order Anura; family Rhinodermatidae; genus Rhinoderma; species Rhinoderma darwinii. Next base: position 70,350,577 of record NC_134695.1, read on the forward strand.
AGGCCCATTTCCAGCAACCATCACTCCAGTGTTCTAATGGTACATTGTGTTTGCTAACTGTGTTAGAAGGCTAATGGGTGATTAGGAAACACTTGAAAACCCTTGTGCAATTATGTTAGCACCGCTGTAAACAGTTTTGCTGTTTAGAGGAGCTATAAAACTGACCTACCTTTGAGCTACTTGAGAATCTGGAGCATTACATTTGTGGGTTCGATTAAACTCTCCAAATGGCTAGAAAAAGAGAGCTTTCATGTGAAACTCGACAGTCTATTCTTGTTCTTAGAAATGAAGGCTATTCCATACGAGAAATTGCCAAGAAACTGAAGATTTCCTACCACGGTGTGTACTACTCCCTTCAGAGGACAGCACACACAGGCTCTAACCAGAGTAGAAAGAGAAGTGGGAGGCCCCGCTGCACAACTGAGCAACAAGACAAGTACATTAGAGTCTCTAGTTTGAGAAATAGACGCCTCACAGGTCCTCAACTGGCAGCTTCATTAAATAGTACCCGCAAAACGCCAGTGTCAACGTCTAAAGTGAAGAGGCGATTCCGGGATGCTGGCCTTCAGGGCAGAGTGGCAAAGAAAAAGCCATATCTGAGACTGGCTAATAAAAGGAAAAGATTAATATGGGCAAAAGCTCAGACATTGGACAGAGGAAGATTGGGAAAAAGTGTTATGGACAGACGAATCGAAGTTTGAGGTGTTTGGATCACACAGAAGAACATTTGTGAGACGCAGAAAAACTGAAAAGATGCTGGAAGAGTCACCATCTGTCAAGCATGGTGGAGGTAATGTGATGGTCTGGGGTAAAGTGGGAGATTTGTACAAGGTAAAAGGGATTTTGAATAAGGAAGGCTATCACTCCATTTTGCAACGCCATGCCATACCCTGTGGACAGCGCTTGATTGGAGCCAATTTCATCCACAACAGGACAATGACCGAAAGCCACCTCCAAATGATGCAAGAACTATTTAGGGAAGAAGCCGGCAGCTGGTATTCTATCTGTAATGGAGTGGCCAGCGCAGTCACCAGATCTCAACCCCATAGAGCTGTTGTGGGAGGAGCTTGACCGTATGGTACGCAAGAAGTGCCCATCAAGCCAATCCAACTTGTGGGAGGGGCTTCTGGAAGCATGGGGGGAAATTTCTCCCGATTATCTCAGCAAATTAACAGCTAGAATGCCAAAGGTCTGCAATGCTGTAATTGCTGCAAATGGAGCATTCCAAGACCAAAGCAAAGTCTGAAGGAGAAAATTATTATTTCTAACCTTGTCGATGTCTTGACTAAATTTTCTAGTCATTTTGCAACTCATTTGATAAATGTAAGTGTGAGTTTTCATGGAAAACACAAAATTGTCTGGGTGACCCCGAACTTTTGAACGGTAGTGTACATATAGCCCATAGTGCACCAGCAATTGTAAATTCAACCCTCTGCTTAGTCAACGTGATGATTTCAGTTTTGCCTGACAACCCGCCCTCGCTCTTACCGTCCTCCTCGACGCTAACGTTTTCCGGTGTATTCATGCTGATAAGATTTACATGTGGCATGAGCAGCTGGAAGATTTCATTCAACTGCTCTCTATTACTGTCGCAGTCCAGGAATATTTCAAATTCAGAGTTTCTTCTTTTTGATTTTCGCGATTCGATGTGAATGAGATTAACATGCTTTTCCTGAAGGGAAAAATAATAGTTTACATTACAGATTACATCATATTTATTAAATTGATTTGGGCTATATGTGCAAAATCTATAACCCAAGGCAACCAACTAGGTAATCGTCTACACTGGGCTAGTTTTTAAAGGGACCAGTCACCATTTTTTTAAATTGTAAAATAAACATAGGACATTGTATAGGTCCTCTACACGATACTTGGGAGTCACTTCTCTAAATTTCTGTATTGAAGCCCTAAAATATTTCCTGCTGCCAATACAAATTATACCAGCTGGAGTCTCCCGGAGACTGTTTGCTTATTCATGTCATCTTGAATTATGTCTAAACATGTAATTTTATAAAAAAAAATTAAATTTTTTTTGTACTTTAGATTTAATATATATCGAAATGAATCTTAAGTTTCTCAAAACCAGAAGGTGGTTTGTAAATAAGTGGCAGTAAGGATTGATGTACCTGAAAAAGTTTAAGTGCCTTCACAAGTCCTCCAACTTCATTTTTCAGGGAAAATATCACAGATGATCGGTCCCTTTCGGCCACACTCTCATTATTTTCCTTGTTATCTTCACTCTTCATATAAATAGATTTATTGAACTGGAATAAACAAAGACTGCATTAATTATACATTTATCCATTTGGGTATATGGACAGTGCCCGAGGATCAACAGCCCGAAGCGACCCACAGTTCAGTCAGATATAGCACGAGGTGCAGAATGCAAAGACTGTAAAATAATTCAGGAGATAAATGCTGATTAAATGCAAAATATTAATCCAGCTCAAGCCTATCATAGCTATGGGGGTAGTAAGGGGCACATGACTGTTATTGCCTAGGGGCCAAAATTACTTTGTCTACTCCTACATGTAGCCATGATGGTGAGATACCTTTAGTTAATTATATCATGTCTGTGTTGGTCATTTTTTATACTGAAGTTCTAGTGCGGACATAGACAGCCGAGGGTCCCTGTTCAATCATAGAGCCATCCCCCTTATCATAGGTATCCCCCTTATCATAGGTCACCCCCATATCATAGAGCCATCCCCCTTATCATAGGTCACCCCCATATCATAGAGCCATCCCCCTTATCATAGGTCACCCCCTTATCATAGGTCACCCCCATATCATAGAGCCACCCCCCTTATCATAGGTAATCCCCATATCATAGAGCCATCCCCCTTATCATAGGTCACCCCCATATCATAGAGCCATCCCCCTTATCATAGGTCACCCCCATATCATAGAGCCATCCCCCATATCATAGAGCCATCCCCCTTATCATAGAGAACCCCCATATCATAGCCACCCCCCTTATCATAGGTCACCCCCATATCATAGAGCCATCCCCCTTATCATAGGTCACCCCCGTATCATAGAGCCATCCCCCTTATCATAGGTCACCCCCATATCATAGAGCCATCCCCCTTATCATAGGTCACCCCCATATCATAGAGCCACCCCCCTTATCATAGGTAATCCCCATATCATAGAGCCATCCCCCTTATCATAGGTCACCCCCATATCATAGAGCCATCCCCCTTATCATAGGTCACCGCCATATCATAGAGCCATCCCCCTTATCATAGAGCACCCCCTTTTGTCTCTACAACAGTCCATCAATAATTTTGAGCTACGAAATTCATTAGCTCAATCCCTGATATGCAATATAATAGAAAATTATCCTATGTCTACTCAGGTACCTTTAACAGAAATAATATTTATATGGTTTTTGAAAACTTTTACACTTTCCTATCCCTTCCTAATAAATTCTTGATCCCAGTGAGCTGCATTTGGGTTTGGAGATGGGCTAATATTTAGCCCCACGTGTTCTCTAGCAGATCCTGAACTGAATATTATGTAATAAAGTTTGGGACAATCTGCAAATGGGTCCTTTTATCCACTGCCATGAATTTACTACTCAGAGTTGTGGATTGTTCTATTAGCAACCAATTCTAAAAGAAGACTGCAAGTGCTACTTCATCTGGAAAAGGAAGCATTTCAAATAATACATTGAAATTATGTTTGGGACATAATGCACCATCTGATATGCCATCACTGCGTTCACCCCTTTAAAGTGACAGAGGCCCCCTTAAGGCCTTACTTGACAGAGCAATTGTCGTACAAATTTTTGTATAATCGTCCGAATGTAAGAGATAATCGCCATGTGTAATAGCGTACGAGGATCGATAAATAGTTTGGTTTCCGTGGATCGGCCACATCTACCTGGATAAAAAATTATCATTCGTCGCTACCGCATCCCCTCATCTAATCAGAAATATTCCAGTCATTAGCAGTTCAGAGATGAGGTGTGGGCGAACGAGCAACGATCGCGGAAACGACTGAACCGTGAAAACCTTTAGCAATTATTGTCACATGTAATAGACCGTATATTGAGCGTAAACGACATGCTAAATCATCACCCGTCGCTTGTTCGTGAAAGAATATCTCTGCCAGTCTAATAGGACCCTTAGCTGATGGGATGCACGGGTTGCATATATGCTATCTCTGCCCCTGATCCTGCTAAATTTTCATTGGGCAGAGGGCGCCAAGGCCCAAGTACAACTACACCCTCAGCACCCTCTATAGCAGAAGTAGACCAATGACTGTAGACTTTAGGACGCAGTTAAATCACTGGTTTGGTGGGGGTTTTTTTTTACCAATCAGTCGGAACTTCCAAAAACCTAAACTGTTCATCCCTGCCGTTCTATAGCCATACCACTCTCTATAGTCACTTTGTAAAAGTGTGTCCAGACCCGGAGATTTAAACATGAGACACAAATTCTCCTCCTGTGCCCTTCTTAAGACCTCTGGAGATGATATCTCACTTAATCCTTGGCCGTATAAACCTTCCATATTAACGTGATCAAACAGGAATGAGGGGTTCAGACTCTGCTAATCCCAGTGGTGACAATAGATGTTCCTACGTAAATTAATCTAATATAACGAGGCATCAGTCTAACACTGAGTTTGTCCAGCTCAAGTCTTGTCTGGCGAAGATGGTAGACGGGTTGATCGCTCAATGCTTAAAGAGGCTCTGTCACCAGATTTTGCAACCCCTATCTGCTATTGCAGCAGATAGGCGCTGCAATGTAGATTACAGTAACGTTTTTATTTTTAAAAAACGAGCATTTTTGGCCAAGTTATGACCATTTTTGTAGTTATGCAAATGAGGCTTGCAAAAGTCCAAGTGGGTGTGTTTAAAAGTAAAAGTCCAAGTGGGCGTGTATTATGTGCGTACATCGGGGCGTTTTTAATACTTTCACTAGCTGGGCGCTCTGATGAGAAGTATCATCCACTTCTCTTCAGAACGCCCAGCTTGTGACAGTGCAGATCTGTGACGTCACTCACAGGTCCTGCATCGTGACGGCCACATCGGCACCAGAGGCTACAGTTGATTCTGCAGCAGCATCAGCGTTTGCAGGTAAGATCGACTTACCTGCAAACGCTGATGCTGCTGCAGAATCAACTGTAGCCTCTGGTGCCGATGTGGCCGTCACGATGCAGGACCTGTGAGTGACGTCACAGGTCTGCACTGTCACAAGCTGGGCGTTCTGAAGAGAAGAGGATGTTACTTCTCATCAGAGCGCCCAGCTAGTGAAAGTATTAAAAACGCCCCGATGTACGCACATAATACACGCCCACTTGGACTTTTACTTTTAAACACACCCACTTGGACTTTTGCAAGCCTCATTTGCATAACTACAAAAATGGTCATAACTTGGCCAAAAATGCTCGTTTTTTAAAAATAAAAACGTTACTGTAATCTACATTGCAGCACCTATCTGCTGCAATAGCAGATAGGGGTTGCAAAATCTGGTGACAGAGCCTCTTTAAGGAACCTTTTCTCCAGTTCTATTCTGTAGTCATGCATATCAAGGTCTTGTAGTCCTAGCATTTATCGCTCCAGCATCAATCACTGGAGCCACAATGGGGACCATTACATACAGGGACCAAATTCGCATAAATACTGCTATATTCTGATTTAATACGGATTTCAATCTGCGATGCGTGAAAAGTCGCATGTTACTTATTTTCGCAGATTCCGTATGGAATCCCTTCCTTTTGGATTAGCTCTATTGAATGGGGCTCATCCGAGCGCAAATCCGCGGCACATCAAGCGGCATATCCGTGGCAAAAATCAGTGTCCGCCTCGGAATTCTACTGCGGAACTTCTAGTAAACGACATGTGTGAAAATCTATTTATAGATTGATAGAGATGAGAAAGGTAAGGATAGATAGGAGATGAGCAGTTTCGTAATGGTCACTGTCGTAGAGGGTCCGACTGGGCACGGAGAGGAAGCGGCCCACCCTGGAACCCCTCAGACTGCCACATCAGGCCGTAGAATGCAAGGTCTGTGCCACGGCGCATAAAAGTGGATCTTTAAAAAAACAACTACGTTTTCACATTGAGTATTAGTATTAATTAGCATCTGTAATGTGTTTCTGCTAATTATAGCTAAAGATATATCTGTATACAACAAAACATAAACTGTAAACAGGAGTATAACCATCACCATCTCATGTACCATACTGGAAATGAATCAATTGTGTCAAGTAATCTAATGTTTGGGCAGCAGGGGTTATAAATGTGTACAAATGTAGCAGAGCTAAAGTTGTCATGTAAGTTTTGGCTGGAATAAAAATATTGTAATAACTCCTTTTTTTAATGTAGTGCGGTAGGTTTAGCTACGGTCGGATGTAAACAAACAGATTATACATAGACAAATTGGGCTCTGCAACATCTGACCAATTGAATATATGTAGAAAAAAAGGATTTTGTTCATTGGCAGGAGATTTTCCAATCTGAAATCTCATTGTGTGATACTGAGTATTTCCAATTGTAGCCTGATGTCGGCAGGATCAGTGGGTCTGGCAAAAGAACTGGGCCGTGTATGACCAATTTAAAGCATGAAATACAATTCTAGATTTATTAGAACATTTTGCTTTGTTGTGCCAAATTACAAACTCCGCACTACTACATCTGAGGGTGGGATTGAAGAGGTCATTGTTAATCAAACGTTCTACATAAAACAAAGGGAAAGGCGCATGTTCAAAAAAATCCAAAATCTATAAATGTGCTCGAACTATGGGACCCACCACTCTTCCCAAGAATGAGTAACCGTAAGTCTGCGCTACTCTCCAAAGTATTAAATTGTAACGTCAGAAACGGGAATTTGAGAGCTCGGCTGTAGATCTGAGACAAAGAAGTAGTCAAGTAATTTGTATGAAGTAAAGTTTTTAATTTATATGTTGCAATTTAAATTCTCAAGTCTCCTTTAAACTAAAGAGTCATCTTCCAGTTCTCGTATCGCTTGGTGAATACAGATGTAGCAGAGCCAATCTTATTCTTTCAGGCTACTATGTTTGTGTCTCAAATCCCTGGGTAAAGATAATTTAGTAGGTTGACCTGCAGTCCTATGTAACATCACAGATAACACATTTGCCAAATCACAAACTCCGTTCTACTACATCTGACGAGCTCAGCACTGAATTTGCAATGCACATAATAATCTTTGCCCTTTTTACAGTTATAATCCATTTTTTTCTGATTTAATCATTTAAAAGAAAAGGTTGAATCCGTTTTAGTTATTATCTTTCTATTTACAAATTAATTATTTTTCTTATTTTAATTAATGAATTTGCTTTTCAACATTATTTTTTATACCATCAATTTTAATCCACATACATAAATAAATTTCTGACATAGTATATAAAGTAACGATACTTGTTAAGTATCTGCCTTAGTGATAACTTAAAATTACAGAAGTAGCAGAGCTCAGTTTATCGTAAAGTTTGGTGATATCATCATGTGTTATCTGAGGCTTTAGGCTGGAATCACACATGCAGTTTTTGGTGCAGTTTTTGAGTCACAGCCCGAAGTGGCTTTATACTTTTCCACCCTTTTGGATCTACTTCAACTGCATCAAAACTGCGTGTAAATCCATCCTTACATAGGAATGCAGCAAATCTATATAATCTGCCATAAACTCACAGAAGAAACAGGTAGCGCATAAGTTCTGCTACATCTGTATCTTTTTATTACACATTACAAACAATAGAATATTACTAATAATAACTATTAAAAATCATAAAATTAAATAAAATAAATTATAATAAAAAAAAAAAGTTCATTGAGCCTTGAGCAGCAGCCGCTATTCCGGGTGTCAAGGTCGCTGCGTACTGTTCTTACCTCATTATTTATCTGGTTATCATCCAAACTTATGTTCATGGAGTCAAAAGACTTTACTCTGCGGGGTCTGTCGACTCGGTGGTTATACATGCCTCGGGATGCAGCAGAGGGCACGGTGCTCTGGGCAGGTGTGTCGTGCACAGTCTGGGTGTCACTAGATCTTCTCATCATCCTGAGCCTGTCACAAGTATTTATATTAAGGAGGGGAGGGGGGGGGGGTGGTTGTCATAATCTCCTCCAAAAGCAAATGGAAAAAAAATGGGAGAGATCAACGTCAAAGTTGACATTAGCAGTATCTCATTAATATTCAATAAGCGGAGGGGGGATACGATGACGTGTACGGGCTCCCAAAATAGGGAGGAACACGCGTGTTTTGGAACAAATAATGTCATGAAAGACATGGGGCATTTCATATGTAGGACTAGTGACACACTGTTCCAAAAATAAATGTCCGTTCTATTTCTGCTTTTTTTAATCATAAGATAGATAGATAGATAGATAGATAGATAGATAGATAGATATGAGATAGATAGATAGATAGATAGATAGATAGATAGATAGATAGATATGAGAGAGATAGATAGATAGATAGATAGATAGATAGATAGATAGATAGATAGATAGATAGATAGATAGATAGATAGATATGAGAGAGAGATAGATAGATATGAGATAGATAGATAGATAGATATGAGATAGATAGATAGATATGAGAGAGATATGAGAGAGATAGATAGATAGATATGAGTTAGAATAGATAGATAGATATGAGTTAGATAATAGATGGGTTCACTTGAAACAATTTTTTATAGCTCCATTGCATCAAAAATAAAAAAAGAAGCAACGTTGCAAATAATCCTAACTAAAAAAAAAAAAAGCCTACTGTTTTGTGTATACAGCTCCTTTGCAGACCTATGTGTCTCGATGGTTACAGTCAACGAACAAAACCCTGTAGAGATAGATATATAGACTGATCCTACAGTCAAATGTTAATCTACTACCTCTGCCCCTCTCCATTACGATCTGTATTTTATAAGAGACCGAGGGCAAACAGAGGAGTGTAACACATGACTGCTGGATCAGACTACACAGGGTTTGTTTGATGTCTCTAACCACGGAGACACATAGGTCTGCACAGGAGCTGTACTTACAAAACGGTCAGAAATTTTTTATAAAAATCCTCAGTCTCCACATTTTTTTATTGCTTGCAAAGGTGGACATAACCTTTCAGCGATGCTTCGCCAGGGGCTGCAATCTCTGAGATACAGTACAAAACTCCATGCCATAAAATGCATATTTCGCTTTCGAGTGTTTTGAAACCCGTTTTAAAACTATTAGGGTATGTTCACACGCAAACGTAAAATACGTCTGAAAATACGGAGCTGTTTTCGGGCGAAAACAGCTCCTAAATTTCAGACGTTTTTGCAAGTACTCACATTTTTCGCAGCGTCCATTACGGACGTAATTGGAGCTGTTTTTCAATGGAGTCAATGAAAAACAGCTCCAAAAACGTCCCAAGAAGTGACATGCACTTCTTTGACGCGGGCGTCTTTTTACGTGCCGTCTTTTGACAGTGACGCGTAAAATTACATCTCGTCTGAACAGAACATCGTAAAACCCATTGCAAGCAATGGCCAGATGTTTGTAGGCGTAATGGAGCCGTAAAACGGCCGAATTACGTCTGAAATTAGGTCTTGTGAACATACCCTTAAAATTGAAGCCAAATCCTCCTCTGTTTTTGGGGCTAATCGTCCTTTGTTTATTTTATAGCTAAAAAGTGGGGAGCGGACTGTGTCCAGTCTCATGTGATTGCTCTTTGATATTGTGGGAACGACACAAATTATTAACATATATATCGCTCTCACACATCAGGGTGCATTGAAGGAAACCAGTTATGGGAGTGTGTACATCTAAAGGTATAGGATATAGGATGGAGTATAGGATAAGGTATAGGGTAGGGTAAAGGATCACTGAATGCCCCCACTGTATTGTATTCTTTACATTGAGTTTTGCAGCACTCATCAGTAGCGGGGATGTTGAGTAATCAATGTGTCACTGCAGGTACGATCGGCGCATGGGATTTAACAAGACACCTCCATAGAGTAGACAGCACACCCAGACCTTATGCAAGAGGCAAACTGGGTTATGTAGTATTTAGGTCATCAACCTTAAGACTCATTAACCCCATTCAAGGGCTTAATGAAGAATTATGCAATAAAAATGGAAAGCAAGTGTTCAAGTTTTATTTAAGACAGAGCAGAATCCTCAAGTCACATGGGTAAAGTAAGTATATACAGTACATGTGATTATACTGATACAGGGGAAAATGTAAGATCCTGTACTACACCCGGAACGAGGCCAGCACCATGAAACTATCTTATATTTATATATATTATAGTGTGTGTGTGTGTGTGTGTATGTATATATATATATATATATATATATATATAGTGTGTGTGTGTGTATATATATATATATATATATATATATATATATATATATAGTGTGTGTGTGTGTATATGTATGTGTGTATATATATATATATATATATATATATATATATATATATATATATACACACACTACCGTTCAAAAGTTCGGGGTCACCCAGACAATTTTGTGTTTTCCATGAAAACTCACACTTATATTTATCAAATGAGTTGCAAAATGACTAGAAAATATAGTCAAGACATTGACAAGGTTAGAAATAATGATTTTTATTTTAAATAATAATTTTCTCCTTCAGACTTTGCTTTGGTCTTGGAATGCTCCATTTGCAGCAATTCCAGCATTGCAGACCTTTGGCATTCTAGCTGTTAATTTGCTGAGGTAATCGGGAGAGATTTCCCCCCATGCTTCCAGAAGCCCCTCCCACAAGTTGGATTGGCTTGATGGGCACTTCTTGCGTACCATACGGTCAAGCTCCTCCCACAACAGCTCTATGGGGTTGAGATCTGGTGACTGCGCTGGCCACTCCATTACAGATAGAATACCAGCTGCCTGATTCTTCCCTAAATAGTTCTTGCATAATTTGGAGGTGTGCTTTGGGTCATTGTCCTGTTGTAGGATGAAATAGGCTCCAATCAAGCGCTGTCCACAGGGTATGGCATGGCGTTGCAAAATGGAGTGATAGCCTTCCTTATTCAAAATCCCTTTTACCTTGTACAAATCTCCCAATTTACTAGCACCAAAGCAACCCCAGACCATCACATTACCTCCACCATGCTTGACAGATGGCGTCAGGCACTCTTCCAGCATCTTTTCAGTTGTTCTGCATCTCACAAATGTTCTTCTGTGTGATCCAAACACCTCAAACTTCGATTCGTCTGTCCATAACACTTCTTTCCAATCTTCCTCTGTCCAATGTCTGTGTGCTTTTGCCCATATTAATCTTTTCCTTTTATTAGCCAGTCTCAGATATGGCTTTTTCTTTGCCACTCTGCCCTGAAGGCCAGCATCCCGGAGTCGCCTCTTCACTGTAGACGTTGACACTGGCGTTTTGCGGGTACTATTTAATGAAGCTGCCAGTTGAGGACCTGTGAGGCGTCTATTTCTCAAACTAGAGACTCTAATGTACTTGTCTTGTTGCTCAGTTGTGCAGCGGGGCCTCCCACTTCTCTTTCTACTCTGGTTAGAGCCTGTGTGTGCTGTCCTCTGAAGGGAGTAGTACACACCGTTGTAGGAAATCTTCCGTTTTTTGGCAATTTCTCGCATGGAATAGCCTTCATTTCTAAGAACAAGAATAGACTGTCGAGTTTTACATGAAAGCTCTCTTTTTCTAGCCATTTTGAGAGTTCAATCGAACCCACAAATGTAATGCTCCAGATTCGCAACTAGCTCAAAGGAAGGTCAGTTTTATAGCTCCTCTAAACAGCAAAACTGTTTACAGCAGTGGTAACTTAATTGCACAAGGGTTTTCAAGTGTATTTCTGATTAATTTAATGTTCTCTTCATTGAAAAAAACTGCTTTTCTTTAAAAAATAAGGAAATTTCTAAGTGACTCTAAACTTTTGAACGGTAGTGTATATATATGTCCTGAGCTTGGTTCTGGCGTTGTATATATATGTACTGAGCTTTGTTCTGATGATGTATGTAAGTATTGAGCTTTGTTCTGGTGCTGTATATACGTATGAGATTTGTTCTGGTGCTGTATATATGTAATGAGCTTTGTTCTGGTGCTGTATATATGTAATGAGCTTGGTTCTGGGGCTGTATTTATGTACTGAGCTTTGTTCTAGTGCTGTATATATGTACTGAGCTTGGTTCTGGTGTTGTATATATGTACTGAGCTTGGTTCTGGGTCTGTATATATTTACCTTCTCTTAAGGTAAAAGTATATATTAAATCTACTTTTACCTTAAGAGAAGGTAAATACACCGCGTTCCAAATTATTATGCAAATGTTATTTTTCGCTGATTTTCCTAAATAGTCGATGCAAATGACAGTCAGTATAATCTTCAAGCCATCAACCGTTGGAGTATAATGCGAATTTTATTGAACAAATCTCCTAATGATAACAGATTTTTTTTTTAGAAGTAAAAAACTCAAAATGCACTGTTTCAAATTATTATGCACAACAGAGATCAAAACATTTTAAAGGTTGTAAAGAGACTAAAATGGTAATTTGTTGAATTTGCAGCATCAGGAGGTCATATTTACAGAACTCAAAAGCACTTTCAATCAAAAAAAAAAAATAGCAGGCCAAGTTACATGTTAACATAGGACCCCTTCTTTGATATCACCTGCACAATTCTTGCATCCATTGAATTTGTGAGTATTTGGACAGTTTCTGCTTGAATATCTTTGCAGGATGTCAGAATAGCCTCCCAGAGCTTCTGTTTTGATGTGAACCGCCTCCCACCCTCATAGATATTTTGCTTGAGGATGCTCCAAAGGTTCTCAATAGGGTTGAGGTCAGGGGAACATGGGGGCCACACCATGAGTTTCTCTCCTTTTATGCCCATAGCAGCCAATGACACAGAGGTATTCTTTGCAGCATGAGATGGTGCATTGTCATGCATGAAGATAATTTTGCTACGGAAGGCACGGTTCTTCTTTTTGTACCACGGAAGAAAGTGGTCAGTCATAAACTCTACGTACTTTGCAGAGGTCATTTTCACACCGTCAGGGACCCTAAAGGGGCCTACCAGCTCTCTCCCCATGATTCCAGCCCAAAACATGACTCTGAAACAGAAACTAGCAGAAATTTCGCTGCGGAAAAACAGCACCATTTCCTGCGTTTTTTTCCTGCAGAAAATGGTGCAGATTTTGCAGGGGAGCTATATGTGGTGCACTATATACAGGAGGCGCTATATGTGGGGCACTTGTCAACAAATAGAGGACTAGACAGCACGGCACTCACCACTTGCAAAAAGGGTTTCTTTTTATTTTATGTTTAGGCTGGTAGGCTCCATTGTCTTCAACTCCCGTGTTACGCCTGCCTCAACATAAAATAAAAAGAAACCTTTTTTTGCAAGTGGTGAGTGCCGTGCTGTCTATTCTTCTATTTGTTGACATTTGCCTAAGTCTTTCTTTCATACGCACTGAGCACCGCTACATAAAGGCTATTGAACCACAAGTCCCAGCAAGCACAAGAACCAGTGACGCCGCAAGCTAAAGGTAGTGCCAACCATTATTTTTTCTACATGTTGCACAATATGTGGGGCACTATCTACAGGGGGCTCTATGGGGGCACTATCTACGGAGATCAATCTGTGTGTGTGGGACACAGTGTATGGTGATATTATAATCAGGGACACAGTGTATGGTGCTGTTATAATCAGGGACATAGTGTATGGTGCTGTTATAATCGGGCACACGGTGTATGGTGCTATTATAATTAGAGGTGCAGTGTATGGAGCTATTATATGTAGGGGTACAGTGTGTGTCACCATGAGAATTTTATCTTCGTTTATAGGTGCAGAAATGTTTGAATAGTTAGTAGCTGAAGACATCTGAGCAGCAAACTCTGTAGAAATGGGTCGTGGCCGGGAGAAGTCATCATAGAGGTCTGGACCGGATGGAGAAGAAAAGAAAAAATGAACAACTAGAATCTGAGATCGTCACCGGTGAGTCACTTAATATAAATGTTTATTCTGCCTCTAATCAGCACTGTAGTCACTGTATGATCTGCAGCGGAATGTTTTGTTTTTTGTGAAACAGCAACTCCCTGCATAAACCTTACCATGGTTCGGTCCATGCTGGGAGCTGTAGTTTTACGCCGTACAAACCTATACGGCACGGGGTTGCACTAAATTGAGCTGTATTTGTGCTGGTGCTGAATTTATGTACTGAGCTTTGTTCTGGTGCTGTATATATGTACTGAGCTTGGATTCTGGTGTATATATGTTCTGCACATGAGTCATAAGTGTGAGTGGTGTCTGTGCACATGTGTCCTAGGTGTGAGTGGCACAAATGTAGCATGTGTCCAGCTTCTGGGTTGCATGTGTGCGTCATGTTTCCAGGATGTGAGTGTGTGTGTATATGGCTGAATATGAAATCATACTATTTAGTTACAGTATGGTGATATTTTAGCAGTGTATACTGGTATAATTTGTAATCTTTATACGTCAGTATTAGGCCATGATCACGCAATCAGGATTTGATTAGGACTAAGTCCCTGATTCTACACCCAAATCCCTTTAAAATCCACTAACATTCTGCATCCATTAATAGTGAATGGCCTATTTTATACCCCATTCACATGCAGTAGAAATAAGTCTGCTTCAATTTTTTTGGGTTCCGCAAAAAAATCCTCTAGAATAATGAGCATGTTCATTATTCTCGTAGGAACGCAGTGGATTCATTGGAGTTGGAGCTATCAGGAACTATTCCTCTTTTCATTTACACCTGTTTTAATAAATCTCCCCGTGTCATGTATAGCTGAAAGGTGGTCCCAGCCCAACGCTGGCGGCTGCATATGGACTGCGGTGGTCCTGTGTGCTTAAAAATGCCAGGGTTGATTTTAAGTCCCAGTCCAGCCCTGTCTGACCCACGCCTATCTCTAGAACGGGGCACCCTAAACTCCGTTCTTCCGATTTGTGATGCAGCTAATGCGTGTGATTTTCGACCATGAAGAAGAAAACAGCATAGCTCGCTGAGCTACGCTGTTTCCGTAACTCCCATAGTACGCTCAGCGTTTGCAGGTAAGTAGCTACATCGACTTACCTGCAAACGCCGATGCTGCTGCAGAATCATCTGTAGCCTCTGGTGCCGATGTGTCCTCGCTCGTCTGACAAGATGCAGGACCTGTGAGTGACGACACAGCGTGATCTCTCGAGAACACGGCTGTGTCTGCACTGCCAGAAGCTGGGCGTTCTGAAGAGAAGTGGATGATACTTCTCGTCAGAACGCCCAGCTAGTAAAAGAAGTAAAAACGCCCCGATGTACGCACATAATACACGCCCAGTTGTACTTTTACTTTTCAACACGCCCAGTTGTACTTTTGCAAGCCTCATTTGCATAAATACAAAAATGGTCATAACTTGGCCAAAAATGCTCGTTTTTAAAAAATAAAAACGTTACTGTAATCTACATTGCAGCGCCTATCTGCTGCAATAGCAGATAGGGGCTGCAAAATCTGGTGACAGAGCCTCTTTAAGGAGGGCAGCATAGAAGCCACTTCTCTCCAAGAAAAACATTGAGGACAGTCCTCTTCAGGAAGTACCAGGATTGGATTGTAGAGGACTGGGGTAAAGTTATTTTCTCTGATGAAGCCTTCTTCAGACTGTTTGGGACATTTGGAAGAATGGTTGTCCAGAGAAGAAAGGATGGGCGCTACCATGAGCTCTGCGTCATGCCAACAGTAAAGCATCCTAAAAACCCTTCATGTGTGGGGTTGCTTTTCATCCAAGGGAGTGGGCTCAAAACTTTGACTAAGAACACTACCATGAATAAAGAATGGTATCTAAGCATCCTCCAAGAGCAACTTCTCCCAACCATACAGGAGCAACTTCTCCCAACCATACAGGAGCAACTTCTCCCAACCATACAGGAGGAACTTCTCCCAACCATACAGGAGGAACTTCTCCCAACCATCCAGGAACAGTTTCTCCCAACCACCCAGGAGCAACTTCTCCCAACCATACAGGAGGAACTTCTCCCAACCATCCAGGAACAGTTTCTCCCAACCACCCAGGAGCAACTTCTCCCAACCATCCAGGAGCAACTTCTCCCAACCATACAGGAGGAACTTCTCCCAACCATCCAGGAACAGTTTCTCCCAACCACCCAGGAGCAACTTCTCCCAACCATACAGGAGGAACTTCTCCCAACCATCCAGGAACAGTTTCTCCCAACCATCCAGGAGCAACTTCTCCCAACCACCCAGGAGCAACTTCTCCCAACCATCCAGGAGCAACTTCTCCCAACCATCGAGGAGCAACTTCTCCCAAACATCCAGGAGCAACTTCTCCCAACCATCCAGGAACAACTTCTCCCAACCATCCAGCAGCAACTTCTCCCAACCATCCAGGAGCAATTTGGTGATGAACAATGCTATTTCCAGCATAATGGACCATGTCACAAGCCAAAAGTGAGAACTAAGGGGTTCGGTGAAAAAAACTTTGACATTTTGGTTTGATGGCCAGAAAACTCCCCAGATCTCAATCCCATTGAGACCCTGTGGTCACTCCTCGAAAAGTGGGTGGACAAAAAAAAAAACAACAGAAATTGTGATAGACTCCTAGCACTGATTAGGTAAGAATTGGTCATCAGTCAGGATTTGGCCCAGAAGCTGACATCTAGCATGACAGAGCGAATTGCCGAAGTCTTGAAAAAGAAGGGTCAACACTAAATATTGAGTCTTTGCATAAACTTGATGTATTTGTCAATAAAAGTTAAAAAACTTATGAAATGTTTATAATTGTACTTCAGTAACCATAGAAACATCTAACTAAAATATCTAAAAAACCTGAAGTAGAAAACTTTGTGAAAACAAAAATCTGTGTCGGTCTCAAAACTGTTCTCAGATGTGTTTTCTATGGTGACCCGGCTCTAACAAGTGGCACAGAAAGTTGGTTTAGACGTAATCCGTTAAAGGGGTTTTCCACCTTCTGATGACCTTGACCGGATAGGCCAGTCGCCTGTTATGGCACGTAATGCGATGTACGGAGACGGAAGCAGTTGGCTCTGTACATAGCATAGCGGCCATGTTGTAGAAGCTCGGCTGCTATTAAGTGGTGGGAGCCAACTGCTTCTGGCATGTAAGTCCAGTGCATGGAGGCACCGGACCAGCTGATCTGTGCAGGGACGGGGGTCGGACCCCAACAGATCATATACTGATGACCTATCCGGTGGATAGGTCATCAGTTGTCAGAAGGTGGAAAACCCCATTAATGAACTCCTCGGCTTCTCTAGATGTCACTGACGCCGTTCTCTTGTATAATATTTGTGCAATGTCTTTAGTAAGAATAAGAAGTATAAACGACTGTACAGTGTGGAGAAGAAGGGTTACTAAATGAAGGTGATGGGGGACGGACAAGACCAGATGCGCTTTACATGAGCTTTACTGCTCGGAGTTGTGCCTAAAATGATCATCTTGCCTCCTGTTGTTTGGTTTATTTCCATGTAAAAATAATTAAAATGTTCTTGCTTTATATTTGCTCTGACAAGATCGTCTTTAAAAAGAAAAAAAAAATATCACGTCTTTGTAATTTGATTGTAATTTATTTTTCTACTTGATTTATATTGAGGTTCCTACATCCCTTAAAGAAACTCCTGTGGAGACATGATGTCCCCTTCTGCCATTCTTTAACAAGAAATATAAATTTAAAAAAAAAGCCCGTCAGTCCTGTGAATATCTTTCTCAGCTGCCGGCGATAAAGCGTTTTACTAATAAGTTGCTGGTGGCATTTACTGTTGTGTCTGAACACATAAGCTGCAGGACGACGGCTCCACCAGATCACATGACGGCTTGGGGCACAGGGCAGCATGACGGCTTGGGGCTTAAGTGCCTAGGCCTGGTTTGCTATGGAGTTAACCCATGTCCCTAGGTTCAAAGCATGCTACATGCTGCTTGTGTGGTAGGTGGCTCTCCCCTCACTTATACGAGTTTGTTGCTTGCGCCTGGTGAAGTTTTTCCAACAATTTTGGGAAGCGGCTGATGCTCAACAGGGCAATGCATTTCTCCTTTAACCCGTTAGTGACCGGCCCATCGTGTTTCTACGTCGGTCACTAACGGGCCTTATTCCGATGCCATAAACTTTTTACGTCGCGGCATCGGAATAAGTCAACAGAGCAGGGAGCTGTCAAATCTCCCTGCTCTCAGCTGCTAGAGGCAGCTGAGGGCTGGGAGCGTCCCTGCTCTGCCGGGTGAGATCGATATTAGTATCAATCTCACCCGTTTAACCCCTCCGATGCGGTGCACAATAGCGAGCACCGCATCTGAGTGGTTTTGGAGAGAGGGAGGGAGCTCCCTCTCTCCCCCACCGACACCCGGCGATACGATCGCCGAGTGTCTGTGTCTCCCATGGCAGCCGGGGGTCTAATAAAGGCCCCCAGGTCTGCCTGGAGTGAATGCCTGCTAGATCATGCCGGAGGCATGACCTAGCAGATGCCTGTCCGTGTTAAACGGACAGGCGGTATACACTGCAATACAAAAGTATTGCAGTGTATTATAAATGCGATCGAAGAATCGCATATTATAGTCCACTAGTGGGACTAGTAAAAAAGTGAAAAAAAAGTTTAATAAAGTTAATTTTAAAAAAAATGTGAGAAAAACCCAGCTTTTCCCCTTACAAAATGCTTTACTATTAAAAAAACAAAATAAAGTTAAAAAGTTACACATATTTGGTATAGCCGCGTCCGTAACGACCCCGACTATAAATCTATTACATTATTTAACCCGCATAGTGAACGCTGTAAAAAAATTAATAAAAAAATATGGAAAAATTGCTGTTTTCTGTGAATACTGACTTTAAAAAAATGTGATAAAAAGTGATCAAAAAGTCGCATCTACTCCAAAATGGTACCAATAAAAACTACAAGTCTTCCCGCAAAAAAAAAAAGCCCTCACACAACCGCATCGGCGAAAAAATAAAACCGTTACGGCTCTTCAAATATGGAGACGCAAAAACAAATAATTTTGAAAAAAAAGCGTTTTTACTGTGTAAAAGTAATAAAACATACAAAAACGATACAAATTTGGTATCGTTGCAATCGTAACAACCCGCTGAATAAAGTTATTGCGTCATTTATATCACACGGTAAACGGCGTAGATTTAAGACACGAAAAAGTGGTGAAATTTCAGGTTTTTTTCTATTTCCCCCCAAATAAAAGTTAATAAAAGTTAATCAATAAATAATATGTCCCCCAAATTTGTGCTATTAAAAAATACAACTTGTCCTGCAAAAAACAAGACTTTATACAGCTATGTCGACGCAAAAATAAAAAGGTTATAGCTCTTGGAATGCGACGATGGAAAAACTTAAAAAATGGCTTGGTCATTAAGAGGTTAAAAGGATGCATCGCCTTGTGAACCTGCACTGGTGAAAGACTTTCAAAACTGAGACACAAGGAGGAGATACTAGGGATAGAACCAACGTGTCCCTGACACTTCTAGTTTATCAGCAGAGAACATTACCAGTGCGCTACCTCTGCTGCTGAGAGCTGGCCACAAACTCTTCCAAAGATGACATGTTCTTATTCCTGCTGGAAGTAATAATTTAATTTGGTCTTATGGGGGGGACAATAAGAAAGCTAAGATGCTGCTGGTGGTGTGATGATTAAGTGGTGTCTAAGTAGTGAGTGTCTTCTGTGCAGCCCCTGGTTCACATCCTGATGTGTGGATTGTCCAAAATGGTACTTTGCTGGGTGGTGTTTATAGTGGAGGCAGCACAGTGAGATTGTTGCTGCATAAGAAAGATACTTATGCAGCTGTCTCTTTTGAGACAGCTGTATTTATATAGTAGATTATTACAGATTTCAGCAATATACTCATCACTCAAACAGGTATCAGAATCCATCCCTCCATGGGTGGCACTTTGGGAAAGGGGGAGCTGCCCAGGGTCACCAGGAGGACAACATGGGGGTTAGAACCCACGTTGTACAGAAGTGATTCCTGCGCTCAACTTGGATCACACAAGCTGTGAGCTAGCTGCATGGCAGCCTTACAAGGACAAATTTTCCACCTCTTTTAAAAATGGGTAATCGGATCTTCAACAAGAAATGGATGACATTGGGACATGACAGCACAGTGGCTTGGGGGTTAACTGCTTTTAAGGCTGGAGATCCTGGGGATAGAACTCACATGGTTCTCATGCCTCTAATTTATCAGCAGAGAGCTTTACCATTGCGCTACCTCTGCTTTCGACTGCTGCCAACAAATTCTTACAATGATGACATGTTCTTATTCCTGCTGGATGTGACGTTTACATTTGGTCTTATGGGGACAATAAGAAAGCTCAGAAATCAGCATGAGCTGGCGGTCTGGTACTTAAGTAGTGTCTTCTGTGTGGACCTTGGTTCAAACCCTGAAGTGTGGCCTTGTCTGAGAGGATACCTCGCTGGGTGCAGGTGGTATAGTGAGGAGGTTGCTGCATAAGAAAGCTACTTATGCGGCTGAGCCAGTTCTCTTTTACAGAACATTATTGCAGATTTCAGCAATATACTCACTCAATCAAGTATCACGTTCCGTCACCCCGTAGGGGTTGGTCTATGGGGAAGGGGGAAGGCTGAATGTTGATCACATAAGCTGTGAGCTCGCTGCTCCACCGGAACACATCTCCACCTCATAAAAAAGTGTGGTAATCTGACATTCAACAGAAATCTCTTTCGACCGACGTACGCTGTATGCTGTGACTGGGGGGCTTAAGGCCAGGGCCGGTTTTAGACAGAGTGTGTTGGCTGCTGGGGCTTGTGTGCTAGTGCTGCTTTTTTGTCTCAGTTCGGCCCTGCCTATAAGGTACAGAACATGGTGATAAAATATTGTTGAGAATATGTAGAAGAGCAGTTTAGTACAGTTTCCATTCCTCTGCTTTTATAGCATATCCACCATAGAGAAATGAGAAGGACGTCAGCTCAGCGCCTTGTCATTCAGCTTTTAAAATCCTGTCAGCCGGACTTGTTTCAGGAGTCAGTGGGGTCCTGAATGGCAGCAGCTACTCAGATGACAGATGTTCAGACTGCAGGGAGCTGTCCACCCTGGGAGGTGCTGAAGCTTGTGTAATGCCCTCCCTACCAGGACTACGCTAAAGGAGAGTTTCGGGAACATGATACAAGCTTGAACTTTCTTCCTAAAATTTCCTATATGGGCAAAAGCAGAAGAATAAACCCTGGATGCTCATGTTATATATTAGATAATTGCACTTCTATAATCTATTGCACATATTATAAAAGTCTTAGATTTGATTACAGGATAAAGTTCCTTGACTTTAACCTTCAAATCCATCAGCAGAATGTAGGTACGGTATAACAGCCTGTATTCTGTTCATGGTGCTGCAGACACATGTAGTCTCTTAAAGGGGTAGTATAGTTTTTGCAAACCCGTTGCGGCTGCTGACAGCCCCAATGACCAGTTCATTTCACAGGCTGAAGATGCAGGCAACTATACTAGTACCCCTGTAGAAAGCACTATAGGGAAATGTAATATTACACGGCTCCCCCTAATACAGTGAGTTTCCGAGCATATGGAGAAGGGTTGTCCCCTTAACCTAATAGTGTGTATTTGTCTTCACCCAAACCCCCATCTATTAGCCAAGATCTGCGAGAGTAGCCCTTGGAACTGGAGGACTACTGTAAAGAATGGACAGCATGATAGTTTCTAGATTTCAGCGGTCACCTTGTAATGCATTTATTGTGGTTAGAGCTCCGATTTTCTGATGCAGAGCTCCTAATATCTTGCATAGCCAATATATTGGCTTCCTGCCGCCACCAACACTAGAGGTCGCTTAGGAACGTATTGCATATTGTCCGTGTGCAGTAAGCTCCCCCTAGTGGTAACTGCAGGCGGATAGAATTTTATCGTTTGACTATGTCTATGGAAGGCATTTGGAGCTCTGTATCAGAAAATGTGTAATTTTTTTAAAAGTATAGAAATAGAGGTCACTTATTTTGTGTGGTTACTTGCTGTCTCAGTGTTGTAATCTATGAGACTTTCCTGGAAAAAAATCGAAATGAAGTGTCTAAACATAGTGTATGGTGTTGTATCACTGTACAGCACTTTGTGACTATATCTGATTAAACAGACGTCAGAGCTCATTGTCCCAGAAAGGAAATGTATCAGAGCAGGAACAAAAAATATGTTTACACACTGAGGTGAATGAATTGTACCTTTATGTGGAAGAGATGATGACAGAACATAAACAGAGCTCAATAAAGGATGTTTTTTATGGTGAAGCTTATATGACAATGCTGTAGGTGTGATGATAGGACTAATGACGGGGCACCTATGACGAGCCTACACGGTGCGGACTTGCCACACGTAGTTTTCCACGGCAAATCCGCAGCGTAATAAGTACCAGCAAAGTAAAAGAGATCTCAAGTAATCTCATCTACATGTTGCAGAATTTGTCCGCAGCATGTCAATTTATCGATTTTCTGTACCAAATTAGGCAACGTGTGCATGTAACCTTAAAATGTGACTCCAGGCAGACACTAAAAACTAACTACCGCTTTTTTGTTTTTTTTAACAGTCGTCACACAACTGCATGTATTTCTATGGGGATATTTACAAGTCCGTTGTTTTAACAGACCATGTGAAGGGCCCTTTAAAAAAATATGACAAGTCCTATTTTTATCCGTTTTCACGTATCCCTCAATAGACTCAAGTCTATGAGGGATCCGTGAAAATGAGTCCCGAACGGGTTACACTCGTTTGTCTGGATAAGCCCTTACCTGGAGTTTTGGTCCCTTATATGCTCCATACGTAGAGCAATTCTTCTGGAGATCCTCCACTGGACCACTCCTCTCAAGTGCCAAAAAATATGCTTCACATATATATTATCCCACTGCAGTTAGCACACAGTATAAGTATGCCCTGTGCAGCATCTCAGGTGGCTCATTTCCATGGTTCCACCCAGAGTTACAGTTTAAATCTCGTTCCTTGTCAGCCCACAGGATATTTTATGTCAGTTTGTGTCTATTGATGTACAGACAGAATATAGGCTGCTGTAAATGGTGCCTGCATAATGCTGGTTGGATTTGCAGGGGTGATCATAACAAATGTGTAACCTGTGTGGCAGCAGGAGCATTGCCGGCAAGGGGGCTACTACTCCCTACTATCAGATCCCATGTAGGAGTGCGCACTGGTGAGAGAATTTCTGTAGAGCCATTAATGAGGGGTGATCTATGAACTGTTCTAGCCCCCTGTTGTCGGTGTCCGTCCCAGCCTGATTCCTCGATAGCTGATTTGCAGGTTTGCCAGTCCGTAGACTACAATGCAAGAATTGATTGGCAATAACTGAACCTCAAACCTAACAAATCAATTCACCAATGCATTCTAATAGACGGCGAAAAGAAAACCAATTCACAAAATGAGAAACTTGCACTGGCCGAAAAATTGTGCTTATATCTTTTCTTCTATCTACGGTACCAGATACCCGGAGCAGTTCTTAGGCTAAGTTCACACTAGCGTTAGTATACATTTACCTCTCTTCTGTCAGAGGAAGAGAGGATCGAAAGATTAAACGGAAAGCAACGGTTCCGTTAGAATTACCATTCAATTCAATGGTAATTGTTTTGTTTCAATTGCTTTCCTTTTGCTAGGTTTCCATATTTGTTTTTTTTGACGGAAGCAAAAGTGCAGTTTGCAGAACTTTTGTTTCCGTGAAAAAAACAAACGGAAACCTAGCGAACGGAGGTAAACGGAAAACAACTGAAACTTACCATTGAAATCAATGAGAATTCTAACGGAACCGTTGCTTTCCGTTTAATCTTTCGATCCTCTCTTCCTCTGATGGAAGAGAGGTAAACGTATACTAACGCTAGTGTGAACTTAGCCATAGCCAATATGTGCGTGTGTGTTTCACTTTTGGAACGTTATTAGGACAAATACCTAGCAGGAACTCTAAGATCTGCCTCATATGGATACATGCCACCATACCTATTCATTACGAGGAAGGCTTAAAGGCTCCCTAATGAGTAATCACAATGGTGAGAGTTGTAGTTGCACAAAAGCTGGAGAGCCACAGGTCGGAGACTGATCTTTATGATCCATGCACAATGTAAATCATATTCCACATTCCCACCCTCCATGGCTGCCTCTCTTCTACAGTTCTGCATTCTAGGAAGACAGAACCTTAAATGAGATTAATTAAAGACAGTAAGGATAATCAGAAGTGCAGCTCGTCTTATCCTCTGAAGGTCATGAGAAGTCTTAAGTGCATCAGACACTCTTAAAGGGCCTTTATTTTGTAGGGTGAGAACTTTTCGACCGCTTGTAGCGAGAGAGTCAAATAACCGTAAAATATATGCGATAATAAATCCTTACAGACAGGATTAGATCGGTCTAATACCAAATCTTCTGAGTGCTATTCACATTCACACTCCTCACTCTCGTGCTGAGAATCTCATGTATCTCTTAGGGTATGTTCACACACACTAATTACGGACGTATTTCGGGCGTTTTTGCCCCGAATTACTTCCGAAAGATGCGCCTCGATAGCGTTGACAAACATCTGCCCATTGAAAGCAATGGGCTGACGTTTGTCTGTTCACACGAGGCGTCTATTTACGCGCTGCTGTCAAAAGACGGCGCGTAAATAGACGCCCGCGTCAAAGAAGTGACCTGTCCCTTCTTGGGGCGTAATTGGAGCCGTTATTCATTGACTCCAATGAAAAGCAGCGCCAATTACGTCTGTAATGGACGCGGCGTTCAAGCGCCTGCACATGCCGTTACGGCTGAAATGACTGGGGCTGTTTTCTCCTGAAAACAGCCCCGTAATTTTGGCCGTTACGGACGCTGTAGTGTGAACATACCCTTAATCTTCTTGTCACAAGGCCAGGAGTGCAAAGAGCTGGTAACTGGCGTTCACATGAGGTGATGATATAGCCGGGGGTAAGACTGTATTACGGTTATCCTTGAAGATAATTGATCATTCATCTCTTTGGGGCTATGTGATCATGCCGTAGGATGACTTGCAGTCTGTTAGTAAACCACAGATAATACATTCATGATATGCTGAGTCAATTAAACACTCCGCCCTGCTACATCTAAGGCTGGGTTCACACGAGCATGTTACGTCCGTAATGGACGGAACGTATTTTGGCCGCAAGTCCCGGACCGAACCCACTGCAGGGAGCCGGGCTCCTAGCATCATAGTTATGTACGACGCTAGGAGTCCCTGCCTCGCTGCAGGACAACTGTCCCGTACTGAAAACATGATTACAGTACGGGACAGTTGTCCGGCAGCGAGGCAGGGACTCCTAGCGTCGTACATAACTATGATGCTAGGAGCCCGGCTCCCTGCACTGTGTTCGGTCCGGGACTTGCGGCCGAAATACGTTCCGTCCTTTATGGACCGAAAATGCTCGTGTGAACCCAGCCTTACAAACTGAACTCAACTACATCTGCAGATTGTGTCCATTGCAGTAAGATTTTCCAACCTCAGGCACCGTTTCTAGAGTTATTTCTATTTTGCAAATAATTTTAGTCCGTATTTTGCATCTGTATTTGTAAGCCAATTCCAAGAGTTAGTCCAAAACATGGAAGACGTCTAATCCTGGTTTTGACTAACAAATACTGATCCAAAAATGACTGCCGTGTGAAAGCAGCCTTAGGCCGCTTTTATACCAGCGTAATATAGACGCAACACCCGGACCTCCCACGGTTTATTACAATGGGAATAAGAGCACCATAGAAGCCTCTGGTGGTTTAACCGTGGGAAGTCTGTATATTTAGTCTGTAACACACGTGCAAAAAGTCAACCGTATTACTCTCGTGTGAAAGCGGCCAAAGTATCTGTATTACACCCGCAACACCTGAACCCCGCAGTTCTTTTGTACTGAACTTAGATCAGCATAGACCCTATGGTGAATATTGCAGCTGTAATATAGGAACTAAACGGCAGAATTGGACCAAGAAGCAATGCTTACTTATATCTCTATATTCTGAATCCAATGGGGTATGCCACGATTTGTACGGACCCTGACAGAATAAACCTCTATATGAAATCGGGGGCATACGGAGGTACAGTAGCGGCCTCAGCAGCCCTAACAGAGCCATAATATGGCCGTGTGCATGAGCCATTATTCAAGATATCCTGGTATGTTTCATCATATGACTTTTAAGTTTACATAATCAAACATTTAGAAGGAACCGTATTCCATTATTTACAATGTTCCAAGGTTCTTCGCAGCAATACCGAGGCTTATGTGGTTGCAAAGTAGGACATGCTTTACCATTGTGGCCGTAAGAGCGACACACCGACTGTAAAATATCCATCAAAGAGCTAGAGCGAGCTGCGTTGCGGTTTCCTAATTAACTGTGATACACAGCAGCTATTTATTCAAGTCTCGTCACAAAAGATCATCAAAGACAGCAGGACTCATTACTCTTTAATAAGTCACTAAAGACACTCGCCCACGTAAATGGGGATCTACGTGCGCTCAACGTCTCACTGATCAAATAAACTGCTCAAAATATCTCCTGACAATGGTTATTTGCAAATTGAAAACACGTATTCTTCATCTTGGTCATTTTCTCCTCATACTTGTGAGTTAACCCCTTAACGCACCATGACGTAACTGTACGTCATGGTGAGCAGTAAATTCGCGCACCTTGACGTACAGTTACGTCAGTGCTTTGACAGCTAACCGCCGCGCGGCGCTACACCGCAGCGGCGGTTAACTGTGCAGGGTGTCAGCCCTGCTCTCCCCGTTGCCGATCAGCGGCCTGTCGCCGCTGATATCGGCAGTTAACCCCTTAATTGCGGCGCTCGATTTTGAACGCCACAATTAAGGTCTTTAGCGCCGATCGGCAGCCCCCATGTGAAATCACGGGGGCTGGCGATGGTACCCATGGCAACCGGACGCCAGACAATGGCTTCCGGGTTGCCATGTACAGAAGCCTATGAGGACCACCCCGAGGGTGGTCGTCGTAGGCTTCCTGTCAGTGTGACTGTCACGTCACAATGACAGTTGGAATGCATTACACTACGTGTGTAGTGTAATGTATTCCAGCAGCGATCAGAGCTGCAAGTCTAAGTGTCCCCTAGTGGGACAAGTGAAAAAAGTAAAAAAAAGAATAAAAATGTTTTAAAAAAAGTGTAAAAATAAAAGTTATAAGTGACATAAACAAGAACTGCTTTTTTCCTATTATAAGTCTTTTATTATAGGAAAAAAAATGAATACGTAAAAAAAAATGACACACATTTGGTATCACCGCGTTCGTAACGACCCCAACTATAAAACTATAATATTATTTTTCCCGCACGGTGAACGCCGCAAAAAAAATAAACGAAAAACTATGCCAGAATCACTATTTTTTGGTCACCGCCCCTCACAAAATATACAATAAAAAGTGATCAAAAAGTCGCATGTACGCCAAAATAGTACCGATACAAACTACAACCCGTCCCGCAAAAAACAAGCCCTTACACAGCTTTTTTGACTGAAAAATAAAAACGTTATGGCTCTCAGAATAGGGTGACACAGGAAATAAATTATTTTCTAAATAAGTTATTTTATTGTGCAAACGCTGCAAAACATAAAAAAACTTATATACAAATGGTATCACTGTAATCGTACCGACCCGCAGAATAAAGAATAATGGTCATTTATAGCCCAGGGTAAACGCCGTCAAAAATAAATAAAAATCATTGTCAGAATTGATAGTTTTTGGTCACCTTGCTTGCCGAAAAAATTGAATAAAAAGTGATCAACAAAATTGCATGTACCCCAAAATGGTACCAATGAAAATTACAGATTGTCCCGCAACAAATAAGCCCTCACACGGCTCGGTGGTGAAAAAATAAAAAAAGTTCCGGCTCCCAGATTATGGCGATGCAAAATGTGCAGAGTGTTCCAAAAGTGGATAAGATCGGGCGCCATTTATCAGTGCGACACTGGCCACATATCTGTGGATTATTATTTATTTACCCCATTATTATACCCTCTTATTATGCCCCTGATGTACTCTGCCCAGCCTACATGTGCCCCAACATTATAAACTGAAATACCAGCAAAACGCCAGAACTACTACCAAGCAAAATATGCGCTCCAAAAGCCAAATGGCGTCCCTCCCTTCTGAGCCCTACAGCGTGCCCAAACAGCCGTTTATGTCCACCGATATGGCATCGTACCAAAAAATGGTACCAATAAAAACTACAGCTCGTCCCGCAAAAAATAAGCCCCCACACTGCTCTATTGACAGAAAAATAAAAAAGTAGTGGCTCTTGGAAAGCGGGGAGGAAAAACGAAAAAGCAAAACATGAATCAGTTCGTAAAGGGTTAATTACTTTCGAATGAAAAAACATTTATGACCACACGTGGGGTATAGCCGTACTCGGGAGAAATTGCTTTACAAACGTTGGGGTGCATTTTCTCCTTTATCCTTTGTGAAATTGAAAAAATTCAACATTTTAGTGGAAATAATGTTGATATTAATTTTCACGCCCTAATTCTAATAAATTCTGCAAAAGACGTGTGGGGCCTAAATGCTCACTATACCCCTACATAGATTCCTTAAGTGGTGTCGTTTCCCAAATGGGGTTACTTTTGGGGGGCTTCCACTGTTTCGGTCTCTCAGGGGCTTTGCAAATTCGACATGACACCCAAAAACTATTCCAGCTAAATTTGAGCTCCAAAAGCCAAATAGCTCTCCTTCCCTTCTAAGCCCCGGTGTGGGTCCAAACAGCAGTTTATTACCACATATGGGGTATTTACGTAATCAGGAGAAATTGTTTTACAAATGTTGGGGCGCTTTTTCTCCTTTATTCCTTGTAAAAATTAAAAATGGCTACCTTTTTTCAGAAAAAAAAGTAGATTTTTACCTTTACAGACTAATTCCAATGAATTCAGCAAAACAACTGTGGGGTCAAAATGCTAACTTTACCACTAGAAAAATTCCTTGAGGGGTGTAGCTTCCAAAATGGGGTCACTATTGGGGGGTTTCCACGGTTTTCATCCCTCCAGTGCATTGCAAACGCGACACGGCACTGAAAACTATTCCAGCAAAATCAGAAATCCAAAAGGTGCTCCTTCTCTTCTGAGGCCTGCTGTGGGTCCAAACAGCAGTTTATTACCACATATGGGGTATTGCTATAATCGGAAGAAATTGCTTTACATATGTTGGGGTGTTTTTTCTACTTTATTCCTTGTAAAAATTTAACATTTCCCCATTTTTTCACAAAAGAAGTAGATTTTCACCTTCACATACTAATTCAAATAAATGTAGCAAAAAAACTGGGGGTTCAAAATGCTAACTATACCCATAGATAAATTCCTTGAGGGGTGTAGTTTCCAAAATGGGGTCACTTTTGGGGGGTTTCCACTGTTTTGGCAGCACAAGACCTCCTCACACCTGACATGGTACCTAAAATATATTCTAATAAAAAGGAGGCCTCATAATCCACTAGGTGCTCCTTTGCTTCGGAGTCCGGTGTTTCAGTCCATGACCGCACTAGGGCCACATGTGGGATATTTCTAAAAACTGCAGAATCTGGGCAATAAATATTGAGTTGCATTTCTTGGGTAAAACCTTCTGTGGTACAGAAAAAATTTGTTACAAATGAATTTTTGAAGAAAAAAAATGAAATTTGTAAATTTCACCTCTACTTTGCTTTAATTCCTGTGAAACGCCTAAAGGGCTAAAATACTTTATGAATGCTGTTTTGAATACTTTGATTGGTGCAGTTTTCAAAATGGGGTGACTTCTGGGGACTTTCTAATATATAAGGCCCTCAAAGCCATTTCAGAACTGAACTGGTCCCTGAAAAAATAGCCTTTTGAAATTTTCTTGAAAATATGAGAAATTGCTGCTAAAGTTCTAAGCGTTGTAACGTCCTAGAAAAATAAAAGAATGTTCAAAAAACGACGCAAACATAAAGTAGACATATGGGAAATATAAACTAGTATGTATTTTGTGTGGTATTACTATCTGTTTTACAAGTAAATACATTAAAATTTAGAAAAATGCTAATTTTTGCTAATTTTCTCTAAATCTTGGCGTTTCTTACAAATAAATATTGAATTTAACGACGAAATTTTTTCAGTATCATAAAGTACAACATGTCACGAGAAAACAATCCCAGAATCGCTTGGATAGGTAAAAGCATTCTGGAGTTATTACCACATAAAGTGAGACATGTCAGATTTGCAAAAATGGGGCTGGTCCTGAAGGCCAAAACAGGCTTAGTCACTAAGGGGTTAAATAATGACATTCTTTATTAGTCATGTTTATCTATATTTTAAATTGGACTTACAAGATGCACCATGATGGGATACATTTGAAAACCAACACACACCAAGAAAGAAATTCCCCCAAAAAAGTGCAACAAACAAGAAAACTGCACAAGAAAAAAACATAATAATAAAAATAATAATAATACCTACAACAAAAAGTAAAAACAATTTTAAAAACATGCCTAAACCAAAAAAATTGTCATAAAAATTAAAAATACTTATAGAAAAATAAGAAAAAAACTTGCATCAAACAAAATGTAAATAAATTGCACCAAGAAAACCACCATTCGGTCATTGTCTATTATCATTAGAAACGTTATTAGTGTAGCTTAAAACATAAATAAAAAATATACAGTGTATATATATATATATTTTATTCATGCATTGCTTTAGTAAACCATTGTTAGGGTCAGTTCACGCAGAGTTTTTTGACTCGGAAAACGCGCCAAAAAACGGCTGAAAATGCCTCCCATTGATTTCAATGGGAGGCGGAGGCATTTTTTTCCCGCGAGCGGCAAAACCGTCTCACGGGTAAAATAAGCGACATGCCCTACCTTCGGGCGTTTACATCTCTGACCTCCCATTGACATCAATGGGAGGCAGAGAAAGTGTATTTCGCGGCCTTTTGTGCCCGTGGCGCTCATTGGCCGTGGGCGAAAAAACGCCACGGAAATCGGCCTCAAAATTCCAAAACTGAATTTTGAGGCAGATTTTCTGCCTGCAAAAAACTCTGTCTGAACCCAACAGTAGAATTATTTATTTATTTTTTATCGTTTACATAACTGCAAAATACACGGCCATATTGCGACAACGTTATTCACGGAGCTGTAATATGGCTTCCATAGAGGTACATGGGGCCTCTACTGTACCTCCGTGTGCCTCTGATTTCCTACGGAGGCAGGTATGGAGTTTTATTTCTGTTTGTTCCATTGGACTCCAAGAAAGCATTACTTCTAGGGGAGAATATCTCCGTCCACATAACACCTCACAGAGCTTGTTTCTATGTACACCTTTTGTAAGCAATTTTTTTTACTATATGAATGTATTTTGTGTTTTTCAACCAACTTTCAAATTCGCTTTTAGCAAAAAATACTTTTACTTTTTAAGATACAGCTTCTATATATCCTGTATACATAGGAGCTATATCGTTCTGTCTCAGCAGATTCCGTCCGACTGAGAGCAGGTCTCGCAGGATCTAGCTAATATCCATCACATCTAAGTTATGATCTTAGATGTGATCGATATTATGTGGATCCTATGTGTCAGAGACACTCAGGACCTGCTCTCAGCCGAGCCGTCAGTTTAGCTGAACTGACGGAATTGGCTGAGACAGAACGATACAGCTTCTATGTATACAGGATACATAAAAGTTTTATCTTAAGAAGTTTAAAAAAAAATAATAAAAGTGAATTTGAATGTTGAACTTTTTCATAAAATGTATTTAGAGAGTTGCACCCATCACACTGATGCACAATTTTATTTATTTTTTCTTAAAAAAAACACACGATGTGAAAGTTGTACATAGCCTTTAAATGTAACATATGACCGCTGCAAAAAAAAACAAAACAAAACCCCAAAACTAATACTGTAAGAACATGCAGCATGTGAACAGATGACACGGATACACATATAATCCAGAATCCTGGTGATGAGAAACCTCTTCTGCAGAGCAAACATACAGGATCTCGCACTCCCCGGAGGATACAGTTCAAACAATATTTGCATTTGATTAAAGCCTGGGCTAATGAGATGTATAAATAATGTGGAGGGAGAACAGGACGCCTCTTCTGCCCCCAGTCAATAGATATTTATTATATGAGAATGATTTCACTGACAATAGAGTACAAGCTGCAGGCTCTTTGTCCGGTGTAATGATATGATTGAGTAATGTCGCCTCATACTGTCATTGAAATAGACCCCTTTACTCTGATGCCGACCTGTTTGTCCTATTCATCAGTCTTTGTTGTCACACGGATTTCAAAGCGATGGCCGTACAGATGGCTGCGCTCCAGACAAATTAAAAATTACACGTAACTAATGACACTGGGATTTTCTCAACTATATTTTCTTAAA
Organism: Rhinoderma darwinii; assembly: GCF_050947455.1. Classification (NCBI taxonomy): domain Eukaryota; kingdom Metazoa; phylum Chordata; class Amphibia; order Anura; family Rhinodermatidae; genus Rhinoderma; species Rhinoderma darwinii. Next base: position 70,382,844 of record NC_134695.1, read on the forward strand.
GGGTTATTCCTATCTTAGACATTTATGGCATATTCAGGTGGAGAATGAATGGAGTGGTCGTTTATCTTAATATGGAAATGTCAGCAATTTAATCATTAGTGTTAATTTATGTCTTGTACCCGGCAGGCAAATTGTAAGTCAGCTATGCAGTAACTCCGAGATGGCTCCGCTCCAGCTGGAGGATCATTGCACATGGCACGTAGGCAGCGGTAATTAGAGTACAGGACTTATCAGGCCACCTCATGAGATCTGTTTCACTGTGTTAATAACGACAAGGCCAAGTGCAAATCAGATAGTAGAGGCTCAGCTACCACTACCAATAATTACATCTCACTGCGCCCCCTGCTGGTGATTATAGATTATGGCATACAGAGCCTGTTTCTGCATATATAGTCTTGCCATTCTCCATACTATTTTTGTCTTCTAGATTTTCTTCTAGGTCGTAGACACGAGATGATGACATTGGTGAAGTCTGTGATGTTAAGGTCCTTTTACACGAACAGATATTCTGCCTGATAAACTAGCGCCGATTAACAATACAGATCGTCGATCAGTGCTCGTTTGCCCACTTCAAACGCAGCAATGATTGCAAGGAAGACGTACATTTTGCATCTTTACACAGGGAGATGTGCTGCCGACTAGCGACCACTTTTCTTGCTCGATCATCGACTGATCGCTGCCCTTTCTACACAGCACAACGATCAGGAGCTGGCGTTTGTACGATCACCAGATCTCAGACCCTTTGTAAAGGGGCCTTTAGACTATCTCCGATTTCCTGATAAAAGGGTTCTATAGAGCCCAAACCTCTTTTGGCAGCGCTCAGAGATATCGTTACTGGACACAACATTGTGAGCAAAGGTCCATTCAAATCAGCGGTCAGCATGAAATCTCCGAGCAGTGCCAAAGGGTTTGAGTAATCTATATGCCAAACTTTCTCACGTCAATGGATTAAGACCCCCCTATCTACCTGATGGTTTCATGTCTTCTCTGTTTCTTTAGGTTGCCATTTGCATCTAGTACAGTAGGTCTAGTTGCTCTCCCGTCCCCAATGTAACAAGGGAATAACTGTGGGGAAAACCGCCGTGTCTGCAAGTTCTGTGGGAACAGGTGGGGAAGCTCTTGCTTAATAACACGACCCAAGGGGCTCATCCTAATCACGTGGAAGGATTTAGAGAATATTACAGGTACTTGGCGTATCTATCCTGTATTGTTTATATACAGTTTGTGGGAGTAGACGTGATGACAGGTGATGTTCTGTCCTAATGAAAGTGTCCTGAAAGGATCATAAAACAGTCTCCATCAAAGCTTCCTTTTGTCTTGCACCTGGAGAGACTAATTCTGTCCCCATCTCTCAGCTCCAGGATAACAAACTCGTACGCTATCTGTATTCATCACAAAACATAAAAGAGATGCATGGAGCGGCTCTGACCGACTTCCCAGGTTTATCAGATACTAGATCAGAAAAGGGGCCCTAAGGATCTATTCAGACGAGCGTTGTTCACGTCTTTGTGCTGTCTGAGTGTAGAACAGACAGCGCACTGACACATTAAAGTCATTGGGCCAATTCACATGTCCGATTTTCTGCACGAGAAAATCGCAGCATGCGCTACTTTGGTCGGGTTCTCGCACTTGACTCGCCCATTCAAGTTAATGGTTCAGTGAAAAATAAAATGACAGCACACAGACGTCATCCGAGTGCAGTCAGTTTTTCACTGATGGGTTGCTTGCATATGCTGAATGAAAGCAGAAAGTGCTGCCAGAGCAGTATCAATTTTTCAGGTACATTAAAAACTGATGCTACACGGAAATACAAAAATTTACCCTGAACGCACTCTTGACTCCTGATTGAACTCTGATGTAAAATCCAGTTTTTCCCTGACGAAACACTGACTAGATTTACATCTGAAACGGACAACCCTTATTATTTAAAGGGTTCTCCTCTTTGGACACTCCGTACTTGCTAGAAGGCTCTCTTATGAAGTGTCCTATTTCTGGGACACCCAGCGATCAGCTGTAATCTGTGGGGAAACCTTGCAGAATGTGGTCAGTTTCCCTGCAGCGCCACCACAGGGGAAATGAAGTATTACATGGTGTCCATTCAGATCAATGTGATGTCTGTGTAATATAGGACGGGTCCTCCAGAGAGAGAGACGCTCTATGTAACCGCTCTCCACTCTGACCATGAGATGGGGACCCCTCTCTATTATTTTAGAATTTCCAAATAACGTGTGTGGAAATAGGTTTTCTAAACTGGACGATCTCCGTGCAATCAGCTGATTACAGGGGTTGCTCCTGCCTGCAGGGCTTGTGGTATTCTGTGGCTGAATAAAATCACAACTACTTGTAATTTAGGTTTTGTTGCGTTTTCTCCCCTGTGCCCTATCCTTCACAGTTTTGTGACTTGCTTGTAGTGTTCTTCCTCATAGACTTCAATATTAGAAAAAACATTGATCCTTGCACTGCAGTCAAACCGTGATCGCAAATGCTCAGGAGACGGTCCCTTGAAGTTCAAGTGCTCCAGGCTCTCCTCGCTGAACACTTCCAGCCTCTCTTCTTACCTCTGAGTGACGGCTCTATCGTGCTCCTGATTGGACGCTAGAGACTTCAATCAGAGTGGAGGAAAGCCTGGAGCACTTAAACTACAAGTGTCGCCTCTGAAACACTTGCAAACATGGCGCTGGGGGCATTGAAACAGCATTTTTCACGGTCATTCAGCTTGCATGACTGACAACACCTGTATAGTTACGCTACACTCCCCACTCTGTATTTTGGGCTGTCAGCAGTTTTGGGGGCACAAACCTGCTGACAGATTCCCTTTAAGGCCTTATTCACCTGAATGTTTTTCTCGTCCATGTGCTGTCTATTTTAACATACCGCACACTGACCGATGCAATTTAATGGGGCTATTCACACATCCGTTATTTTTTTCCATGGAGCGTGTGTCCGTTGCGACCACAGCATGCTCTATTCTGATCCATTTTTGCAGAGCAGACTTTCCTATAGTCTACGGGTGTGTAAAAAAAATAAAAATCAGACGCAAATTGGACACACTCGTGTGAATAAGGTCTAAGAGGTGTCCTCATCCATAAGCGGTTAATTTACAGTCTTTTCTATAATCTCCTACTGATAAATGGACATTCACTCAATTCTATAGTGGACTAGACTTTTTTCTAAAACTGTAATAAAACCGGTCGACTGCCCGGCTGTTCCTTTTTTTCACCCCAATAAAAAGTAAATTGGAAAAAATTGCACAAAAAACAAATATATTAATGAGCATTATTTTTCACGGTCTACCGGGATATGTAAATATTCCCTACGACTGAAGTCAGGAGATGAGACATTATTACGGCTCTGATCACATTGGTGCCAAGGGCAGATTAGACAAGAAGACTAGCTCTGTATGCAGCCCTATTATTCCAATCAAACCGATGGACACCATGACGGCACCCGACAAAATCAATGGTATCCGTTGGGCGTCAGTGGTTTACATCAAACAAAGTATCCGGAACTGCCGTGGTTTTAGTTTTCAATGGAAACCAGGGCGTAGATGTGAACAGAGGCTTACTCCATAATCGTATGTAAAGGAAACTCTTAAGTTGTCGTACACGGTATATACATTACATCAGTAAACACACTGATGGCCACTGTATAAACAACCATGTAATCCTGTCAGGGCTATTAATATGTTCCCTCCAAACAGGATACACAGAAACTTTCAACCGCTGCCAAATCCTGTGATATCCAATTAAACAAGATCTTTTTAATAACAAAAAACTTCTGCCGTCACGTCCCCCACTCGTTTCATTAAGCTCAGGGACATAGTGCCGAGGCCTCTTTGTTGAGCTGGAAACCGTGTGGCCCTGGTCATGGATTTCAATATCCGCCTATTGACAGTAGATAGCAGGGCAGGATCAGGAAATGATAGCCGAGGTTTTATTGCAGTAATTGACACGGCGCTTCCTCTCGGACGAGTCGGACAGATGGCCTCTTGGAGTTATGGCTTCTTCTTTAAACACTAGTGTCGTCTACAATGCTCTGCGCAGCAACAAATATAATATTGAAACAAGGGAACGACTCCGACATTCATAGACCGTGTACACTGGGCCATTGTAAGACCGGCTGTTTAGACAAGAACCAGTCCAGAGGGAGCAGGGGCCGAAAATCCGGTTACCGTGTCTCATCGCCTTCATGTAAAACATTGGTCTGCAACCTATGGCTCTCCAGCTGTTAAACTCCCAGCATACCCTGACAGCCACAGGTGGTCAGGGAATGCTGGGCATTGTAGTTTCCCAACAGCTGGAGAGCCACAGGTTGCAGACCACGTGAATCCTACTTGTCACACTACAGGTTATGTCCTGCTTCCTTAAAAGGGATATTCCAGTTTTTGATTTATTGCTAGACTAGGGAACCATATAATATACACGGGACAATGTGATAGTACATCAAAACAATGCTCCGGCATAGAAGGGGTTAAGTTGTACTCCATCAGATCACTGTAAGCAGGTTGAGTGGTATTTCTCATTTCTTTGTGACTTTACGGTCCGCTGGTCACACGACTCGATCCTGCGTATCAGACGCTGAGCGTTCATTTGACACAAGGAGCTAAGACGCTCTTATCCCGACTGCAAATAGTACAGCAGGTGTAATCGTATTACTGGCTGGAGAGCGCCACATGCCGTCTACTAAAGATGATCCAGTCCAGACAGACACGAGATGTAGAAAACTAGCGTAAATACAATTGGGTTGTTGTCAACTACTTTCATTGTTGACCCCAGGGGAAAAAATAAAGGCTGCAGCAAATTTTGCATCCATAGACCCTTCCCGCAAATACAATAATCATATTCCCAAAATGGTGTTGTCCAGAATTAAAGGACCTTTTTTTTTTTTCCCCTCTCAGAAATTGCACTATTCCAGTCCATGGTTTGTGTTCGGTTTTGCAGTATTCTCTTGAGTTAAACTGAAATGCAATACCAGACACCGCCCATGGACAAGAGTGGCGCTGTTTCTGGAAACATCTTTAACGGCACCATTGTGTGGGCAATACGACCCTAAGGGTCTGCCCATTGATTTCAATGGGGAAAAAGGCGTTCTGTTCCGATGGGCCGTTTTTTTATGCGGCTGTTTTGAAAAAGAAGTGCATGTCACCTCGAGCCGTTTTTCATTGACGCTACAGAAAAACGGCCATAAAACGCTGTGAAAAGCACGAGTTGCTTAAAAAAACGGTTGGAAATCAGGAGCTGTTTTCCCTTGAAAACAGCTCCGTATTTTCAGATGTTTTTTGCCAAGCGTGTGAACATAGCCTAACAAGGAAGCAAATTCTTTGGGTATTCTCCAATACTAGGTGCTTTCGCATTGCCAGGGCATGCCATCACTTGCTGAATGTGGAGGTCTGACTGTAGGGAATTACATCTTGCGCCATTAAAATGAAGTTGTAGTACCTGTGCAGCGCCTAGATGGCAGTGGTGTTGTGAAGGTAGACATTCAAAAAGAACCGTGGTTCTCCACAGAGCCCCCTTACTCTTGCAACTGGTGGGGAACCCCACAATCAGTAAGTGACATCATCTGCTAGCAATATGCCATCACTTTCTTAGGTGGAATACCTCCTAGACATTCTAGAAAAAAAATGTATATAAAATTAAACAAACAGTCTCATGAAAAAAACAAAACACCACTAAGGGTTCCCCTCGATGAGCGAAACCGGGGAGAGCCACTCTAAGGCCCCACGACCGTATTTTTCATGCATCCGTAAATACGGCCCGTAAATGTGGATTTATAATCATCCACATATACGGAACGGTGTCCGTAAATACGGTCGAGTGCATTCGTATTTACGGATCCGCAAAAAGAAGAAAACCACAAACGATATGCAACAGCTGCAAACCTGGCGTCGCCTAGCAACGCTTCCGTATTTACGGGTGCACATCACTGGCCGTCCGTAGACTTCTAAGGGGAGTCCGTGCTTTAAATACGAACAAAAAAAGGTACATGTTCTATCATTTCTACGGCACGGACACCCATCTGTAGAAATACGGAAAGGTGGCCGTAGCCCATAGAAATGAATGGGTTGTAATTACGGATTAAAAATATTTCCGTGTACATAAAAGAGACTCTCGATGTCTCATCTGAACGACCGCCATGTAATATTACATTTGCCTAATCGCCCCCACACTAGGGGAACGACTACTTTCTAAAAGGGGATGTCTCTTTTTTGATGTTCTCGCATGAGAAACCTTGCCATTTAAAGTCTTCCTCGCTCATGACTTCATTGTCCAATGGCTCCTGCAAAATGTTGCCTCACAAACGGACCCTGGACAGCGTACAAACAGGAAGAATTTGAATGGTAACTCCGGTAATGTCTTATTTTTGTAAATGACCCCAGAAAAAAAAAGTCCTAGAAACCCCCTTTAAAAGTATGGAAGGCCATGAATGGTGCTCTAGATTTGGCAGTACTAGCAGTCCCAGCACGGGTTTACAGGAGTAGATCAGATATCTAGGACAGAGCGTTACGGTCAGCATTGAGTACAAAGAGGATTTGTTTACAGCAAGCTCCGATGATTAAAACTTACCGAGCAAACAAGCACCTTGCAACAAGAATCTTAATCCGACCAGACACAGAGAGACCGAAGAAGGATTAAATTTAAAAAAAAAAAAGTCACCTGACATTGTGATTCAACAGTCTCAGGTGGAAGGAGTGGGTGACGTCATCAGTATCGCCAGCAATACAAGGTAGATTTCCTATTGGGATGCAGGTTGATAAAGGAGCATACATTGTTTCTCAGTCAAGTCAAATATTGTTCGGTATATGGGACCTTTAAAAGGAGTATTACCAACTTATACATTTATGGCATATCCACAGGCTATGCCATAAATGTCTGATAGATGTGGGCTCGGCTCTGAAACCTGCACAGAGAGAACGAGGTTCACCCCACCCCCGTTTCACCTGGTGAGGTGGCTGCTGGCTGCCAATTCCAGGTGGGAACCAGTGCTTGGCTGTTTCCATAGAACAGATGAGCAGGACTCTCCTTACACTAGTCCCCCACCTGAAATAGACAGCCAGCTGCTGCCTCCCCAGGCGAAAATGGGTGGTTTGGGCAACCCCTGTTCTCGATATAGCTGCGGGTCCCAGATCTATCTGACATTTGTCATATCCCGTGGATATGCCATAAATGTCAAAGTTAAGCATACCCCTTTAAAGGGGTATTCCCAATGTAAACATTTATGGCATATCCACGGGATATGCCATAAATGTGGGTCCCAACCCTATCTATCTCCAGAATGGGGGAGGAGGGGTCATCTGACCTCGTCCTGCCTGGCAGCCACCAAATCCAGGCGGGGTATGAATGGAGAGGTGGCTGCGCAGTTCTCGTAATTAAGGAAACAGGGAAGCGCGCAATGTTTAGTCTTGGCCAATTCAGCCCCTTCCGTGGACAGACACTTTGAAGGGATTGTCTCATCTCAAAAAACACTTTCCAAATACCATATTAGGGCACATGAATGTCGTAGAGGGGGGGGGGGGGTGGGTCTACCGGTTGGGACCGATCTACAAGCAAAAGAGAGCTTCTAACAAAGCGTGGATCCCACTCCTGTGGATCGGATTCGTCCTTGTATTACATGGGAAGGGCAGGTGTCAGGGAAGCCAGACCCGCTGCAGTGTAGTCACCGGCTGCCTAGTAGAACTTCAACTTCTTTTTAAAGCATTTATGGCATATCCATTTGGCATCTAAATTTATGGGGCATATGTGGCGGCCGCCTCACCGGGTGGGACGGGGGTCTGGTGTGATCCCTGTTCTGGAGAGAGATGTGGGAACCATCTGTTAGACTCGCACCTATTAAACATTTATGGCATATGCCATAAATGTTTACGTTTGGAATATCCCTTTAACCCCTTTAGGACACAGCCTGTTTTGGCCTTGTGGACACAGCCTATTTTTTAAAATCTGACATGTGTCACTTTATGTGGTAATAACTCCGGAATGCTTTTACCTATCCAAGCGATTCTGAGATTGTTTTCTCGTGACATATTGTACTTTATGTTAGTGAAAAAATTTGGTCGATAAATTCAATATTTATTTGTGAAAAACTTCAAATTTTAGCAAAAATTTGCATTTTTCTAAATTTAAATGTATTTGCTTGTGAAACAGATAGTAATACCACACAAAATAGTTACTAGTTAACATCCCCTATATGTCTACTTTATGTTTGCATCATTTTTTTTCACGTACTTTTATTTTTCTAGGACGTTACAAGGCTTAGAACTTTAGCAGCAATTTCTCATATTTTCAATAAAATTTCAAAAGGCTATTTTTTCAGGGACCAGTTCAGTTCTGAAGTGGCTTTGAGGGCCTTATATATTAGAAAGTCCCCATAAATCACCCCATTTTGAAAACTGCACCCCTCAAGGTATTCAAAACCACATTCAGAAAATATTTTAACCCTTTAGGCGTTTCACAGGAATTAAGGCAAAGTAGAGGTGAAATTTACAAATTTCATTTTTTTTGCCGAAATTCATTTGTAATAAAAAAAAATCTGTAACACAGAAGGTTTTACCAGGGAAACGCAACTCAATATTTATTGCCCAGATTCTGCAGATTTTAGAAATATCCAACATGTGGCCCTAGTGTCCTAATGGACTGAAACACAGGCCTCAGAAGCAAAGGAGCAGCTAGTGGATTTCGGGGCCTCCTTTTTTTAGGAATATATTTTAGGCACCATGTCAGGTTTGAGGCGGTCTTGTGGTACCTAAACAGCCGAAACCCCTCCAAAGTGACCCCATTTTGGAAACTACACCCCTCAAGGCATTTTTCTAGGGGTATAGATAGCATATTGACCCCACAGTTTTTTTGCAGAATTTAGTGGAATTAGTCTGTGAAGATGAAAATCACCTATTTTTCTGTGGAAACATAGAATTTTTTCATTTTTACAAGGAATAAAGGAGAAAAAGCACCCCAAAATTTGTAAAGCAATTTCTCCCGATTACGGCAATACCCCATATGTGGTCGTAAACTGATGTTTGGACCCACAGCAGGGCTCAGGAGGGAAGGAGCGCCTTTTGGATTTTGGAGCGCAGATTTTGCTGGATTGGTTTTCAGTGCCATGTCGGGTTTGCAACGCCCCGGAGGGACCAAAACAGTGTAAACCCCCCAAAAGTGACCCCATTTTGGAATCTACACCCCTCAAGGAATTTTTCTAGGGGTATAGTGAGATTTTGGCCCCTCAGGATCTTTTTTAGAGCTAAGGTGACCAAAAAACAGCGATTTTGGCGCTTTAAATTCTTTATTTATTACAGCGTTCACCGTGCGCAATAAATTACGTTTTAATTTATTCTGCCGGTCGGTACGATTATGGCGATACCATATGTGTATAGATTTTTTTACGTTTTGCAGCGTTTGCACAATAAAATTAAGTTTCTATAAAATAATTTATTTTCTGGGACACGCTATTTTGAGCCGTAACGTTTTTATTTTTTCGTCAAAAAAGCTGTGGGAGGTCTTGTTTTTTGCGGGACGGGTTGTAGTTTTTATTGGTACCATTTTGGGGTAAATGCGACTTTTTGATCACTTTTTATTCTATATCTTGGGAGGGGTGGTGACTAAAAAATAGCGATGCTGACAGTTTTCCGTTTATTTTGTTTGCGGCGTTCACCGTGCGGAAAAATTAACATTATAGTTTCATAGATTGGGTCGTTACGAACGCGGCGATACCAAATATGTGTACTTTTTTTTTAACGTTTTCATTTTTTCCCTATAATAAATGACTTATTATAGGAAAACAAAACCTTTTATTTTTACACTTTTATAAAAAAAATTTATTAACTTTTTTTTACTTTTTACACTTTATATTTTTGTTTATTAACTTTTCTTTTACTTTTTACACTTTCTTTTTTTGACCTGCAGCTCTGATCGCTGCTAGAATACATTACACTACCTAGGTAGTGTAATGTATTCCAACTGTCAGTGTGACGTCACAGTCACTCTGACAGTTGGTCTACGAGGATCAACAGAGGCTGATCCTCATAGGCTGACATACATGGCAGACCTGGGGGCCGTTGTCTGGCCCCCGGGTGCCATCACAAGCATCAGAAGCCCCCACGATTGCATGGGGGCTGCTGATGCGCTACAAACCCGCTACATGCGGAGATCGCAATCGAGCCCCGCATGTAACGGGTTAATTGCCGAAATCAGCGGCGATGAGCCGCTGATCGGCAACACTGGAGAGTGTCAGCTGTCGGGGACAGCTGATCTCCAAGTTCCCGATGCACACTGTCGCCGACAGTGTGCATCGGGAACGGCACAGTGACTTTCTGTCACTCTGACAGGAAGCCTATCAGGACCAGCCGAAGGTTGGTCCTGATGGGCTTCTGTCCATGGCAGACCCGGAAGCCATTGTTTGGCTTCCGTTTGCCATACTAACTATCGGCAGACCCCGCGATTTCGGACGGGGGTCTGCCGATATGTTAGAAACCCCTAAAATTCGGCGATTGCACCCGATCGCCGAATTTAAGGGGTTAATGCGCCGAAATCAGCGGCAAAGGACCGCTGGCCGGCAAGAGGGGAGTGTCAGCTGTCGGCGACAGCTGACCTCCTGGTTCCCGGTGCACACTGTCGCCGACAGTGTGCACCGGGATTAACTCAGTAACTGTACGTCCTCGTGCGGGAAGTAACTTCCCGCAACGACGTACAGTTACGTCCTGGTGCGGGTAGGGGTTAACAGATATCCGTATAAGTATTCTCAAAGGAACGAATTACAACATGGAGAACACCGGTATTATCTTCTCCATAAGACTCAGCCTTGTAATACTTAGAGAATGTTCCCACGCTCAATAAAATAAAAAAAATTTAAAAAGGCGTGAAAATGACAGAGCTGTTTTCAGAGAAAACAGCCTCCGATTTTTAGCGGTTTTTGCATTGACCATGAAAAACCGCTCCAAAAAACAGCTCAAGAAGTGACATTCTTCTTTTTACAGTGAGTTGTTTTTTTTTTGTGCCATATTTGAAAACAGCGCAAAAAAAATAAAAACCACCCGGTCTGAACGAAACGCGGTTTTTCCCATTGAATTCAATAGGCAGATGTTTGTAGGAGTTTAGCTACAGTTTTTTTCAGGCGTATTTCAGGGCGTTTATGCCCCGAAATACACCTGAAAACACAGCGTGTGCACATACCCGAAGTGAAATGAGGCAGAAGAGTCAAATTGTCTCTACCACAATATAAGTTACTATTGGATGAGAAGTCTAGAAGTTTCCATGACAAACTGAAGTCAAAAGGCATCTGAACTGGAATAACACGGCTCATATTCAGCACAGCTTACAGATGTCAGGAAAACGGTCCTTTGTAACAAGCTCAGTAGCTCCGCTGTGTGACAATGTGTCAGTGTAGGAAATCCACTGTATGAGCTAAACACAGCAACAGGACAAGTGTCTCCTGTCTTACATTCCAAGCGGATCGCTCTTACCTGCAAGGACACATTGCAATAAGCCCCCAGCTATGTGTGCAGGAAATATTCAATCTGAGTGGGAAGACGAATGCTTTCATTCACTGACAGCAAGCAGACAACTAAAAAATGGGGAGGAATTAAAACAAACTACACTAATCGTGCCGAAGGCTAGAGTCACACGAACGTGCCAGTTTTGCGCACTTAAAAAAAAAAAAACAGCGCTTTCCATGCGTTGCACCACTGTTTGGCATCGGCGTTTGTTCCACGTGGCATCAGTTTTTGATGATGTCCGTGATGGAGAACATTTTATTTCTTTTTTTTCTTTAGGAACGGACGTCCGTGTGTGTGATTTTTCAGCCACCCATTGACTTCAATTGGTGCATGATCCACAAAAACGCACCAATGTAGGAAATGCAGTGAGATTTACACAACGTTCACACGCTGCATGAAAAACAACACGTCTGAATAGCCCCATTAAATTTCATAGGTCCGTGAAAAAAACCAAAAAACAGACAGCACATGACTCATCTGAATAGGGCCTAAAAAAGCGTATTAGACAGCTGCATGAGTTAAATTAATAAAATTTACATAAGATAGACAAACTCCTTGGAATTTCGCCACTGACGTGAGCCTGTCCTGGTGATCGGACAACGCGGTGTAAAAAACAAATGCAAGTCAGTGTTATATAGAATAACGTATATTTATTTCCCCAAAATAAAGCCCTCTACATGTTCACACTTATGGAAGGTCCAGATCGCTTGTATAGATCAGGTCAACCCCATTGTAAAAAAAAAAAAAAAAAAAAAAAAACATTTTACAAAATGTAGCAAATTACACTATATATATAAAAAAAAAAAAAAGATATTGCAACGAAACAGAACACAGGAGTCCAGTATTGTATTTCATATATTAACACATTAGGGAAGATGCAAACATTTTGTGAACTTCTATGATCCACCAGAACGGCAGCGGTCGGGTCACTGTGAAGCTCTGGTCATTACAATGTTATTTTATGAGGAATTTCCGATCAGCTGCTTTTATCGGATCCACTCCCTTCACAAAGTCATAGCTGCAGAAAATGTCAGCCCTGCAAGAATCATCAGCAGAATAGAGTAGATGCGGTTTATGGTTTCCTGTGAATGAATTTCTTATAGTTTTGTTTCGACAGCTCCTATGCGTCTGCATGGTAAAAGGAAAACCCTGTGTGGCCGGATTCTGGAGTCATATTGCCTACTTCTTGCGAACATTCATCCGGTAGAGGACAAATGCATAAGAAGTTGACTGCAGGATCAGACAACAGGATTGGTTTATTGTCTGTTACTATGGAGACACATAGGTTTGTAGAGGAACTGTAGACACAAAACTACAGTAAATGTTTAAGACCTACGACAACAACGTTGCTTCATTTTACATATGTTGACAAAAAAAAAAAAAAAAACTGGTAGCAGAGGTGGAGATGGCCTTAAAGGGTAAGGCCACATGGAGCGCCCCTGACCCGGCCAACAACCATGTTGGGTGTGGCTGTCAAACAGCCTGTTAATGGCGGGTAAAACAGCCCTTTACCTGCAAAATCGTGCAGCCGTAAAGGGTGTATTAATTGATGGCCGCACGAGTTTGCAAATAAAGGGCAATTTTACCCGCAATAGCGTGCGGCCATTAACAGGTTCTTTAGCAGCTGCGCTGAACATGTTGCGGACACGGTTGTGGCCTTACCGTAAGGGATTTTCAGGGAGCGGGTAAACATGGCTCCATCTACCGGTGCACAGGAAAACCAATCTGATGCTGCAGACTCAGATTTATAATCCATAGAAAAACATTGAGCTGTGTAATAGTCCCAAAAAAATTATCTAAAAAGGACGACATCAGCTGTAACCCTTAACAGCCAGGAAAAGATCCTGTATGGAGATTTACATTATGCAGAGTCCTACACGGTAACATTCCTTTATTTCAGCATCTACAGGTGCCAAAGAGATGAGAAAATTACTTTTAAGAGGGAGGCAATTGCTCCAAGAATACATGAAAATGATTGCAGTCCTATAAATAAATATATATATCAATTACAATGGAATTCCTTTAATCCAGAATTTGATAATCCGGCATCGAACTGCAATATAATGTGGAATTTCACAAGAGCAGAAGACGGAGCAGACTGTGCTAGTAATCTCCATTCTATCTCACCATTGTGTTCTTATGAGATTTCAGATTAACAGGCGGTGCCCCATCAGAAAACATATGCTGGATTAGGAGAATTTTACCAGCGATCGTTTTTGTATATAAGAGTATGTGGTTCTGGATAGGTTTGTTCTTACAGTAGATGCTTTTCATAGGAAAGCTGAAAAATTCATAGCGCCACCTGCTGGCTGATATCTGAATGTATTGCCATTTCAATCACTGCATCTTCTCACACTGTACAGTTCTCATCCCAGGCGAGGCCGCAGCGCACAGGAGATGGTGAGGCGGAGCCTCATGAACCTGCCCTGAACGTGGAGACCTTTTTCTTTAGGGTTTCTGACAGCGTTTGGTCAGCTTCACCCAAAGCCACTATAAAGCTGTTAACCTAAAAGTACAAAAATAGATGGTCGTCACAATGCTGCATATTTCTCTTTACAGATTTCTAGAGCAATTCCACCCACTACAAACAGATAGATATAATCCGCACTGCAGTCTGAAGCCCCACATAGTGCAGACCATGCTCTGTAAAATATTTTGCTGGTCGCAGTGGTGACATCACTTTAGATAATGCGTCATCACAGCGACCAACAATTGGCTGCCATGGTCACATGACATGGTACTCACAAGTCATTGCACAGTGATAACAGGGAATGGAAGGGGACCCAAGCAGAAATCATGGACCCCCCACCCACCCACCACGGAGAGCTCCGACAAATTCATAGCTCTGGTTTTCAGATATAAGGGAAGCTTTGTTAATACCACACAAACAGTGGCCAGTATAAGTCAGCGTGCTATCCCTTAAAAATGTAGTGCGGATGAGGCCTTCGGCTAAAAATGCCAGGCGGGATCTAACGTAGTTTTCTTACCCATTATGAAAATTTCGAAATACGATAGGCATGACTCTTAAACCTCGCCCACTTTTTCCTCATTCATGTCGGTTAGTGGCACAGGTGCCTCAAATATGGCGCTCAATCTGAACACTATATTTTAAAATGTATTTATGGCAGATAATTAGCCGAAATACATCGCTAAACCTTCAATATATAATTCCTTTAGACATCCAGAGTTATATCATGTGTACAGTCACCACTAGAGGGAGCTCAGTGCATATGGATTTGTACAGCTACTACTGAATTCAATAGTAGCTGTAATAATCTCTGTAGTGAGCCCCCCCTAGTGGTGGCTGCAGTCAAATGCTAGGACTGTCAGGAAGCAGGAGGAGTTCAGTGTATGTGTACCTCTATGGAAGGCACGACACTGGACCTTGGTGACAAATAGCACAAGAACAGCGCTGAATTTGGGAATTTAATATATTAGAATTTTTTTTTAGGAGTCAGAGAATCCCTTTCAAAAAGTCCACACAAAAATACTCACAGACTCGGGATAGAGCGGGAACAGGTTCCGGAGCAAGCACAAGCTCTTCTCTTCCGTGATTTGACCTTGCTTAAGAGCCTCTAGTATATTCTCCTGGCGCGAATAAAAAAAAAAAAAAAAAAAAAGATGCAAGATTATAATTATATGGGTTGTCAATCCTTAGTGCATGTGGCTTTTAATATGGTGCTGTATTACGGATATAATCTACGCTACAAGCAATGTTTCCATGCAATGCTAGGGGAGAACGCCTCTATAATATGGCATCTGATGGAGCATTCCATATGAAATTGGAGTCCATAGGTACTCGTAAAGACAATTTTCCCCCAAAATTTGAACAATAAATCCCCAATATGGCTGCTCCCTCCATGTCTTACCTTTGTTAATTGAGAAAAAATGTTGGCGAGAAATTCGCAGCAGACATCCTTCAGGATCCTTAAGTGAAAACCCTCAGACACTTCCCGGTCAGAGAGCTGCTTATCCTCGTTCTTCCTCTGACAAGCCTCCACGTTCTCAAAGATCCGGGTCAGGCTCTCGATCAGAGTAAGATCTGGAAAAAATAAATAAATTATTATGTAACATCCATCCCTCATCTCTCTCATATCACAGATCACAGATCTCAATCCACCTCATCAGTATAGCTCTAGTTTATCTCAAATAAAGAGAAGGCGAAGCAGCACTCAAAAACAAGTGGGTTTATTCACCCAATATCCAATGCGACGTTTCACCTTCTCTATGAAGCACCGGCCTCGCTGGCGTGACCCCACAGGGCTGCTCCAATTCGCTGTTTCTTGCTCTAGTTTATCTGATCTCTAGCGCCCTCTACTGCTGATGCTGTAATCAAACTTAATAGAATCCCGGCTACTATAGCCAATATAGAACGGATAAATACTTTTTCCAATCTCTGTATACTGGTGCTCAATTTGGGATGTGAACATGACCGACATGACTGCCAGGATGGAGGATAAGGTGGATTTCTGCTCTTGTACGATCAGGGGAGGGTCGCCTGGCTGACAGAAGTGCCGACACGTCAGATCAAACAAGAACTCCCACGTCTGCTTTCCATCTTCTGGAGATTGTACTTGATGGGAGAAAAAGAGATTACAACTCAGTTACGGAATATCCAAATAAAAGTGATCTGCATAGTAAAGTCATGTCTACTGTAAATGATGAAGCTGTGGGGCTCAGTATATGCTCTGCATTCCTCTAATCAAGCAACAAAATAAATGCCAGAGGTGTCAGACTAACGGACTTTCCGGATTATCACATAGACAGAGAAAAATGATGAAAAAGTTTTAAAAAAAACAAAGTGAGCATTAGGACCGGCCACATTTCCTGGCATGTCTGCAATGCAAATCCTTCTATTCCCCATGAAATAACAATGCTGGATAATATTTTCTATGTTGTGCAGTTCCTCTGTTATGCCTCCTAGAAATGTATGAATAAATTTACAAGGAGAATGGTAACACCCAGTTGTCAGAGGGGTGTGTCCCTAGACAATCTCACTCTGTCAGCACTGATTGGACAGTGTCAGACTATGTAGTGACACGCCCCCCACTGGTAACACCCAGGTGTCAATTTATTCATAAGTTTCTAGGATGAATAACAGAGGAACGGCACAACAAAGGTCAGGAGAGGGGACATGTTCTCTTTAAGGAGGTTTATTACATATCTGAAGCTGTTCATGCATCAGCAATCCAGAGGCATAGCTAAAGGACAGAGAGGAAGCAATCACCCTGGTGCTTACGGGGGCTCCCCTACCACATAAGACCCCGTTTCAGGTTTTGCAATGTGGCCCAAGGTCTTCAAGTTACAACTATGATTCGGCCGAAGACTCGAAAATGACTTAGTCTGTGGAACATTTACTCCTTACGGCCCCTTTTTCACATTGATAACAGTGGGAGGCTCACAGGATGGCTGACATGAATAATGTAAGTAGTGGAGATGTAGGAGTGCACAGCAGCCTGTAAACGTATAGAATTCATCACTGTAGGACGTTACCTATGGATTGGATGCCCTCCTCGACGGTCGTCACCAGCTGTAGTATGTGCATGTAGACATCAAGACCATCAGGGGTGTCATACCTGGAAAAAGAAGTCAAACATAACGAATTTCTACACGTATATGTATTGTCTTAGTAACGCATGAGTTGTACACAAAGCAGGAAAATCAGGGCAACTGGCTGGGCATCAGGGGCTAGGCTTCGAGAGAGGGCATGGCTGTCAAAGGGTATCAGAGACGATGCACCGAGAGGGCAACAGGAGGTTAAAATAGGGAGGAGCTAGGGACAAAGGGAGGGCAATGCTATGAATGGGCAACAGGCACTCACTTAAGCTGTTTCGCAGCCTCCAGAAGAGAAGGAACAAGTCCAATCACCCCAGATTGTTCATCTTCACTATCATTAAGTGGCGTCTCCGGCCGCTGGCATCCAGCCTTTATCCAGTCGATCATCAAGTCTTCATCCACATCAAACAGCTTGTCCATCAGCTCCCCTACTTTTAGCAACAGGTCCCCTGGAGAGCAAAATATAGAGAGTGATAATTATCTGCCCATGATGGGGCAAGTTCCTAACGTTTTCATTTCCTTCATATCTTGTGTGCAAGGACTTCGTGTTACTTTAATCTGTTCAGGACGGAGACATTTTTTTGATTTTCCATTTTAGTTTTTCACTCTTCACTTTCCAAACGTAACTTTTTTATTTTTCCGTTAATAAAGAGGTGTGAGGGCTCATTTTTTTGCGCCACGAGCTGTAGTTTTAGTTCTTTGATTACTTTTTATTAAAACATTTTTAGAGCTAAGGTGACCAAAAAAAACAACGATTTTGAAGTTTACATTTTTTATTCTTTTTACGGCATTCACCGAGTTAAATAATGTTAAATATATTGTAATAGCTTTGACTTTTATGGACGCTGCGATACCATTTTTCTTAAAAAATATTTGTTACATTACTTTATAGGAAAAATATTTTTGAATGTCAGTTTTTAGTAGTGAAAAAAATTAAAACCGTAAAATGTGTAAAAAAAAAAAAAAAATATAATAAGTCCCCCTTGGGGACTTCAACCAGCGATTGTTAGGTCGCTGGTACAATACACTGCAATACTAATGTATTGCAGTATATGGTCATTTTCACAGGCTTCTGTTAAAGGGTAACTAAACTTTCAGAAAACCTCTAACATGTCAGAAGTTTTGATCGGTGGGGGTCCGAGCACGGAGACCCCCACCGATCGCTAAAGCCGCTCGGTTACTGATCGGCTTTTCTCGGAAAGCCAAAGTAACGGTCTACGGGCTCAACAGAAAGTATACGCCCCTACACAGTTACATCGGCTTTCCGAGAAAAGCTGTTCAGAAACTAAGCGGCTCAGCGCTCACCGGAACGCTTGTGCTGCTTTGTTTTAGCGATCAGTGGGGGTCTCACTTCTCAGACCCCCACTGATCAAAACTTCTAAAAAAAAAACAAAACTAAAAAAGGCGACTATGACCTGTCAGAAGCGGTCTGAGGGGGCCGCCCCCTCTAACGCCTCAGATGCTGCAGTCACGCTTGACCGCAGCATTTAAAGATTTAAACGGCCAGGAACATCACGATCGCGGTTCCTGGTAGTCTCGGGTGTCAGCTGTAATACACAGCTGACTCCCGCAGCGTATGGAGCGGGCTAAACTAAAGACTTTAGTTTAGACAGCCATAATGTGGTAGGTTTTGTTGGGGAAAGTTTTCCCAGCTTTGTCCTGACAGGATCGGATCCTGTTAAGCACTGAATATACAGATCCCGTACACAGCCATATGTTACGACCATCTGAATGTGGTCTAATACAAAGGAATGGTTGTAATAGAGAACAAGAGCGAATAATGACTAAAATCCTAATCAGATAAGACACTGATTAGGACAGCTCTAAATTTGCTCAAATGACATGCACTTCACCATTACCGTTGGTGGAGCTGCTCATGATGAAGCAGAGGTTATCCCGGACAGAGAGTTGTTTCCTGATCCTTCCCAACCATGTCCGCATCACATCATCCTGAGATACGCAAGTCAACAGCAGCCTGGAACACAGGATAGTACAGAACACGAATAAGCTAAAACATACACTATGGCCAAAAGTATGTGGATCCCCTCCTAATTATGGAGTTAAGACCACACCCATTGCAAACAGGTGAATGGAATCAAGCACACAGCCGTGTACTCTCCATAGACCAACCTTGCCAGTAATATGGGTTTTACTGAAGAGCTCAGTGACTTTACACCAGGCACGGTCATAGGATGCCACCTTTACCACTAATCCGTTGTGAAATTTCTGATCTGCTAGATCTGCCCAGGTCACCTGTAAGTGCTAGTATTATCTGTAAGCTCAGCCCCGGTCACCTGTAAGTGCTATTATTATCTGCTAGATCTGCCCCGGTCACCTGTAAGTGCTAGTATTATCTGCAAGCTCAGCCCTGGTCAACTGTAAGCGTTATTATCTGCTACATCTGCCCCGGTCATCTGTAAGTGTTATTATCTGCTAGATCTGCCTCTGTCACATAAGTGTGATCTGATAAGGAATTAGCCATGAATAAGAGCACGGTCAGTGCTCGAAACGCGTAGGCTTCTATTTGCCATCCTAACCACCTTGTTACTCTTGTGTTCGTTATTTATTGCTCACATCCAATAAAAGTGGAAACCGAGTTTCCCCACTTCTATTATACATCGCTGGATTCTCTCCTTTTTTCCTTTAAATCTGCCCCAGTCACCTGTAAGTGCTATTATTGTGAAGTTAAAGTGTCTAGTGGTAACAACTGAGCCACAAAGCGGTAGACTACACAAACTCAGAGCAGGGTAGCCAAGAGCCGAAGAGCCTGGGAGTCCAGCAGCATCAGGCTCATGCCCATTGCATCTCTATATTGCGTTGCCGCTGTATAACATGTCGGTGGTTTAGTGGCTCCAAACCTAGTGACCGGTTCCCTTTCAGATTTACTGTTTCTAGGCTGTATTTTGACTTGTTTCCTCAATTAATAGGTAGTGTCTAATGTCAAGACTGTTTGTAAGAAACACAATACAAATGACTGTTCATGAGGCCCAGGATGTGATCGATATCAACATGTAGTCTCTGGAAGACGTTGAGTGGAGTCAAGAGGACACGCAGTGGCATGGCCTTCCATCAGATATTAATGCCAATTCCTAGTGATATTCCATCAATGTGTGTTCTGAGACAACCCCTTTATTTGTATAATCCCCATTTGTTATAAGGGCCCATTGACAAACGAATCACAAAGCGTCCCCCACAGCGATCGGCTATAAATCTGTGGAAAAACCTGTCAGTAAGGGTTTTGTTTCCCTGCAGCGCCACCACAGGGGAAATTATGCATTACACAGTGCTCATTCATATCAATGGGTTGTCTGTGTCCACCTACCTGGTAGTTTCTAGCAGAGTTGGAGGGTCTGTGTCGCACATCAGCAGCAAAAGAATTTCTCTGCAAAATGACCAGGAAGAAACAAATTTTCTTGGCTGAAGCTAAAAAGTTTGTTCTTAAAAAGAAAAAAATCTATTATTGCTCTCTGGCCAAAACTTTTACCCAACCCTGCAGGGGTTAAACGTTGTGGATCTGAACACAGTGAATGACGCTAATTTAAATGGATAATTTAGCGAGTTTATACCTTTTCATTTAGCGTTCAGTAAGGTATATAAGTAAAACTGGCCCAACCCCGCATCATAATCCACCAGTTTAACAGATACAGTAGCAAACTACGAATACTTACCCCAAGTTCTCATTGTTACTGATGGCCAAACACGTCTCCTGGAAGCAGGCCATATTACCCAGAATGCCCACACACATTTCCTGTCGGGAAGAGACGATTTTACAGAATCAGTGTCAGAATAGGTTTTGTATTTTGCAGCTAAAGGTTTAACTCTACTCAATATGGCCCAATCAGACAATCTGCTATTCTGTATATTAGTCTGATAATCCGGCACTTGTATTACTTACTGTCAAACGGTTGCATTTAGACTTTGAGATGACTCCTAAAAAAATTTCCGGTGCATTAAACTCCAATAGGAACAGCGCCACCTCCTGGAACACAATGAAAATAACAAACAATTTATAGTTAGACTATAAACTATAGTTTATATAAAAACACACACGTATGTGTGTGTGTGTGTGTGTGTGTGTGTGTGTGTGTGTGTGTATGTGTGTATGTATATATATATATATATATATATATATATATATTTAATTTATTTTTAGACCCCTTTAACCTCTTCCCAAATTGACATACACATGTCATAATTGAGAGGGGGGCTTGGATTATGGGGTGGTGTCACAATCTGAGCACACTACATACAGAATGGGGATCAGCTATATATTACAGATGACACCTTGATCTATCATAGATAACGCTGATCCCAGCCGCTTTACCGCTTAGATGCCACGGAATCTAAGCAGTTAGAAAGGGGGGGGGCTCTAACGCTCATAGTGATGCCATCGTGGGATGCCGATGTGTGTTATGGCAGTCGGGACCCAATGAAGGCCCCCAGGTCTACCATGTTGGTCCATCTATTCAGTGTTTAATAGGAGACCATTTAAAAGCACAATACACTGCAATACATAAGTATCTCAGTGTATTGTGCAAGCGATCGAACAATCACGCGTTCAAGTTCTCTAGCGGGACAAGAAAAAAAAATGTTTAAATAATTTTAAGAACGTTTTTAAAAATAAATGGAGAAAAATGTAAACGTTTTAAAATCACTATGGCAACAAAAATATTTTTATTTTTTAAGAAAGTGTTTATTTTGTAAAAGTAGTGAAATATAAAAATTAAAAAAACGAGAGAAATTTGGCATTGCCATAATTGTACTGACCGACAGATTAAAGTTAACATGTCGATATTATGGCCCGGTGAACACTGTAAAAACAAAACCCAAACAGCAATGAAGGAATCACTGTTTTTCTCCCATTCCACCATACAAAATCATTTGTAAACGTTTTTCAGCACATTATATGGTAGACGGAAAAATAAAACTGTTTTTTGGCTCTTGGAAGGCAGAGAAAAAAAAACAAAAACTGGAAGGAGTTTATATACTCTATTATAAAGCTGGAGACAGATAACACTGCACCACACCATTGACAAGTGCTGGAGACATCATCTCAACCCTCCTACTGCAGTGACCTCTGCACATCTCACAGAGCATGCCCACTACAATCTCCTATAGGTCATCTATCTACATCTATGTGGCTGCTGTAAACAGAGAAAATAGAATAAAAGAAACAATTATAATGAAAAACGAAAAAAGCAGATTAGAAAAAAAAAATTTTTTATTTTTTTATTAAGGGATTGGAGGCTTGATGATGCTCTAAGCACAAACCCTATAAGAATGCTTATTTTTATTGATTTTGCTATTTTTTTGTTAAAACAACAACAAATCCCTTGGCTTGCGTTCATAGCGGAGCCACAACGGCTACGCCAGAACCATTTTTTAAAACGGAGATGCTAATGATACCCGATGAGTCAATTTGTTCTTGTCAGATTTCCATCGTGGGTTCCAGTAGCTTGATCGCAACAATAGTGTTGCAGACTGCCCCCATGATGGAAACTTAAAAACACAAATGTGAACAAAGCCTAAGCAAATATTTGCTCAACACTTTAGTAATTTAAGCACTAGATTGTGCCACGGTATAATCATTTATGTATCAACGCAGCAACCTGCATGAAACCGTCCACTCAAGTGAACAGAACAACCTGGCAATGTAACTTCTGTATGGACCACAGAGACGTATGTATCCGAGACTGAATGCAGATTCTTATCACAAAAACAATATATCCAATTCAATTCTAAAAGGTTAATCTTAATCTGACATTTACGCAATGTTTATCTATCAATTGGCAGCAAAAAGTAGGAAAACCCCAGACAGCCCAATAGAAAATAAATGACCTTTACAGCACAAAACGTAAGATGCACCCTTAAAATACCGAAATATAACGAAACGTGGTGGAACAGATCTCGTTATACAAGGGTGAAAATAGTCACTAAATGCCATATCCAGCATGACAAAGCGCTGTCCTCACTAACACCATCACACTAGAGGACTGCTTCGCATGAGAAACCTCCTCTCCTGAAATACTCTGTGCAGCTGGTGACTCTGCTTCTTCTACGTGAACTCTGTGTGACCTCCCACTTGTCCCCATTCCCCTCCTCACATCAGGACACTGCCCGTCACACGCAGCCCCTCTCCTCACTATCACCATATCAGTGGACAGGCCATTACCCCCCCACAAGATCAGCACACCCTCTCCTGAAATACTCTGTGCAGCTGGAGGTCCATGCTCCGTCCACTTGTTTCTATTCCCTTTGTGGAGAAACATACCTCATTCATAGACATGTCCCAAACTTTACAGATGTCATTTTCCAAATCTTCCTCCAGCTCCACGGAGATCTCATCAGCAGCCGGCGATTTGTCTTTCTCTGTAACGAGCTGAAGGCAATAAAGTTAAGAATGATGAAGATCTGCGGAGACATTTCTAGTCTCTTACCAATTTCTAGCATGATCAGAATGTAGTCACGTAAATATTTTGTGGCATCTTTTTGGCCGCGTTTATCGTAAATTGCTGCATAAATAACGCTAAAACAAACATTTCCATACAGCCTAAAGGTTTATTCACACTGCAATTAGAGCGTACGTCCGGCGTATGTGGTGAGAAAGCTCCCGGCACATATCCATAGGGCCCCTGTGTGTATTTTTGGCGTACGGGCCTATATATGTCGGTATATCTTATCTATTACTGCATGGAATAGTGTCGTTAAATACACTGTTCCAGAGGCATCCAGTAAGAAAACGCGAAATGCGTGGTATACATTTATTTGTTAATATGGGAGTTTATGGGCGACTTAGGTCACTGTATACCTATACGTTGTCTTGTCGGGGCTTCCATCAGAGGCATACGTCCAGAAATCCTTCAGACACCGCTTGATGTATACTACAAACGCAGCATGAACAGACCCACTGGTCTACAAAGCGGTGACACTAAACAGGGCCACACATAGCGGTCGATGTGCCGCGATACTGTCAGAGGATGCAGCTGCATGCAGTTTTACCGTGAATTGCTGCGGGTGGAGTTAGCAAAACGTTAGAAAACGCAGACCGCCGCACATCAGTCGCTATATGTGGCCTCACCCATAATGTTCTCTGCTGGAGCTAAGATAATGAGGTGCGTTAGACATCACACATGATAATGGTTATATCCAATAAATCACAGTACAGACTGGGC
Source organism: Rhinoderma darwinii (assembly GCF_050947455.1). Taxonomy (NCBI): domain Eukaryota; kingdom Metazoa; phylum Chordata; class Amphibia; order Anura; family Rhinodermatidae; genus Rhinoderma; species Rhinoderma darwinii. The sequence goes on from NC_134695.1 coordinate 70,407,054, forward strand.
TGTGGTTACAGCATCACCTCGATGAGCTTGGTCAGCGTGCTGAAGAACCAGTGCTTGCTGTATACAGTGCTCCCTATGGAATCCTCAGTCTGTGCCTCTTCATCGTCACTGGTCGGGGGGGATGGGTTTCTGTCCATATCGCACTTTTTTACGTGATTCAGGCTGGAGTCGACCTCGTCCTTCTCTAAACCAAGAAACAAACTTCAAGTTCAGATTTTTATCAACATAATATTGTACATCACAAGATCTCAGCACCCAAAAAAACATTCCAATATCCAAGTATGTACACAGTGACTCCACCTGCAGAATAGTGAGTGCAGCTCTGGAGTATAATACAGGTTCAGTACAGGATAAGTAATGTAATGTATGTATGTACACAGTGACTCCACCAGCAGAATAGTGAGTGCAGCTCTGGAGTAGAATACAGGGTGTAACTCCAGATCAGTACAGGATAAGTAATGTATGTACCCAGTGGCTCCACAGAAGAATAGTGAGTGCAGCTCTGGAGTATAATACAGGATGTAACTCAGGATCAGTACAGGATAAGTAATGTATATACACAGTGACTCCACCAGCAGAATAGTGAGTGCAGCTCTGGGGTATAATACGGGATGTAACTCAGGATCAGTACAGGATATGTAATGTATATACACAGTGACTCCACCAGCAGAATAGTGAGTGCAGCTCTGGAGTATAATACAGGATGTAACTCAGGATCAGTACAGGATAAGTAATGTAATGTATGTACACAGTGACTCCACCAGCAGAACAGTGAGTGCAGCTCTGGAGTATAATACAGGATGTAACTCCAGATCAAACAAGAAAAATTCCACAGCACCGGACCACAAGTGGATGCACGCATCAACAGGACCAGGTCCATGCTTGAGAAAGGTACTGTTGTACTGAAACGTTGCACGGGTAATTAAAGCGGTCCTTTTTTTTTTGTGCTGCCTCCCTGTCTATTTTCGGTAACTCAGGATCAGTGACTCAAAACCATCAGTACAGCTGACATGACACATTCGGCTTTGACGGAACGATATAGAAGATACATAAAAGCTGTATCAAAAAGTAAAAATTTATTTTGATAAAAATCTATTTGAAAGTTGTTTCAAATCAGATAAAACATTTTTATAAAAAACCTGCAAAAAGTGTACATAGCTTTAAAGAGGCTTTTTTCAGAGATTTTGAAGACCTAAATCTGGAGAGGTTATAAAATAAAAAACAATTCTCACCTGTGAAATCCCTTTCCTCTCCAGCGTCGATTCCCCCTGTCGGTCTTTGAGTATTTTTCTTCAGCGATGACATGCAAACATCCACAGGACTACTACATCCAATCACTGGCCTCAGGGCTGATGCTAGCACGTACCACACGTAACTGCGGAGGCCAGCGATTGGCTGCAGCGGTCATGTGGATGTACGACACATTATCGCTGCAGGAATATAAACAAAGACCGGCTGGAGCGGCGCTGAATTTAACAGGAGTATTATTTGGTTTTTATTTATTTTTTCATGTATCCTTCAGCCGGATTAATTTCTTAATGTCTCGAACAACCCCTTTAGCACAAGGTATTATCGACCTGACATTTGAGTTTGGCCGAGTGATCACCAAAAGTAAGAAAATCCGTGAAGAACAGCAAAAACAATAACAAAAAAACAAAACATGACATTCAGCTAAAATGTACCCCCTCCGTCCCGCTACCCAATATATAATGCAGACATCTGACACAGACTTCATAAACGCACTAGAGAAGAGCCGTCCTCTTATCCCGCTGGGAACTCGCCCGTCACAGTAAGTTACTTCATAAATGGGATCATGTAATGGACAAAATACAAAATGCTTAAATTATTCTTCAGACGTCGGTCAGATTTTTCTATAAAGGTATTGTCCAACTTTCTATAAATAAAACTTAAATCCTGTATAATAAAAAGTTATGCAATTTTCTAATATATGTCATGCTTGTTTCTCACAATTTATAACATCTGCTTGCTTCCAGTGAATTGAAACATTCTTCCACTCTTAGCAAGAGGTTGATACCTGTTCTGACCTAGTCCTGCACACATAACATGGCAGAAGAGAGAAAGATCCAAGAGTTTGCTCTGCTTGAGCGAATACATGCAATTATTCTCTATGGGAGATACTAAAACAGCAGATCACAAGCGCTCAGATGTTTCTGTGCCTCCTATAGACAATAACGGAAAGTGGAATATAGATCTGTCTGTCTATGGTCAGAATATTCCTTTAAGTGTAAAAATCCAAACAGCTGTGGTTTTTAGCTAAATATAAACTAGAATGCTTCCATTTATTGACAGCAAACAGATATCTTAAATGGTGAGGAATTGAAACAAAAAAAAAGGCTAATGGCTACTGAAGTCTGCAGTAATTTGTCTACCCCAATTGCAACTAATGGACAGGTGTTCACTGTGTCACAATACCAACCCTCTTACATATGGAGTACATATTTTGTAATTATTAATTTCTTATGAAAGAAGCATTTGACCCAGTCTGAAAATATATCAGAGAAACCTGTGTGCAGACACTGAAAAAGCAGGGAATGCTGGGAGTTCTCTCACTTTGAAATGTGCAGAATTTTAAATACAGCTCTAGAGTATAATACAGGATGTAACTCAGGATAAGTACAGGATATGTAATGTATGTACACAGTGACTCCACCAGCAGAATAGTGAGTGCAGCTCTGGGGTATAATACAGGATGTAACTCAGGATCAGTACAGGATAAGTAATGTATGTACACAGTGACTCCACCAGCAGAATAGTAAGTGCAGCTCTGGAGGATAATACAGGATGTAACTCAGGATAAGTACAGGATATGTAATGTAATGTATGTACACAGTGACTCCACCAGCAGAATAGTGAGTGCAGCTCTGGGGTATAATACAGGATGTAACTCAGGATCAGTACAGGATAAGTAATGTATGTACACAGTGACTCCACCAGCAGAATAGTGAGTGCAGCTCTGGAGTATAATACAGGATGTAACTTCGGATCAGTACAGGATAAGCAATGTAATGTATGTACACAGTGACTCCACCAGCAGAATAGTGAGTGCAGCTGCTCTGCAGTATAATACAGGATATAACTCAGGATCAGTACAGGATAAGTAAAGTAATGTATGTACACAGTGACTCCACCAGCAGAATAGAGAGTGCAGCTCTGGAGTATAATACAGGATGTAACTCAGGATCAGTACAGGATAAGCAATGTAATGTATGTACACAGTGACTCCAGCAGCAGAATAGAGAGTGCAGCTGCTCTGCAGTATAATACAGGATATAACTCAGGATCAGTACAGGATAAGTAATGTATTGTATGTACACAGTGACTCCACCAGCAGAATAGTGAGTGCAGCTCTGGAGTATAATACAGGATATGTAATGTATGTACACAGTGACTCCAGCAGCTTAATAGTGAGTGCAGCTCTGGAGTATAATACAGGATATAACTCAGGATAAGTAATGTATGTACACAGTGACTCCACCAGCAGAATAGTGAGTGCAGCGCTGGAGTATAATACAGGATGTAACTCAGGATCAGTGCAGGATAAGCAATGTAATGTATGTACACAGTGACTGCACCAGCAGAATAGTGAGTGCAGCTCTGCAGTATAATACAGGATATAACTCAAGATCAGTACAGGATAAGTAAAGTAATGTATTTACACAGTGACTCCACCAGCAGAATAGTGAGTGCAGCTCTGGAGTATAATACAGGATGTAACTCAGGATCAGTACAGGATAAGTAATGTAATGTATGTACACTGTGACTCCACCAGCAGAATAGTGAGTGCAGCTCTGGAGTATAATACAGGATGTAACTCAGGATCAGTGCAGGATAAGTAATGTAATGTATGTACACAGTGACTCCACCAGCAGAATAGTGAGTGCAGCTCTGGAGTATAATACAGGATGTAACTCAGGATCAGTACAGGATAAGTAATGTAATGTATGTACACAGTGACTCCACCAGCAGAATAGTGAGTGCAGCTCTGGAGTATAATACAGGATGTAACTCAGGATCAGTGCAGGATAAGTAATGTAATGTATGTACACAGTGACTGCACCAGCAGAATAGTGAGTGCAGCTCTGGAGTATAATACAGGATGTAACTCAGGATCAGTACAGGATAAGTAATGTAATGTATGTACACTGTGACTCCACCAGCAGAATAGTGAGTGCAGCTGTGGAGTATATTACAAACTGTAGATAAGTAGAAGATTACTAATGTATGTACACAGTGACTCCACTGTTTATGTAATTATATCTTTATATAAACTGTTTATTGGTGTTCCTGAGGTGACGCACATTGGAACATGTTGGGCATTAAAGCTTTGTTTTACACCACACAGATCCACATTATAATGAAGCCCATACTCTGTGCAGCGCTGCTCGCAATGATCCTACACCCTACAGAATGCAGACGCTATGATGGTGAGTTGGGGAGGTGATAAAAGACAAGTGGAGGCAAACGTGAATCTGAATAGTGGGAATATACAAGCAGGTCAATGTAGAGGTGAAGTGCTCATCAGGCCGAGGCACATTACTCCTTATAGAGCGCACAATTTCAATCAGGATGGGGGGGGGGGGCGGATTAGAAAGTGCAGAAGCATCTACTCGTAGGGTCATCCTGGCAGCAGCCGCACCTTATGATTCCCCATTTTATTTTGCATTATTAGTCACATTTTTGTTTAACAAATGTTCCTCCTTCCATGTTAAAAGAATGTAGCACTTTTTTTTTTTTTCACTATTTTTTTTATTCTATACATGAGGCTCTAGGAGCTCTGCCAGGGAGCTCAATAGCTTTATTTCACCATACAGACTTCACACTCCACCCAATCTTTTTAGAGCTGTTCAACCACTAATTTCGGTCAAAATCTTAAATCTTTTCTTCAGAACTGCTCTATATTGCGACGTTCCTCTGTTATTCCCCCAGGAAAATAATAAATAAATTGACAACTGGGTGTTACATTCCCCTTGTCAAAAGGGTTTTGCCTCTACATGTGTGGCACAGTCAGCACTGATTGGACAGTGTCAGGCTGTGTAGACACACCCCCAACATCCAGTTAATGGATTCGTAGATTTCCAGGATGAATAATAGAGGAATAGCCTAAGAACAAGTTATTCCAGAATTGTTGTTATAATTATGGGGAATACAGTGCTGAATAATAGAAGCTCCAAATCCCCTGTATAGCCATAGAGGTTAAATTACAAAATTCTGTCTGCCTGCAGCCACCACTAGGGGGAGCTCACTGATATTGTTTATACATTGAACTTAATAATAAAACACAGTATGCCGTAATCTCCCTCTAGTGGTGGCTGCAGACAGCCAGACTTTTATCTCTTGGCTCCAGGGGATTTGGAGCTTTCGATCAGAAAAACTGCTCAAACAGCTAGAAAAATATATCATATAAATCAACACAGAATGTTGGACCTAAAAATAACACAATGATAAAAGGTGGCGTTTCCCTCTCAGGGTCCAGGGTTGGAAGGCTCAAGTTTAGATACAGCTTATTGCTTGTTATTATAATGGAAACTGCGCACCAGCTCTGGTGGTTTATATCGAGAGATGAAGTAATTGTTATTGGCAGGTAGACGGTGGTATATTATATCATTGTTAACATGATTTCTCAGGAGACTATGGTGGGCCGTCTGAAGAAAGACCGAACTACCAAGATCAAAAAGCATCTCAAGGTGGAATAATGGACCAGCTGTCTGGACTCGGCCAGTCATTAGGATTACCAAACCTACTTGGGAAAGGCAACAAAGGCCCCTTACAAGGTGGGTTACAAGAGGCGCTTTCAGGCCTGACCCAGATGCTTGGTTTAAATCCAGATCAACTCTCGGGACTATTTCAGAAGTTGATCTCATCACCAGGAAATATGCAAGAAAAACTCTCTGGACTCGCCCAGAATTTTGGCTTATCGGGAGGACTACAAGATCAGCTCTTAGGTGTATTCCAGAAGTTTGGCTCATCCCTGGGCTCTGGGGGCGGCAAGAAAGGATCGTTGCAAGGAGGTCCTAGAGAAAAGCCTGGGAAAGCCCAGAGATTTGGCTCATCATCAGGAGGACAAGGAGAATTACAAAATAAATTTGGCTCTTACGGAGAAGGAGCCGGAATGGACAGAAATGGCTACGGACCAGAATATGGTGGAAAACCAGAGGAATCAGGCAGAGTTGGTAGACCTGGTTCACGTAGAGGAAAGAAAGACAGAAACTCGGGATATAAGAGGTAAAAGCAACATTTGCAGCCGTGCCAAAACTGGATCATCCCAATGACCTTATTACATAGACAGATAGAACCTCAAATTTCCACTGAAGGAAATGTAGCAGAAGTCCTCCCCCACTGCTGTGTCGGTGATAAAAATGATCACTTGTATCACGAGTCATGACAATTGATGCCTATCTTTAACCCTTTCCCACAAAATGACGTGCCAGGTACGTCGTAGCTCGGGGGCGGGGGGTGATGTATGGGGCATGCTCACGGGCTCCATACTCAGCGGGTGTCAGCTGTGTTTTACAGCCGATACCTGGAACGGCCAGGAACAGCGATTCCTGGCTGTTTAACCCCTCAAATGCTGCCGTCAATCATGACCGCAGCATCTGAGGCATTGTAAAAAAGGTTAGCGGCGCCCTCCGACAGCTCTTCGCCGCGAGATCAGGGGATGACAATGGTTGTCATGGCAGCACAGTGGCCTAACGAAGGCCCCCAGACCTGCTTTAACTCTGCCTCTTAAGTCCGGCCTGTGGTCGTTTTTTACCGCACGGTGAAAGCCATAAAAACTAAACCCAACAAAACAATGGGGGAAAATCACATTTATTTCCAATTTCAGCCCGCAAAGAATTTATTTTAAGTTTCCCAGTACATTATATAGTATCTTTAAATGCTACCAATAGAAACTACAACTCCGACCACAAAAGATAAGCCCGCACAGCACTGTATTGACGGAAAAATAAAAGTTATGGCTCTTTGGAAGGCGGGGAGTGAAAAATAAAAAAAATGGCTTCGTCCTGAAGGGTAAAGGGGTATTCCGGTTTCAGCAAATACAAGTTATTGTATGTATAGTGAGAAGTTATAACATTTTGCAATAATTTTATTCTTAGAAGAAATCCCTCGGATATCTGTACTGTAAAAGGCGGTGCCCATCCCATGACAGATTTTATCTACTGAAAGTAAACACTTAGGCCCTGTTCACACTGAGTTTTTTGCAGGCGGAATTTCTGACTCAAAATTCAGTTTGGAAGTCGAGGCAGATTTTCCTCTCCCTGCAGACAGATTTTCGCAGCGTTTTTCGGCCACGGCCATTGAGCGCCGCGGGCATAAAACGCAGCAAAATACGCTTTCTCTGCCTCCCATTGAAGTCAATGGGAGGTCAGAGGCGTAAACGGCCGAAGATAGGGCATGTCCCTTCTTTCTCCCGCGAGACGGTTTTACCGCTTGCGGGAAAAAGACGCCTCCGCCTCCCATTGAAATCAATGGGAGGCATTTTCGGGCCGTTTTTGACGTTTTGCGGCACGGTTTCCGCGTCAAAAAAACTCAGTGTGAACATAGCTTTATGGTTCCTATTGAATGACAGCAAGCAGAAATCTTGAAAACTATGAGAAATTCATAGAGAAAGTACGTTGGAAAATTGTATAACTTTTCAGTATACAAAGAATGACCTGCATATGTTGGGACCAGATTGGGTAACAGGACAAGATTCATATATATTTTTCATTACAGGCAAGAACAAGATTACGAGAGTTATACTTAGAAGTATCTAGAGAATGGATGTGTGAAGACGAGAATCAACCAAACGGATCTTCTTCAATCCAGCGACGGAAAAAACCCACAAAACAAATCAGGCAGATGTTCCAAAACAAACAAACGCAGCCGCCGATTCTTACAAAACATTTTTCAATATTAACGATTCAATAAAAAGTTATGATGACTGGAAAATCAGATGTAGAATATTTACTGTGATGAAATCTTATCTGTTTGATACAAACTTTCTTAATAAAGGTCAAACAAAATTTCCAGTCCAACCTCATGAGAGATCAACCGGGGACTTGTTTAGGGTAGGTTTACACAGGCTATATTCGGCCGTTTTTCGGGCCGTAAACATCCCTGAAAAACAGCTGAGAAATCAGACGGGGCATTTTTTACGCGTCTTTTTCAAAACAGCCACGTTGGAGCAGTTTTTCATAGACTATAGTAACGGCTGAAAATACGGAGTGGTTTTCCCTCGAAAAGTTTGAGTTTGCGTGTGAGATTTGGTTTCACTTGCCGGAATCTCACAAAAAAAGAGTCAGGATTGTGAGTACACATGATGTCCAGGCTGGATGGTCATGTGTATTCATTATCAGGACACTGTAGTAATGTTAGGGCTTGTGTATGAGGCTGCACATGGTGATATAACTATATCGCTAGTGCAGTGTAAATGAATGGAGAGGAGTGCATGATGCCGATTGGTCAGCGTCATACACTCCTCTGTACAACGCCCACTTGGTCGAAAGTAAAAGCATGCCCACTTGGGCATTAAGAAAGCTCATTAGCATAAACCAAAATCGCTCCTAACATTGTGAAAAAAGATCGTTTTTTTTAATAAAAAGCATTACTGTCACCTACATTACAGAGCCCATCTCCTTATATAGGAGACAGGGCACTTATAATGTGGTGACAGAGATGCTTTAACCCCTTAGTGACCACTAATACGCCTTTTTACGTCGGTCACTAATGGGCTTTAGGCTAGGCTGACGCCTTTTCACGTCAGCCTAGTCTAAGTGCTGCACGGGTCTCCCGTGCAGGCAGGAGCCGGGGCTCTGCTGTCTGATGACAGCTGAGCTCCTGCTCCAACGCCCGCGATCGAAGTTTACTTCGATCGCGGCCGTTTAACCCGTTAAATGCCGCCGTCAATAGCGACCGTGGCATTTAACTTTGTTTACAGAGGGAGTGCGCTCCCTCTGTCACCCATTGGCGGCCCGCGAATGAAATCGCGGATCTCCGATGGGGTGTCATGGCAGCCGAGGGCTTGATAAAAGCCCCCAGGTCTGCCCTGGACATATTCCTGTTAGGACGCGCCGGAGGCACGTCCTAACAGATTGCCTGTCAGATTTACACTGACAGGCAATAATGCTCTGGTATACGAAGTATACCAAAGCATTATAGCAGCGATCGGAATATCGCACAGTAAAGTCCCCTAGTTGGACTAATAAAATAAGTCATCAAAGTGAAATAAAGATTATTAATAAAAAGTACAGTAAAAAAAAAAAACAAAACATTTTTTTCCATAAAAAGTGGTTTTATTTAGTAAAAGTGTAAAAAAAAAAAAAAAAGTACACATATGTGGTATCGCCGCGACCGTAATGACTCCATTAATAAAGTTAATATGTAATTTAAACCGCAAAGTGAACACCGTAAAAAAAAAACGCAAAAAACCATGGCGAAATTGCAATTTTTTTCCATTGCCCCCCAAAAAAGTCATAATAAAAATGAATCAATAAGTCCCATGCACCCCAAAACAGTACCATTCAAAACTAAGTCTTGTCCCGCAGAAAACAAGCCCAAAAAATTACTACATTGATGGAAAAATAAAAAAATTACGGCCCTTGGAAAGCGACGATGCAAAAGCAAATAATTTTAGTTCAAAAGAGTTTTTATTGTGCAAAAGTCGTAAAACATAAAAAAACCTCTACATATGTGGTATCGGCGTAATCGTACCGACCCATAGAATAAAGGTAACATGTTATTTACGTCGCACAGTGAACGGCGTCAATTTAAAAACGCATAGAACAATGGCGGAATTTCAGGTTTTTTTTATAATCCCCCCCAAAAAGGTTAATAAAAGTTAATATAAAATTTATATGTACCCAAAAATGGTGCCATTAAAAAGCACAACTAATCCCGCAAAAAACAAGTCCTCATACAGCTATGTAGACGAAAAAATAAGAACGTTATAGCTCTTTGAATGCGACTATAGAAAAACGAATAAAATAGCTTGGTCATTAGGGCCTAAAATGGGCTGGTCACTAAGGGGTTAAGGGAAACTACAAGTTACTATAATACTACAAGTATACTATAATACTGCCCCCTATGTACAAGAATATAACTACTATAATACTGCCCCCTATATACAAGAATATAACTACTATAATACTGCCCCTATATACAAGAATATAACTACTATAATACTGCTCCTATATACAAGAATATAACTACTATAATACTGCCCCTATATACAAGAATATAACTACTATAATACTGCTCCTATATACAAGAATATAACTACTATAATACTGCCCCCTATATACAAGAATATAACTACTATAATACTGCCCCTATACACAAGAATATAACTACTATAATACTGCCTCCTATATACAGGAATATAACTACTATAATACTGCTCCTATATACAAGAATATAACTACTATAATACTGCCTCCTATATACAGGAATATAACTACTATAATACTGCCCCTATATACAAGAATATAACTACTATAATACTTTCCCCTATATTCCAGAATATAACTACTATAATACTGCTCCTATATACAAGAATATAACTACTATAATACTGCTCCTATATACAAGAATATAACTACTATAATACTGCCTCCTATATACAAGAATATAACTACTATAATACTGCTCCTATATACAAGAATATAACTACTATAATACTGCCCACTATATACAAGAATATAACTACTATAATACTGCTCCTATATACAAGAATATAACTACTATAATACTGCCCCTATATACAAGAATATAACTACTATAATACTGCTCCTATATACAAGAATATAACTACTATAATACTGCCCCCTATATACAAGAATATAACTACTATAATACTGCCCCTATACACAAGAATATAACTACTATAATACTGCCTCCTATATACAGGAATATAACTACTATAATACTGCTCCTATATACAAGAATATAACTACTATAATACTGCCTCCTATATACAGGAATATAACTACTATAATACTGCCCCTATATACAAGAATATAACTACTATAATACTTTCCCCTATATTCCAGAATATAACTACTATAATACTGCTCCTATATACAAGAATATAACTACTATAATACTGCTCCTATATACAAGAATATAACTACTATAATACTGCCTCCTATATACAAGAATATAACTACTATAATACTGCTCCTATATACAAGAATATAACTACTATAATACTGCCCACTATATACAAGAATATAACTACTATAATACTGCTCCTATATACAAGAATATAACTACTATAATACTGCCCCTATATACAAGAATATAACTACTAGAATACTGCCCCCTATATACAAGAATATAACTACTATAATACTGCACCCTATATACAAGAATATAACTACTATAATACGGCCCTCTATATACAAGAATATAACTACTATAATACTGCCCCTATATACAAGAATATAACTACTATAATACTGCTCTTATATACAAGAATATAACTACTATAATACTGCTTCTATATACAAGAATATAACTACTATAAAACTGACACCCCCCCCTCTATGGAAAAGTAACTATTAGCCATGTTCACATGTGGCATAGAATGGTGTCAGATGCAGATTTTGTCACAGATTTTGCCCTCTGCATTGCAATGCGTGATTGTCACAGCAATATGTAAGATTATGATAGAGTCCACATTGTTCCTTGTATGTCCAACCTTAGTCAGGAATGCCTCGTCTTGCCTATGGCAGTGATCTGCAGCCCCTGCCCCCTCCAGCTGTCGTGAAACTACAACTCCCAACATTCCCTGACATTGCATACCTTACATGAATATTAAACTGCAGTATTTTGGATTCTCCTACATCCACCATTAACCCTCATTGGGAAAACCGGATTGGAAATTCCCAGTGTACAGCACAGCCCCGTCCCATACAGCCAATGTCTCCAGCAGTGACCCCCAAACACAACAGAGCTGGGAATTTTCCTATTGAGAAACGTCTGATTTTCCTAAGCCTCGATAGGGGTGAATAGTTTTTTTTCCAGAAGGGATTTCCACCTACAAATAAACACATTACTGGATTTATTGGCACCGATCAAAAAGGCGGATATTCTAGAATTCCCATTAGTGCAATAATTAATCAGCAACCAAAATAAATAACGCCTCCGATTGATAGGACTCCACTGTGGACTCCAAAGCGAGACGCAGATTTCACATCACTACCAAGGTGAGAAACTGCAATATAGACTCACAACTTTACACCATTTTATTAAAGGGGTTGTCCAGGATTAGAAAAAAATGGCTTTCTTCAAAAACAGTGCCACGAATTTCCATGGGTTGTGTCTGGTATTGCAGCTTCGCTCCATTTACTTCAATAGTGCGGAGCTGTAACGCAGTTTTTGGAAGAAAGCCGCCATGTTTTTCTAATCCTGTACAACCCCTTTTATTAAAAGGAACACTCCAGGCATAAGTGATGCCCTGCTTGGTGTCTGGTGCAGAATGTGAGGGGGCGCAATCCTGCAAAATAACCAGCAATGAAGGCCGTGGTCCTCCTGCTGGTGATGTCTATAGCGGTGGCTCCGATCAGTGAATGGATAACAGACACCTGCCGGCAGATTAAACTTCCTGTATTAGAATAACGGCTGAATTCCCCAAAGATCCTGGTGATAGTTTCTATCTAGTTGTATCCTTGCAGGTAACACATCGCAACTTTCAGACAGGACGGACAACAACATGCAGCACATTTTTGGCTTTCCGGATGCTTTTAAGAGATCCCTTTAACAATGGCAGCTGCACTATGTAAATTAAGGGACAGCAACTCATATGATAGACAAAAGCCCCATATACAGTGTCAGGCCTTCTATAGCATCCCCCCCCCCCCATATACACTGCCTACCAGACCGGCGCCTCCCGCATGCAGTGCCTGCCACTTAGGCCCGATTCACACGAACGTGTTAAACATCCGTGGGACAGCCGTTGAAACAGCGTCCCACGGACCTATGTAATTCAATGTGACCGTTCACACAGCCGTTGTTTCAACGGACCGTGTGAAGGGTCCGTGGGAAAATAGGACGTCCTATCTTTCCACATATCCCTCCATAGACTACTATGGTGGATGCGTGACATTGTGTCCCGCAGCGCTGAGCACGGATGCACCTCGGCCGTGAATAACTGCAGTCCGAGATGCGCAGCGCTCGTGTGAATCAGGCCTTAGAATCAGAGAGTCTGACTAAAGGCTCCATGCACATGATCGTAGATTTCGGGCACAATTACAGACCCTTTAATTTTTATTGACCACGGACACCTTCCCGTATATTTGCGGGAAGGTCTCCGGACCGTAGAAAGCCTCTAGAAAACATAGGACATGTCCGATCTTTTGCTTTTTATGGATCGTGTTCGCATCCTTTATATGGGAGCACGAGCCGAAGATGCGGGTGGCCGGCCGTGCCCACGAGGCCTAAGTTCAGGGCATGTATAGATGAATGACAGAAGCAGAGCCACTGAAGGGCAATAATATATAGCGGACGGTGCTGGACAGGAGGGGGCGGATAATACTTTAGGACCCGGTTAAGGCCCTTTCACACGGGCTGATAATCGGGCGTTCGTACAAAGGCTCGTTTCCAATCATTGCCCTGTATAATCACACCTGTTCATCTTGTCGGCAGCACCTCCGTGTCAATGGGATGTGCCACCGACATGATGCAAATTCATGGGGATGAACGATTGTGTTAACCCCTCCCCATACATTGACCATTGCTCCGGGTAAATAGAGGTAACTGAGCGAAAAATGACGTGCGATATCATTGTGTAAATCTACAGGTAACCTTGTTTCACATTTCTCTATGTCATCATTTCCTACGGGAGTAAATAACACCAACGTGGCGGTTGTCCCACCATAAAAAATATTTCATCATATATTCCATTGTCATCACACGCCAACCCAGTTATAAAACGGCAGCAGTCACGAGACAACCACTAAAGGATGCAGAAGTTCTACGATAACGGATTGCAACAAATTTTGAAAAGGACAGACGCAACTTCTCACTTTCAGCATAAAAAGAATTTGAAATATAGAAGGTAAAAAAAAAAAAAAGTTCTGCTGCGATGTTTAGAACCACCAAATGTGGTAAAGCGGTCACACAAGTCCTGGGCTACAGGGACTCGGGCCAGCGCCAAGGTCAACTCAAGCTGCGTAACCGTGTTCCACGTAGTCCGCTGCAACTTCTGCTCAATTTTGCGTAATGTAAACGTCTGGTGTAATTCGTGGTCACCCTGAGATGGATACAGTAACTCTGGATCGTCCCAAGTTGCAGAATCTACGTCAGGTTTTGCGTAACCCAACACTGGAAAGTCATGTGACAAATACCGCAACTCTATTTCTGCAAAAGTCAAAAGTTTACAGAAATTGACCTCGAAATGTTGAACAGAACGGTCCTCCAGACCTGCATATAAATGTATTACCTGACGTTACATCTTATTACAGATACACACTCATTTTTCTAATCGTCTTTGTTTTCTGATTTTATATTTTCTTTGAGGTTATGGGAGCGGCCACTTTGCGTCCATTGCTGCAACTGCAGAGATTGCTTTACGGCAGGCACTGAGACGCATAGTCAGAGACCTTAGTGGGCATGCTCTGCGACGTGTAGGGAGGGGGAGAAGGTGAGCTGCCCCCATCATCTATTCTTAACCAAAATATAGGTTTAAAGAGGTTGTGTCTGCTTTGAACTCTTTTTTTTTTTAGATGGGTTCCCTGATAAACTGATCATAGGGCGTCCTGCTGCTGGGATCCTGGCAGCAAGTGTTCAACTCCCCTGCAGCACCTCCACAGGAGAAATTAAACATTACACGGTTCCCATTGAAAGTGCTTTCCGTGTAAGACCCTGTTCACATCAGGCTATGGATTTCCATTTGACGCATACGGCAGGAAAAGCTCTCGACGTATACTTCTGACAGAAGGCTGCAACGCATCCCACTGTATAGGCAAAGAGTGGTATATATTGCCCATAGGCTCACATTGCACAAAAACATTCCATATGCTATAAAAAAAAAATGCACACAGTTGTATGGAGGTTGCGCAGTCTATTGCGCTATTCCATACCTTTTTTTGGTGGTACATTGGCCCGATGGAGGACTCTGTATGATTATGGAGTCCTATGGATATCCCAAGCGTGGACACCGGGAGCCTTTCTTGACGTTCACACTAATCATACAAATTCCCCCTTAAGCTCTGCAGCCCCTTCTACATAAATATCTAATACACGAGACCTGGTTTATTGCCTCAGCCTTTCAGAATCATGACATATTTTACTCCTAATTGGCAAAGCCCCAATGGAAATTCCAAGCGGGAAGACTGTCCACCTCCCCTGCCGGGCACCAGACGAGGAGCTTCGGGTTACGTGCATGAGGCAGGGTTCCCAAAAGATTCTTGTAAACCAACAACACGCCTAAAAGAAAGAAATTCTCAGATTGAGAAACGTGCAGAACACACAGACTGACACACTGTAACGAGATCCTAATGACTCAGCAGATGGAGGGAAAAAAAAAAAAAAAAAAAAAAAAAAAAAAGAAGTTTACAGGATCCTGATTGGGGAAATGATCAGTGAGCAACTGGGATAAATAGCGACACCGCCCAATGGACTCCACTACCGACCGCAGAGCGAGGTGAAGCCGGCAGATCACGGACACAGGTGAGGCCATTATTACTTATGACTTTTATTGCTGCAGAAATGGATAAGATTCTAGAGAATTTAGGAGCCCAGATGATTTTTTTAGTAGCCCATGAATGTCAGGCATCAGCAGCCCCCGAGTTATGGGTTTTTGGCATTAATGAATTTAACTTCAATGTGAAGGAAAATTCCTTTAATTCAACATAATAAATTAGAAAGTCCGATAATCCGGCACTGCTTTCTAGTACAGAACTTCATTATTACAGGATTTAACAAAACCAGAAGATTCTGCAGCATAATTTGTATTAGAATTTTTCGGCATCAAAAAAAAGGCGAGCAGTTTTCAAATGTAACGTGCTTTTTTTAAGGCGTTTTTCATTTGGTACATATTTTTGTTCCGGCGTTTTGGAAGTCCTATAGAGAAGCCTATGGAAAAACCGCTGTACCCGGCGCATGCTGCATTTGAAAAAAAAAATTGCCACGGACACAAAACTGCCTCAAAAATGCCACAAACCAAAACGCAGTTGTGCGAGTGAATTTTATATTCGAGACTAACATCTGGCCGCACTTAAAACTGCATGAAAAAAACCGCCACGAAAAACGCTGTGTTAATCCAGCCGTGGACTTCTATTTGGAGCTTCCTTCCTAGAGGTTCTACCATTCGGCCCGCTGCACACGTGGCAGATTCCGCGACTGAAAGTCTGTTTCATTCATCTGAATGATCGGTTATGGTCACACGGGCTATTTTCAGCCGTTTTTTGGGCCGTAAACGTCCCAAAAACGTCTAAAAATGCGGGGGCTGAACGCCTCCAAACACCGGATCATTGATTTCAATGGGAAAAACAGAGTTCCGTTCCCACAGGGTGTTTTTCAGTTTTAAAAACGGCCTCTTAAAAAGTGCGCGTCACTTCTGGAGCCGTTTTTGGAACCGTTTTTCATTGACAATAGAAAAACAGCTCCAAAAATGGCCGCAAAAAACGCAAGTTGCTTAAAAACGGCTGAAAATCAGAGGCGGTTTTCCCTTGAATACAGCTGCGTATTTTCAGCCGTTTTTTTGTTAAGAGTGTGAACATCGCCTTAATGTTTCTGCGGTATATGGATTCCTAGCAGGGGTCTGCAGCGTGCACAGGGGCCTGACTATACATGAACACGTTGCGTAATTTGATGCTGAAAATCTGCATCAAAACCGCAAAAAAAAAAAAAAAAAAAAAAGGTAATTTCGAAGGTAAAATCTGCACATAATATCGCGTTTCCAGGTGAGGTTTCTACATTTTGATGCGGAAGATGCAGATTATCTGCTGCGTATTTGAAGTTTTTTTTTTTTTTATATAAACTTGTCGCATACAATTCCGAGACGGAATCGCTGCAGGATCTCAAAATTCGCACCACAGGAAAATTTTAATGCAGAAAATTTCTGCAACATATAAATGAGAGGACTTGGAGTCTTTTACTTTGCTGGTATAATATTACGCTGCATATTTGCCGCAGAGCGATACGCATTGTGCGCATGTGGCCTTAACTGTTAATTTTACATCCATTTTTTTGTATGACTGTTTAGTAATGCAGAATTTTCGATAATTCAGGTCTCATGGAATCCGGATTTAATACAAATTTACTTAATTTATACGCAAATATAATAAGACAAACAACCGAAAGGTAAAAATTATTTTCTTGGAGGAACACTGAATTTAATAAAAAGGTCCCCCTCCCCCGCCTCAGATACAGCCCAGGGTCATGAAACTCAGACTTCCCCACTTTCCATCCTTCATTTCACTGACCAATCCCTCCAGTCTGCCCGATCCTCTTTAAAGAGACAGTACCACAATTTGTGACATATTAGGAAACTGCATAAAAATATTAATTCCTTAATATTATCATTGAAATAGTTGGGATAAAGGGAACGCATTAATAGATCTGGGATTTCAATCAGGGCCGCAATATAATTACATTCACACTGGATCAGATCACCGCCGGATAAATGAACCCATCATTCTATAACCGATGATCAGTCCGTCCATAATGATTGTTTTTGATCAATGTGGATTTGTCCTAAAGCGAGTCATTTGTATACAGCAGTGATCGCCAAGATGTGGCAACACTACAACTCCCAGCATGCTGTCAGGGCATGCTGGGAGTTGTTGTGTTGCAACAGCTAGAGAGCAATGGAATCTGAATTTCCAGACCACAGCCCTTACCTGCTCTCCTAGGTTATAGAGGGGTGTACATCTTTAAATGCAGTTCTCTGGTGTGACTCTCTAATTTCAATGCCTGAGAAGTCCAGTCAACGGTGTCTTTTATTCCCTGCAGGCAAGAGCGCCCCCTGCTGATTCCCAATGAGGATTTCCGTGCTCATCCTGCTGCTGCTGTCTGTGGTTGTGGCTCAGGCGCAGTTTCAATGGTTAGAAAACACAGGCAGACAAGTCAAGAACAATGTTAGAGACGCTGCAATGTTTGCAAAACAGGCCGCTCAAGGTATGTGCTGATGAAATAATAAAATTCTGTGCCCACTAGGGAGCGCTGCGACCGTATAGTAATCAAAGCTGTATATAATTATTAATGTATGTGTGTATACCTTTTTTTTTTTTTTGTTGCTCCAGTGTATCTACATTTTTATTAAAAATCTATTTTGTGTATACAGCCCCTATGCAGACCTGTGTCTCCATGGTTACAGACTACAAAACAAACATTGTGTAGTCTGATTCTGCACTCATGTGTTACTCCTAAAGTAACACATGTCTGCAGGATCAGACTACACAAGGCTTGTTGTAGTCTGTAACCATGGAGACACAGGTCTGCATAGGGGCTGTATACACAAAACAGATTTATTTAATACAATACGACTGCATAGACATTCAGGTGATTCGGTGCTTTCCCTGTAGATCCATCACTTGGTCTGTAGGAAAACCATGGAAAATGTTAAATCTCTGCAACCTGCAATTACCAGATTTCTCCAGCAGGGGAGCATTTTCAATAATACTGGGGAATTGTTAGCTAAGTAATTCCCTGTTATAATCCTTTCTAGTGGCCCCAGATGGCAATAATTTTCTTGTGCAGTTTTAATAAAATATAAAGAAGGTGTGCGGTTATTTTAGGTTGACGCGCTGATTCACGATGTGTTGCAGGATCAAGGGACATGGCTCGAGCCTATATGGATATGAGACAAGCAAACTACAAGAATGCTGACAAGTATTTCCATGCCCGGGGAAATTATGACGCTGCAAAGAGAGGACCGGGTGGTGTCTGGGCATCAAGATTTATAAGGTACGTGGCCCTATAGCCCCCCGAGAATACCTCAACCTCATGCCCTTCAGTGAAATATCGCAGGATGGGATCGACTAACCTATAATAAACGTAGGTCATGGTTCATCGTGGGGCAGTTTACGTCTGGATATTCTACATAGAACGATAATTATGTGGTGCTTTTTATGCTACTCCAGTCACATTCAAAGCTGCATTCAGAATTGTAGAGTTTGTGGATACTTGGAAACTAAGAGGCCTGGGTTTACACTCCCCTGTAATCTAAGCAGAAAGCGTTCCAGGGTGCACTAATCTATGCTGTGTTCTCGCAGATATTGGGGGGTCTTAAATAGGGACCCCCTATAAAGAAGCCTCCTGCACATTGGTGCATCACCCAGGCAAACGATTTAGGTCAAGGACTCCATTGTAATATTTAGTCAGCGTCTCTTTAAGGGAGGGGTCAGTGGTAGCCGGCGACGGGGAACCCCACCCCCCACAATCAGTTCTGTCAGAGAAAAAGGGTAAACACTACAACTCAGACAATGCACCACAGCATAGAATGCTCTGTACAGAACTGAGCCAGCAGGGAGAAGCATGCAACCTGAGAGCTAACAGGAAGCCAGTAGAATTATAAAGGCACCTGTGGATGTGACACTTTACAATAGACGCAATATAATCTTACCGTGTCCAATTCTCTCTTTCCTCAGTAACGCAAGAGAACGTGTCCAGACCATAGGCGGCAGAGGACTAGAAGACAGCGCTGCAGATCAGAAGGCAAACAATTGGGGGCGCAGCGGCCGTGACCCAAATCACTTTAGGCCTAACGGTCTCCCTAAAAAATACTAGGCCTGGTTCCTGGATATGCCAAATACTGAGCATCAGCAAGAACGACCTGCAGCAGCTATAGGGGACGACCTGAATGTATCCGGCACCGAAGTGTAGGGTCGTCCTCTGTATATACGCAATAGTCACGAAAACTCAAATAAAAACGACACATTTACAGATGCTTGTACGTGTTTGGAAGTTTGTATCGAACTGTAATATAATATAATAGAAAATATCGCTGCTGCCGCCATGTCCGGATAATAACAGGAATGCTGCAGGGTTAGAAACGCCATCTTGGTAAAGTGCCCGCACACAGAATGAAAACTGTAAGGGTATGGTCACACCGAGTGTTTTCAGACGTTTTTCGGGCCGTTTATTCGGAAGCAGAATACCTCCAAACATCTGCCCATCGATTTCAATGGGAAAATGGCATTCTGTTCCGACGTGGCATTTTTTTATGTGGCCGTTTTGAAAAACGGTCATGTAAAAAAAGCGGCCGTGAAAAAGAAGTGCAGGTCACTTCTTCAGCCGTTTTTGGAGCAGTTTTTCATAGACTATAGAAAGAAAAACAGCTCGAAAAACGAGCGTTAAAAACGCCATGAAAAACGCTACTTTGATTAAAAAAACTTCTAAAAATCAGGAGCTGTTTTACCTTGAAAACTGCTCCGTATTTTCAGACGGTTTTTTATTTTGCGTGTGCACTGACCCTTAAAGTGTAACTCCAACATAGAACATCATTCAGTGCAGATTTGTAGGACGTATTTTAAAGGGGGCAGAGCTTCTTTTTCCTGATCGTCTACGTCACGCAGCTATAGGGTCACAGGATATAATTCTATCTAGCTACAGCCACCACTAGGGGGAGCTTAATGAAGATGGGTTTATTATGGAGTTCAATGGGAGCTGCATAAATCTGATATGTGATATGCTCCACCTAGTGGTGGCTGCAGGTAGAACTAATTAGATCACGTGACTATGTCAATGCTGGGGATTTGGAGCTTTGTCAGAAAAATTTAGCTCCAACCGCTATAAAGTTATACGAAGAAATGAATCAGCGCAGGAAGCTGGCTCAAGTGAAGGTAGTTACACGTCAAACACACGACTAGAAAGGAGGTTTGCTAATGTAACAATCGGATCTGATGGATATTCGCTCCATTGATGGTAACAGATGAGAATTTGCTTTCATTTTTCTCAGCCAAAACGCTGCAATAGTAACATCTAAAAATTGTACAAAGTCACAAACCCTCCACTGTGCAGACTGACAGAACAATAAGCAGGGATACAGGAGAAGGATATATGCAGCATATAGATCCAGCACTAAGGAGCAGAAGGATGACACGGGTCCCAAAGGGAACGATCTCAGCCGCGAATAGAGCACGGCTATAAGCCCGCCCCCATCTATAGGTGAATCCCATGGTTAATATACCCTACCCACATCTATAGGTGAATCCCATGGTTAATATACCCTACCCACATCTATAGGTGAATCCCATGGTTAATATACCCTACCCACATCTATAGGTGAATCCCATGTTCAATATACCCTACCCACATCTATAGGTGAGTCCCATAATTACTATACCCTACCCACATCTATAGGTGAATCCCATGATTAATATACCCTACCCACATCTATAGGCGAATCCCATTATAATAACCCACCCTCATCTATAGGTGAATCACATGGTTAACATCCCCTACCCACATCTATAGGTGAATCCCATTATAATAACACACCCTCATCTATAGGTGAATCCCATGTTTAGAATGACCCGCCCACATCTATAGGTGAATCCCATTATAATAACCCGCCCACATCTACATAGTGGAATCACATGATTATAATAATCCGCCCACACCTATAGGTGACTTACATTATAATAACCAAAACACATCTCAACCCTAGTCATGGGACACATTAAACTTGTAGATCAGTGAAGGGTTCTGTCCCCCTCGTTGCGGTTCTGGAGAGCTGTCAGACGCTGTATTTGGTGGGTTTGTTTCTTTACTCGTCCCTACAGCTCCGTCCCCTGTAATCAGCTCATTGTCCCTTTAATTAAAGGGGATGTTCAATCATTTTAGGCGAGGATATCCATGGAGATGTGTGAGCTCGGGCCCTCACTGACCCCCAAACTGAAAAGGCTAAAGTGGCCACAAACCATTTGCGCGCAGTCAGAAATATCCGTGACTGGAAACCTACAACTCAATCATGGGGGCTGCAGGACTCTTCCATTTGGGAAGTGGGGGGGGGGGGGTACAAGCTCATGGACCAATCCTGATAACATCTCCAGTATCACAGGTTATAGAGATAACGATCAGCGACCACTACCATAGGCCACATCTAACGATAATTATCGGTCTTATCGGCAAATTTATTGCTGCACCTATGACAAAACGGACATGAAATCAGGAGACGGAGAAAAACATGAGCCACACCGCACAGCCTGGGATCCCAGACATGACCGGAGCTGAGGCAGGCGAGCGAGCCCGCGGGGCGTTTGAATGTCTCTCCTCCCCCGGTGGCTGCGTTCATGTGCGGGTAGTCACTCACTACTCACCCATTCCGCTTCCCGTCCTCGACGTCAAACAAAGTCCCGCCCAGTCATGTGACCTAATAACCCCACAGCCGCGACGGAAGCCTGCGAGGGTGAAACTTCCTCGGTTGTATCAATACTAAACATGGGACAGTTACCATAGCAACCCCATACCACAGCCCGGATTTTTGTGTCCCTCTCGGGGCTTGATGTAGAAATCTCTATAAATGAAAGGCACAATTTCTCCTTTATCAACTATAAATCTACATAAAATATAAAATCTATTACTTTGCTCTTGCACTGATGTTATTTTATGTTATATACCAGCAGACTGTTGAGAAGGGACATCAGGGAGATTGCAAAAAGGTCACACAAAATGTTTTCCCTTATGCTCCGCCCATTTCGGTAGGACACGCCCTCCCAAACTACAGTATTTGAATCACAAATAGTGCATATATGACCCCCCTCCTTCATCACACCCCAAAATTTCCAGACCCCCTAAACATGGACCCTCGAATTCTCTGGGGTCTGAGTTCATTTTTGGGCTTGATGAAGGGGTTACGTTTACTGCTCGGGACTCAAGGGGCATCACATATGGGTGAAATTGTTGCACGGTGCACTGGGTGCTACTATCAAGATCTCCCTGATGTTATTTCTCAAAAGTAGGAAACCATGATTCATACGCAGAGCGGCCCGCAATATTTTGCTGTTGCCCTTGGAAACATAGCTCCACCCACTATCAGGCATGTGACGTAACATCACAGCTCCCATGCAGAATTCCAAATGCAGCTTTAGCTGTAAACATAGAAGAAAACGGGGTATTCCCATGTCGGACATTTATGGCATATCCACAGGCTTTGTCATAAATGTCCAATAGGGACCGACACCTTTCTGTAAAGCCCGGCCACCTCGTGATTCACTGGCCAGAGCTTAGCAACAGTGGGAAAAGGTAGGACGAGTGTCGGGGGCGCCATTCTGGAGATAGGTGTGGACAGGGGCGGTCTTAGGATAGATGGTGTAAAATTTTCTTTCGGCGCCCCACCCCATCATAAAAAAAATGCCCTATAAAAAAGAAGAATGCCCCCCACAGTATAATGCCCTTTTTAGTGCCCCCACACAGTATAATGCCCTTTATAGTGCCCCCATACAGTATAATGCCCCCTTTACAGCCCCCCACACAGTATAATGTCCCCCCTCCCCTCGGTGCCGGACACAACCCCCACTTGTAGATTCTGCCATACAGCCCCCCACCTCCCCCTTGTAAACAGTGCCATACAACCCCCCACCTCCCCCTTGTAAACAGTGCCATACAGCCCACCACCTCCCCGTTGTAAACAGTGCCATACAGCCCCCCACCTCCCCCTTGTAAACAGTGCCATACAGCCCCCCACCTCCCCCTTGTAAACAATGCCATACAGCCCCTCACCTCCCCCTTGTAAACAGTGCCATACAACCCCCCCACCTCCACCTTGAAACAATGCCATACAGCCCCCCACCTCCCCCTTGTAAACAGTGCCATACAGCCCCCCACCTCCCCCTTGTAGACAGTGCCCCCCAAACAAATAAAACCCAAAAATTGTACATACCTAGGCCCCGATCCCGTGACGAATGGAGCTGCTCCACAACGCCGACGGCATCCTTGCGTAGGCCGGGGTGATCCAGTGATATCATCACGCCTGCGCAGGGAATGGCCTGTAGCCTAGTAAATGGCAGAGCAGGGGGATACCTCCCTGCTCTGCCATAGGATTCAATGGTATCTGCCTCCTAAGGATGTAGCATCAGTACCACTGTAGCAGCCATAGCGGCATCACCAGGAATGGGGGGGCCCTTTCCGGTGGGCAGCACGGGCATCCTCATGGCCAATGGAGCCGCTAGCAGCCGCTATGGCTGCTACAGTGGTAGTTACGCCACTAAGCAGAGACGGAGGGCCAGGGTGGAAAGGCAGATGCAGAGTCGCCGGGCCCGGGCGCTTCACAAATACAAGCAGAGGTAGGGAGCCAGCGCAACGCCCCCTTCCACCTGCTGGAGTGATGCGCCCTGTATGATGGCACATGTCGCACACACCACAAAAGCCGGCCCTGGGTGTGGATCCTAGAGGAGGTGTACGGCTGTTCATGAAATACATATAAAGTTTAATCATTATATAATGAAAAGTTTTGCAACTTTCTAATTCCTACCTTAGGTCTTAATGCCTCATGCACACGACTATTGTGCCACTTGGGCAGTTTTTGACGGCATCCGAGTGGCACCCGATAGTCTTCACTTTAGCGGGTGAATCGGGTCTGTGAAAAATGGTCCAGACGGACCACTTGGTCGCGTGCATGAGGCGTAATACCGCTGTTTTCAGCCTCTGGATGTAAATAAGAATGTTTCAATTCACTGACAGCAAGTACATACATTGAAAAAAAATTAACATTTTAAATGCTGCACTCCTACAGGTATAGTGAAAGCATCCAGGTAAAACTAACAAACCTCCAGATGGGGGTGCAGGATTTGCTAGTAAGAGAAAAACATTACCCACCTATGGATTTATGACCCAGACGAAGGACACGAGGAGATACTATAAATGAAACATAACGCAAGTTCAGATACACCGGAGATATAAGATAGCAGAAAACAGAAAGAGGCCGGTTCTTATATAAAGACATTTTTTTTATTTTTATCATAAGAAAACTAAAAGTAAAGTATATTTTCCTATAAAATTAGGATTTTAGTCAAATAATAAAAGCGCAATCTCTCATTACCCCGTAGCTGTTCCTTATATACAGCAATGGTCTGAAGCTGCAGAACAGCAGGGTGGCCACAGGGTTACAGGTCGCTGGGTATACAGTGAGCAACATCATCCTGAATACTCAGACTGGCAAACATATTTTTATGTAACTTAAGGCACAAAGTCCTTGTGATATCATCAGTTTCAAGGAAGAACATTGAAGGGGAGCTCAAGGAAAAATAGACAGGCAGATGGCATTTTTTGAGCAAAACGTGGCTGCCTTGTTGCAGAAACAGCACCACACCGGTCAATGGATTGCAACTGGTATTGCAGCTCTGCTCTATTGAAGTGAATGGGGCTGAGATGCAGTACCAGACACAGACTGCGGAGAAGTGTGGCGCTGTTTCTGGAACTAAAAAGAAAAAAAAAAAAAAAAAAAAAAAAGGCGGTCATCTTTTTCTAATCCTAACCAAAGCCCTCGATTGCCACAACTCTCCTCCACTTGTTTGCCCCTCCTCTTTCTTTTCAAGCCTTTTAGGAAACCAAAGTAGCATGACCCTTCTTTATTTGCACGTTTTTGGTTGTTTTACATTTCCTCTGGGGATGGAGCATCCTAGATTGGCCCCACCCCCTAGGAGCCAAACCAGCCCTATAGTAGCCACAGGAGCCACTTCTATGATACATACCCCCATTCACTGATTTCTTACACATTTATTTTTCTCGATTGTTTAAACGGAGAGACGTTCTCAGCAAAAGGAGGAAGTCGATGGTCAAAACGCACAACACGTTCACATAAACATTAACAGACATGGATTTCATGTTACAGCGATTGTACATAATCATTATTTATATTGGAGATATTGCTGGTCTGAATACACGGCTGTTTAACACTTTATTCATGAAATAATAAAATAACTCAAATGGCATAGTAATTAAAAAAAATAAAAAATTACTAAACCTAAAGCTATCTGCATATGTCACTTACTAATGTACTGTCTGTAGCTGAAATGCCTCTGTAAGCCAGTCTTACATGAGTCACATGACCACGCTCCTGATATTTATCTCCAGCTTACGTAATTCCATACACTGAACACGTAGTTATCTCTCTCCGCTCCGTGTAGTAGAGGACATCACATGCCTATCTCCACTGCTCCCTCCCTCCTTCCCTGTCTCTGGATAGATACTGCTTCACATATAATTGCAGCCAGCGGCGTAACTACAGGAGTCGCAGTAGTCGCAATTACGAGCGAGGCTCGTGGCCCCCCGCACCACATCAATGAATAGTTACTATAGAAACTGGGGCCTATGTAATAAACTACACAGGCCCCCATTACTATAGTAGCTTAAAGTGCTTAGATTCCTTCTTCCAGAGCGCAGTGGAGGTCCTGTACGAGCGCTGCACCCACTTCGAAACAATGTTTAGGGATTGGACAACCACTTTTAAGCCGACCATGTGGTAGGCTTAGATACAGGGCCCCAGCAGACAGTAATCTTATACTGTATAAGATTATGGTCTGCTGGACCCGGTATCTAAGCCTACATTAGGCTTAGCTATAGGAGTCCAACAAACCGTATCACACATGCACATGGGCCCTGTATCTAAGCCTACCATATGTGTTAGGCTGCGTTCACATCAACTTTGCCCTTCCGTTGAGGGGTTCTGTCGGAGGTTTCTGTCGGGTAACCCCTCAACAAAACTGAAACCTCAGCTTCCGTTTCCCTCACCCTTGATCTCCATGGTGACAGGAACGTTGCTAAAGGTTTCCATTTGTCACCGTTGTGAGGGGTTACCCGACAGAAACCTCAGACGCAAGGGCAACGGTGATGTGAACAGGCCCTTACTAATGTGTTTTTTGTGTGTTTTTTTAAAGGTTCGGTCGCTGGACTACGTCGGATTCGAGGACTACTTCGATGACCGCTTTATTTTATTATCAATAAAATGGTTAATGAGGGTTGGGTGTGGGTTTTTATTTCAATAAACCTGTCTTTTCGATGTCTTTGTATGTTTTTTAAACTTTATTACTACCGCCTTATTAATAGCTGCCAGCTGATTGACAACGTCCATTACTAAGGCGGGGCTTAGTGTTAGCTGGTGCAGAGGCTAACACGACCCCCCATTATTAAAATGGTGCCGGGAAAAGCCGGATACGAACCAGTACCCAACCATCTGTAGCGATGATCGGGCAATGGGGCGGCCGCAGGCTGGTATTATCGGGCTGGGAAAGGCCAAAACCAGTGGCCCTTCCCTCCCGGTAATGCTGCCTGGTACTGCGGTGTTGTATCTGGCTGGTTATGAAAAACAGGCGGGACCCCACAAATTTTTTTTATTTTTTTTTAAATCAATATGTAATTGGAAAGAACGATGTGAGATCCCCCCATTTTTATAACCAGCCGAATGCAACACAGCAGCAGGCAGCATTGCCAGGGTGGGAAGGGCCACTGTTTTTGGGCTTTCCCAGCCTAATAATACCAGCCTGCGGGTACACCAGTGCCCATCCATCACTACAGATGGTCGGGTACTAGATTATACCCGGCTATTCCCGGTACCCCTGGTAGCGGTGGGTACCGGGGTAATAATGGGGGTTAGTGTTAGCCTCTGCACCGGCTAACACTAAGCCTCACCTTAGTAATGGACATTGTCAATCAGCCAGCAGCCATTAATAAGGTGGTAGTAATAAAATGTAGAAAAATACAGCGATCAAAAGTATTTTTTATTGAAATAAATATCCCACACACAACCCTCATTATCCATTTTATTGAGAATAAAAAAAAAAACACTGGTCATTGAAGTAGTCCTTGAATCCGAAGTAGTCCAACAACTGAACTTGTAAAAAAAAAACACACAAAAATAATTAGTAACACATAAAAAAGCAAAACAATTCTTATACTTATCTTTCCAGGGTCCAGCGCTGGAGCCGCAATGTCAGCGAGCTGGGCCCTGTATCTAATCCTATCATGTGTGATACTGTCTGCTGAGCCGCTGTATCTAATCCTATCCATAGCTATAGGGTCGTAGCGCTATAGATATGCCATCTCCTATATACACACATACATGCACACACACATTTTTTTGGGTGGACACATATGCATTGGGGCTATTTCCCATGATGTTTTAAGCCCTTAGTGATGCCCCGGCTGCTAGTGCTGCATTGTTGTCACTTAGGAGACCCAGCGATGCAGCAGAAAGCTGTAGGTCATCGGCCATGAGATATTTGGGGCGAGGACCAAGAAAAGTTTTTGCATTGCGGGCCCCACGAGCCTCTAGCTACACCCCTGATCGCAGCACTACCTTACACCTTGTAATAGAGGGCCATGCAGGTAATAGCAAATTCAGGCATTTCTTTGAGAGGCGAAAGGAATCATGGGAACTGTAGTCCCTTACATGGTAACCCCACCCACAGCAAACCCTGGCAAAATGAAAACAACAGTTCTGCACAGAGCCGGGTAACATAATGGAAGGGAAAAAATAATTACTCCTGAGCTAGGGTGGCATCACCTGGTGGGCACTCAGACACATAGGAACTTTTTCTATGATTTTTATAAACGTGGAGGAGAATATTGGACCTAAAATAAGTGTCTAATGGTCGACATTGACATGTAACTCGACTCTTACGGTCACATGATAATGGAGCTGGTTTACCCCCTTACCACCCCAATAGTGATGATCATCCTACAAGATTTTGTTTTTTAATTCAGCATCTTGGACAATTTATTAAATCCTCCACTATACCCACATTTTTCCCCTTCAACTTCTGAAGATTAATATGATGGTAATATTTCCAACTTTAACTTTTCTAGTGCTATAGAATAACGAGAGTGACAAATTAATCAGTAACAATTAGCACCCTCTAATATTTGTTCTGTGTACAACGATCATGCCAAGACCGATTAGAGAATCAACCTCATCCGCACCCAAGCTGCATGACAATGAATACAGCTTCTTTTACAACTTCCCCTTAGGTTGTTACCCAGCTTTCCTAGACCCCTGAATTGCAGATCGGACTAATTATGCAGCAAAACAGAACCAGAAGATATGTTACTGTATAATTAGGTAGCTTAGTCAGTCATTCAGGGGTTTGGAAGAGTAGGGTGACACCTTTAAGAGCTGTATTAGTGGCCATAAAAGGTAATGATCCAGCTTTCCCAGAAACAGATGGAACCGGAAAATGGCTCAAAAGAATTTCAAGTAGGCAGACAACAGCAACGTGATCGTCTTGGATTGTCCGTTCATCTCCTTGAAGTTACATATCCCACGTTGGCTATAATGGAGGCTTTGGTTCCAAAATTAATGTGGGTGCATCCCATAGGCACTGTGACATCACGTATCTCCCGGCAGCCGGACTGCAGAAGCTTCACATATAAAATAAACAGTAACATGTAAAAGAGACAGACGAGAACTTCAATCTAGTCGTCCCCAAAGGTTCCAGAACACAGACAGAAATATCCGAACGTCAGTTGCCATTTAATGTCACAAGACTGACAAAAGCGCGATTCAACGCAATTCTTGCGCAAGGACAGTGTTATTGAAGTCGGTGTCGTTACACTTGCTGGGACCACATAAATCTTTCACATCTTTCCAGCATAGACTGAATTAGAGCTCTGCAACACAGATCACATTCTCATCAGTAAAGGAACAACATAAAGAAACTTCATACTGACAACAGAACATGTGCTATACTTTATCACCACTAGATGTCGCCGTGTTAATTATCTCAATAGGCTGCATTCACACGTCAACATTTTATCATTGTAAGGCGTTGTTCACACAGTGCAGATTTGCTGCAGATTTTAAATGCATTTTTTTAAGCCAAAACCAGAATTGAATCCAGGAGAGGAGATACTTTAGAGTCCTCCTTTATAAAATTCTTCTGTTTAAAGAGGCTCTGTCACCAGATTTTGCAACCCCTATCTGCTATTGCAGCAGATCGGCGCTGCAATGTAGATTACAGTAACGTTTTTATTTTAAAAAAACGAGCATTTTTGGCCAAGTTATGACCATTTTTGTATTTATGCAAATGAGGCTTGCAAAAGTACAACTGGGCGTGTTTACAGTAAAAGTCCAACTGGGCGTGTATTATGTGCGTACATCGGGGCGTGTTTACTACTTTTACTAGCTGGGCGTTGTGTATAGAAGTATCATCCACTTCTCTTCACAACGCCCAGCTTCTGGCAGTGCAGACACAGCGTGTTCTCGAGAGATCACGCTGTGACGTCACTTCCTGCCCCAGGTCCTGCATCGTGTCGGCCACATCGGCACCAGAGGCTACAGTTGATTCTGCAGCAGCATCGGCGTTTGCAGGTAAGTCGATGTAGCTACTTACCTGCAAACGCCGATGCTGCTGCAGAATCATCTGTAGCCTCTGGTGCCGATGTGTCCTCGCTCGTCCGACACAATGCAGGACCTGGGGCAGGAAGTGACGTCACAGCGTGATCTCTCGAGAACACGGCTGTGTCTGCACTGCCAGAAGCTGGGCGTTCTGAAGAGAAGTGGATGATACTTCTCGTCAGAACGCCCAGCTAGTAAAAGTAGTAAAAACGCCCCGATGTACGCACATAATACACGCCCAGTTGGACTTTTACTTTAAACACGCCCACTTGGACTTTTGCAAGCCTCATTTGCATAAATACAAAAATGGTCATAACTTGGCCAAAAATGCTCGTTTTTTTAAAATAAAAACGTTACTGTAATCTACATTGCAGCGCCGATCTGCTGCAATAACAGATAGGGGTTGCAAAATCTGGTGACAGAGCGTCTTTAAGTTTTGTTCCTGCCTTTGGATTAAATATATATATATATACACACACACACACACACACACATAGATACAGTGAAGGAAATAAGTATTTGATCCCTTGCTGATTTTGTACGTTTGCCCACTGTCAAAGACATGAACAGTCTAGAATTTTTAGGCTAGGTTAATTTTACCAGTGAGAGATAGATTATATAAAAAAAAAAGAAAATCACATTGTCAAAATGATATATATTTATTTGCATTGTGCACAGAGAAATAAGTATTTGATCCCTTTGGCAAACAAGACTTAATACTCGGTGGCAAGCACAGCAGTCAGACTTTTTTGTAGTTGATGATGAGGTTTGCACACATGTTAGATGGAATTTTGGCCCACTCCTCTTTGCAGATCATCTGTAAATCATTAAGATTTCGAGGCTGTCGCTTGGCAACTCGGATCTTCAGCTCCCTCCATAAGTTTTTGATGGGATTAAGGTCTGGAGACTGGCTAGGCCACTCCATGACCTTAATGTGCTTCTTTTTGAGCCACTCCTTTGTTACCTTGGCTGTATGTTTCGGGTCATTGTCGTGCTGGAAGACCCAGCCACGAGCCATTTTTAATGTCCTGGTGGAGGGAAGGAGGTTGTCACTCAGGATTTGACGGTACATGGCTCCATCCATTCTCCCATTGATGCGGTGAAGTAGTCCTGTGCCCTTAGCAGAGAAACACCCCCAAAACATAATGTTTCCACCTCCATGCTTGACAGTGGGGACGGTGTTCTTTGGGTCATAGGCAGCATTTCTCTTCCTCCAAACATGGCGAGTAGAGTTAATGCCAATGAGCTCAATTTTAGTCTCATCTGACCACAGCGCCTTCTCCCAATCCCGCTCAGAATCATCCAGATGTTCATGTGCCTTCTTGAGCAGGGGGACCTTGCGGGCACTGCAGGATTTTAATCCATTTTGGCGTAATGTGTTACCAATGGTTTTCTTGGTGACTGTGGTCCCAGCTGCCCTGAGATCATTAACAAGTTCCCCCCATGTAGTTTTCGGCTGAGCTCTCACCTTCCTCAGGATCAAGGATACCCCACGAGGTGAGATTTTGCATGGAGCCCCAGATCGATGTCGATTGACAATCATTTTGTATGTCTTCCATTTTCTTACTATTGCACCAACAGTTGTCTCCTTCTCACCCAGCGTCTTACTTATGGTTTTGTAGCCCATTCCAGCCTTGTGCAGGTCTATGATCTTGTCCCTGACATCCTTAGAAAGCTCTTTGGTCTTGCCCATGTTGTAGAGGTTAGAGTCAGACTGATCATTGAGTCTGTGGACAGGAGTCTTTTATACAGGTGACCATGTAAGAGCTGTCTATAATGCAGGCACCAAGTTGATTTGGAGCAGTAACTGGTCTGGAGGAGGCTGAACTCTTAGGGTATGTGCACACAAACTAATTACGTCCGTAATTGACGGACGTATTTCGGCTGCAAGTACCGGACCGAACACAGTGCAGGGAGCCGGGCTCCTAGCATCATACTTATGTACGATGCTAGGAGTCCCTGCCTCGCTGCAGGACCACTGTCACGTACTGAAAACATGATTACAGTACGGGACAGTTGTCCTGCAGCGAGGCAGAGACTCCTAGCATCGTACATAAGTATGATGCTAGGAGCCCGGCTCCCTGCACTGTGTTCGGTCCGGGACTTGCGGCCGAAATACGTCCGTCAATTACGGACGTAATTAATTAGTGTGTGTGCACATACCCTCCATGGTTGGTAGGGGATCAAATACTTATTTCTCTGTGTGCAATGCAAATAAATATATATCATTTTGACAATGTGATTTTCTTTTTTTTTTTTTTTTATATAATCTATCTCTCACTGGTAAAATTAACCTAGCCTAAAAATTCTAGACTGTTCATGACTTTGACAGTGGGCAAACGTACAAAATCAGCAAGGGATCAAATACTTATTTCCTTCACTATATATATATATATATATATATATATAATCTCAAAAGTACAGTGTGTAAAAGACGACTAATTAAAGGAACAGTGTCACCAACATTTTTTTTATATCAATTTTCTGTTAGGGTTTTATTAAAAACGTTTATATTTATTCGTGTGTTACTTTTTTCTATTTTTACACTTTTTCTTCCCTATGGGGGCTGCCATTTTTTTTTCCATTTCTGTATGTGTCGATTAACGACACATACAGACATGGAATACGGCAGCTCCAGTCCCATAGGGACTGCGAACGGGGCCCGTTCCATCCACTATGGTGTACGCCGTGTGTGTGGGAACGGCGCATGCGCCGCTCCCACACAGTCCGATTTGAAATGCGCGCCGTCCGGCGCCATTTTCCTGTGGACCGGAAGTCGCGGCCAGGCAGTAAGATTACTACTTCCGGTCGCGGCTTCCGGACTTGTGCACATGGAGCAGCGGCAGCAGACGGAGCGGATGGACCGGAGGGAGCGGCGGCGACTGGAGCAGGTAAGGGATTTCTATGTATGTTTATGTTCAGTGTGTGTTTACTACTGTATGTAAACCTTCTACACTGTGTGTTAGCTCAAAAAATGGCGACACACAGTGTAGGAGGTTTGACAGTTCAAACCCCTCATTTCTCCCGGCACTAGCCAGGATAAAGGAGGGGGGGATTCTCAGAGCTCACTAGAGCGAGGGATTTTTTCCCAATTTTGCAGCATAAAGCAATGTGGTTGCTTTACCACATGCAATGCTGCAATTTTGGGAATTGCTCCATCTAGTGACCAGTGCTGGGAAATATTATAAATTGAATCCAATTTATATTATTTCCTGACTCGTGAAAAAAATTAGAACAATGTTTAATCACCTACACACTAATTGTTTAACTAAAAAAAAAAAACATGTTTTGCTGGAAACACATTCCCTTTAATGCTAAAGAAATGTAACATGTTTTATACATAATGCAACTAGTTACATTAACTCTTTTTTACATAAAGGGCTTTTTTTCGATGGAGATAAAATATCATAAGAGCTAGTATATAACATTGGGTCTAGTTCACATGCACCACATCAAATCGATGATTTACACTCAAATTCCAATCAATCCTTGTCTATTCCAGCCACATATGTGAAATTTCCCAACTGTCCTCATTCTTGTATATAGGGGCAGTTTTATAGTAGTTATATTCTTGTATATAGGAGCAGTATTATAGTAGTTATATTCTTGTATATAGGAGCAGTATTATAGTAGTTATATTCTTGTATATAGGGGCAGTATTATAGTAGTTATATTCTTGTATATAGGAGCAGTATTATAGTAGTTATATTCTTGTATATAGGGAGCAGTATTATAGAAGTTATATTCTTGTATATAGCGGCAGTATTATAGTAGTTATATTCTTGTATATAGGAGCAGTATTATAGTAGTTATATTCTTGTATATAGGGAGCAGTATTATAGTAGTTATATTCTTGTATATAGGGGGCAGTATTATAGTAGTTATATTCTTGTATATAGGGGGCAGTATTATAGTAGTTATATTCTTATATTCTTGTATATAGGGGCAGTATTATAGTAGTTATATTCTTGTATATAGGGGCAGTATTATAGTAGATATATTCTTGTATATAGGAGCAGTATTATAGTAGTTATATTCTTGTATATAGGGGGCAGTATTATAGTAGTTATATCCTTGTATATAGGGGCAGTATTATAGTAGTTATATTCTTGTATATAGGGAGCAGTATTATAGTAGTTATATTCTTGTATATAGGGGGCAGTATTATAGTAGTTATATCCTTGTATATAGGGGGCAGTATTATAGTAGTTATATTCTTGTACATAGGAGCAGTATTATAGTAGTTATATTCTTGTACATAGGAGCAGTATTATAGTAGTTATATCCTTGTATATAGGGGGCAGTATTATAGTAGTTATATTCTTGTATATAGGGGGCAGTATTATAGTAGTTATATTCTTGTATATAGGGGGCAGTATTATAGTAGTTATATCCTTGTATATAGGGAGCAGTATTATAGTAGTTATATTCTTGTATATAGGGGGCAGTATTATAGTAGTTATATTCTTGTATACAGGGGCAGTATTATAGTAGTTATATTCTTGTATATAGCGGGCAGTATTATAGTAGTTATATTCTTGTATATAGGGGCAGTATTATAGTAGATATATTCTTGTATATAGGGAGCAGTATTATAGTAGTTATATTCTTGTATATAGGGGGCAGTATTATAGTAGTTATATTCTTGTATATAGGGGCAGTATTATAGTAGTTATATTCTTGTATATAGCGGGCAGTATTATAGTAGTTATATTCTTGTATATAGGGGCAGTATTATAGTAGATATATTCTTGTATATAGGGGCAGTATTATAGTAGTTATATTCTTGTATATAGAGGCAGTATTATAGTAGTTATATTCTTGTACATAGGAGGCAGTATTATAGTAGTTATATTCTTGTACATAGGGGGCAGCATTATAGTAGTTATATTCTTGTATATAGGAGCAGTATTATAGTAGTTATATTCTTGTATATAGGGGGCAGTATTATAGTAGTTATATTCTTGTATATAGGGAGCAGTATTATAGTAGTTATATTCTTGTATATAGGGGGCAGTATTATAGTAGTTATATTCTTGTATATAGGAGCAGTATTATAGTAGTTATATTCTTGTATATAGGGGGCAGTATTATAGTAGTTATATTCTTGTATATAGGAGCAGTATTATAGTAGTTATATTAGTGTATATAAGAGCAGTATTATAGTAGTTATATTAGTGTATATAGGAGGCAGTATTATAGTAGTTATATTCTTGTAAACAGGAGCAGTATTATAGTAGTTATATTCTTGTATATAGGGGCAGTATTATAGTAGTTATATTCTTGTATATAGGGGCAGTATTATAGTAGATATATTCTTGTATATAGGGGCAGTATTATAGTAGTTATATTCTTGTATATAGAGGCAGTATTATAGTAGTTATATTCTTGTACATAGGAGGCAGTATTATAGTAGTTATATTCTTGTATATAGGAGCAGTATTATAGTGGTTATATTCTTGTATATAGGAGCAGTATTATAGTAGTTATATTCTTGTATATAGGGGGCAGTATTATAGTAGTTATATTCTTGTATATAGGGGCAGTATTATAGTAGATATATTCTTGTATATAGGGGCAGTATTATAGTAGTTATATTCTTGTATATAGAGGCAGTATTATAGTAGTTATATTCTTGTACATAGGAGGCAGTATTATAGTAGTTATATTCTTGTATATAGGGGGCAGCATTATAGTAGTTATATTCTTGTATATAGGAGCAGTATTATAGTAGTTATATTCTTGTATATAGGGGGCAGTATTATAGTAGTTATATTCTTGTATATAGGGAGCAGTGTTATAGTAGTTATATTCTTGTATATAGGGGGCAGTATTATAGTAGTTATATCCTTGTATATAGGGGGCAGTATTATAGTAGTTATATTCTTGTATATAGGGGGCAGTATTATAGTAGTTATATTCTTGTATATAGGAGGCAGTATTATAGTAGTTATATTCTTGTATATAGGAGCAGTATTATAGTACTTATATCCTTGTATATAGGGGGCAGTATTATAGTAGTTATATCCTTGTATATAGGGGGCAGTATTATAGTAGTTATATTCTTGTATATAGGGGGCAGTATTATAGTAGTTATATTCTTGTATACAGGGGCAGTATTATAGTAGTTATATTCTTGTATATAGGGGCAGTATTATAGTAGTTATATTCTTGTATATAGAGGCAGTATTATAGTAGTTATATTCTTGTACATAGGAGGCAGTATTATAGTAGTTATATTCTTGTATATAGGGGGCAGCATTATAGTAGTTATATTCTTGTATATAGGAGCAGTATTATAGTAGTTATATTCTTGTATATAGGGGGCAGTATTATAGTAGTTATATTGTATATAGGAGCAGTATTATAGTAGTTATATTCTTGTATATAGGGGGCAGTATTATAGTAGTTATATTGTATATAGGGGGCAGTATTATAGTAGTTATATTCTTGTATATAGGGGGCAGTATAATAGTACGTTTATATTTGTACACTCATACAATATTATAATCTAATAGGACAATATACCTCTGTCTTTTCTCTGCGACCTTCATAATATCACAGATCTTGGAATATCTGTCAGAGAAGCGCTCAGTCACTTTCCAGTCTTGTAAATATGGAAGTGCACGATCTGGACCAATCACTTTTGAGAAGAGAAGCGCTATATTCTCCACAGTGATGCAGTTTGTCCAATCAGAACTTTCGTTACTTGAGGCCTCTCCGTTTACGGCGCTGTGGCGAGGGTGATGGTTGGCATGGTTTTGTGCTAAGTGCAGTATATATTTCCATTCTTCCATTGTCTCTGGTAATAAACCTAATTAGATATAAATAACATTGTACAGGAAAAATATAGGTCATAAAACAAAATACAACTGCAAGGATAAAAAGCAATAGAAAATCCCTGACTTATGTAGATCTGGTGTAACAATGTGTGTTGCATAATTATCCAAAAGGAAAAAAAATAAAATAGATGTATGTGAGCTGCAGCTCGGCTTATTCAGATTGGCTGCTGTGTATGAGCACAAGCTCAGCAGGAAGTTATTGCATGAAAAATTAAATGATTTTCATTAGAGCAAGGACAGGATCAGGTGACTGCTGCTCGTAGACTTCTTATTAATTAGGATAATAAATTAGGGTACGAACCATTTTTGTCGTCAATTAGGTGCAGGTCATCGAGATAGACTATGTTAGCCAGAGCTTCAAGTCTTTTCTCCAGCTGCAAACAAAGTGCGATATAACCCGGCCAATATCTAAGAGATAAAAAGAGCAACATTATACAAACATTGAAACATGCAAGTACTATATATAGCGTATACATGCAAATATAGATATCCATTAGGTTTCTTACCCAAAAGTTTTACAAATCTCCAAAATTTTCTCCTTCGTTGCAAAGTCAGATGGCAGCTTAATTAAAAGTGATATGAGTTGCCCATATCCCCACGTGAATAGGTGTGACCGCGGCCTGAGAAAAGGAACATTAGTATAAAATAACTTATAGGCGTGGAAAGGCTGGCCGGTATCCGAAGTAAGAGATAGAGAAGCAGTAGCTATAGAAGGTGCCAAGGTTGCAGCTGTAAAGGAAGCCCGGAGAAATCCCAAAATAGCTATATAAATAGCGCTTGAGGATTAGGGGGCCCTCGAGCCAATGATATGAATACATGAGCCGAACACAGATGGCGCCAGGTGATTAAATACCTGGTGCCAAGCAAAACATCTGCATGCTTAGCACCTGGTAAATAAAACAGCACATGTGGTATAAAACAGAACAGTAAACATGGTGCCAGGCAAGAAAGATGCATGTACAGTGTCAGGACTGAGACATTGGAGCCAGGCATGAGAATTCGCAAGTCAACAGCACGTGGTGCCAAACAAAACAGTAGACATGGCACCGGGCAAGAAATGGAGCAGTTCCAAATAAGAGCACAATAAACTGGGAATCTACGTGTGAAGATATAAGGAGTGGTAGCAGCACAACAGAAAGGCCTCTAACACGCCTGGCGCCAGGCAGGAACGTAACCCACCTGGCAACAGAAAAGTAACCCACCTGGCCAAAAGGTAGAAAAGCCACAAATGCAGAGAGATGAAAAAATCAGCAAGAAATATAGATATAAATTACATTACACAAAAAAATAATCACCTTGGGTTTCCGTCAGGGTCTACAGTGTGGGTGGGATGAGGTGCATCATGGGAAACAGCCAGAAGAAGCCAGTCCAGCTTTAGAGATTCCGGCTGAACAAGGGACTGCAGCAGGGATAATCTACAATACCAGAATAAAGTGAAGGATCACAACAAAACGCTATTCACTACAACACTGCAAGAAACAACCATTGAAGGAACGACAAACCTAGTGCAGGGTCTGAGGGGGCGGGGCATGACACAGGGGTTCAAAGAACACTAAAGAGAGAATCCCTGTGTCATGCCCCACCCCCTCAGCCTTGCATTAAGTAAGACACGGTATCAGTGTTACACGTAATGTTCCTTTAAGAAGAATTTAAAAAAAATAATTCCCCAATTCTATTGTTTTGTTTTTTTAGCATTTTGTTCAATATAGCAGAAATGGCTCCTTACTACCTCTGTTCCTCAGGTTTTGACTTTATGAGATTATCCAGATATGCTAAGAAGTGTCCCGGATTGTCCTTGCAGATCCGTTCGACGTCCGCAGGTAAGACTGATGGGTAAAACTTGATAAGAGCTCTCGCCGCGGATTCACCAAACTTTTCATAAATCCTGAAAAGAAGCAAAATGAGAGCAGTTGGG